>NC_142064.1:21192187-21528125 GCF_059756535.1 Pantherophis guttatus
GGGATGGGGGGAATTGCAGTGTAACATCTGGAGGATGCCAAGTTGGAGCAGGAGTACAATACAAGCCACTTCTTTATGATCTTGGACAAATAAAGTTGAGGCAGGAAACAATATCATATTGGATTAAGTACTGCTTTTCAATGATTAATTTTACTTCGAATTCACAAAACTCTTTGCAATGTGGTTTTCAAACTCTAAATTCCCCGTTAAGAAAGCAAAAGTGCTAATACTTTGCAAAAAAAAAAAAAAAAAATCAGTTGCAATCAGTAACCCTTACTGAATGCAAACACATATATTGCCTCTAATTTCTTAATAGCCACATAGAGCTTTGTTTTACTTTCTTTAAAAAAAGTATGCCACTTACGCTTTTTTCTCCGAGAAGTCGGTTGTCCGAATAATCCACTCCCAGCCTTGCAGTCACACAACATGCAGATGCCAACCTAGTGTGCACAGGGTTTTTTTTTTCCCCTGAAAGAGGGCTACCTGCAGAGTACAGACCAAATAGCTTGTGCTTCTTTCTGATAAGATCACCAGGGCTTAGCAGAATATAACAATGCTTAATCCTCATTGGTTTTGCCTGCTGAGCAGCAGGCTGTTTCCTTGACAACACATTTGCAGTTGCTACGGCATTCTCAGCCACATATGATGTCAAGGTTTGATGTCAACGTAAAAGAAAATTGCCTCCTGTTTGCAAATCAGCATGTGATGGGTCCATAAAAATGTGCATGCAATTGTGACTTGTACCAGTGAAAGCATAATTTCAAAATTTTCGGGAGCAACCAGCCCATGTCTCTTCTGCTTTGGTCAATCCCTACTTTGAATATGGTGTCCAGTCTCCAGAATTTAAGAATTTTTTAACATTGAAAATATTTGAAAAAGACTATAAATGGTCAGGGGGCTAGAAAATGAAAGCCTATGATGAAATATTGAATGAGGTGAGCATGCTTTATTTTGAGAAAAAACGGACTTCAAAGAGATGTGACTACACACCTCAAATACCAGAGGTTATATGTTGCATAGAAGAGGTTAAGATCTATTCTATTTTCTCTTATTTCAGGGGACAAAACAAAGAATTATGATTTAAATTACAGGGAGGGAAATTCCAACTGAATGCTAGGAAAAAAACTTCCTAACTGTCTGATAATAGTACCAACTATCCATAGAAAGGATGGTCTCTTCTTCACTAGATATGTCCAAGCAGTTGGTTAAACAGATTGGACTCAGTGGCTTAAATAGCCTCTTCAGCAGTTCACTGGAGAAAAATGTTGCCTGAAACTCTGGAAAATGCGTTTTAGTGCAAGAGTTGTATTCATTACAAGCAACTTACTATGTTTACTTTGCATCGGTTTTGGAGAGGAATATTGAAAAGATATAAAACCTCAGCTTAATTACTAATGTTCTTATCATTACTAGAAACAGTAACATATTTTTAAAAATCATCCTAACCTTTTATCGCCAATCTCCTCCAACACCACTTCCTGAGTTAGCCTGGGCTCTTGATAATTAATTTTATTATATCTCAAATACACTGCTTTAGTTGTAACATTACAGAAAATCAAATTAAAAGCAATGGCCACAGCCCTCATCTTTTCAAATACAAAAACATTTGAAGACAACCTAGTTGTTCTGTTCCTTTGTCCCAAGAAGCAATATCTTGCTAGACTTTTTTGATACCTTCCTGCATAAAGTGTACAGTTGAAATACTTATACCAAAAGGATCAAGTATTTATTTTTCATACTTTGCATTGACTCCCTTCTCTATCTATGTAATAAAATGGAAGATCTATTCTTTCTCTAGGAATACGAGCATATAGGTGACGTAGAATGCAGAGCAGAGTAGAGTAGAGTAGAGTAGAGTAGAGTATAATCCCTATTATCCATTTATTAATTAGATTAAACTAAATATATAAATATATACATATACTGTAGATACAACATACAATGTACAACTAAAAGATTCTTCACATCTGATCCAGATTCTGCATTTCCACAACGGAGGAACAAATCAGTTTTGAAAACCATGCCTTAGGGGAATTGCATATGGTTTGTCCATTGCTTTTAATTTGAAAAGCAGGGAAAAATTAGATGAAACAAAATGGTGTTACACAAAAAAGCAGTAGAGAATGAAGCCAAATAGAGATCAGCTGACTTTTCAACCCTTCAGATGTCAAGGTGGAATCTCACCTCATGTCCTATAAGAACTGCCAATTTCTTAATCAAATATGTATCTTCTTTGCTATATTTCTCCAGTAATATACCCAATAAAAATGCCTCTGGTTTTAACTCTATACGTTGGTGCATAGGTGGCACAGAGTTATACTGTGTTTTTGATGTTAGTTATAAGTCATTTATTCAAGATGTCATAAATGGAAAGGTTTAAAGTACATGCCTTACAATGCTCAATGTTTTTGGTTATTAAAATTGTTACCAACAAAGCAGCTGAATGTATATTACATTTGACAGATGCCCCAAAACACTGGCATTTTAGGGACTCCTAAGGTTTGATCACTATTTCCTTATACATAAATAATACTTGAAATAATGTCTTTATAGAAAACAGGCATTTGAGGAAACCAAACATAAAATAGCCTCTTTGTCCAGTGATGGGGTGTATGATGTAGTTCATATTTGAATAAAAAAGTAATCTTTTTTTAAAAAATTTTATTGAATAAACAAATATATTACAATTCAACCTTTTCGGTTTGGCAACGTGTAGTCATACTATATGCTTATAAATATGGTAGCTAATAGGTTATATAGATAATTTACATTCAGAATCGTAAGATATTTATGAAATTAATGTATTATAAGTCATAATATAATAGTACATAAGTTAATAATTAAGTGTTGTCCCCCTTAGTAATTAACTTTTGCATTTATTTCCCAACCACCTATACCACAAATCCCATACCGTATAAAACTCTGAATCTTCCTTCTCATTTAGTACATATGTTAATCTACACATTTCTGCGCATTCCAATATTTTGTTAACTATATGCTCCTCAGTTGGACATCTTTTCTCCTTCCAATGTTGTGCATAAGAGATTCTCGCAGCTGTAACGATGTGGATAATTAGATATTTCTTCTTCTTCCCATATGCTCGTTTCAGAACTCCCAGGAGGTAAATTTCTGGTATAAGGGCAATCTCCTCCTCTATTATTTCTTGGATCCATTTTTGTATCAATTTCCAGAATTTTTATTTATTTTTATTTAAATTGAATAAAAAAGTAATCTTATCCTAATTTGCATTTTCTGAATACAAAATTGGAAGACAATTTTGTATTTTTCTAAATTCTGCAATTCGAGTTTGATTTTTTTTTAACTGCAAAACATAATTTAGGGGAAGTATAATAGAAAAAAATAACACAGGAAAAAGCATACTTTGGGAAAAGGATTTATGAATTGTCTGGTTGTACGAAAACGGATGCAAAATGCATCTTTTTGTGAAAACTTTGCTTTGAAAAAAATAGAAACGGACATAGAAGTAATACAAAATAACTTGCATTTGTAAAACTAAGAATATTATAAGGAAGCAAACGGGATTTATTTCTAGTTTTCAAAGACATTTTTTAAAAACAGTCTTTAAAATACAGGCTCAGGCGCCCACACACTGTCTTACAATCAATGTACCGTGTTATTTTGTTGTTAATGAAGTCGTCGTTTCTAGCTCCCATCTTGGGTAAGTGTATATTTAATCTATCTAAACTTCTAGTTAACCACTCAACAATATTAAAAGATGACAATGAAGTTTGAAAGGGTAAAAAGAAACATTCTGGGGAACAATTAAGTCTATACACAATCCTCCCTTGTGTGTGTAATCAAAGGATCAACAAATGAATCAGTAAGATCTTCCTAAAAGTTCCAAGAAACAAACTCAGTGTGAACAATATCAATTCAGAATGGAAATCTGTGGTTTTTTTAGATCAGCACAAGTGCCTAATTGTTAGAAAGGTCCTTGCTCTCTTAAAGCAGGATTTCTTGTTTCATATAAATGCACAATTGGGGGTGGGGGGGGGGGAACCTTCCAATTTCCCTAATTTTTCCAGATTTTTGTTTTGCTTTGTATTGTATTGGGGTGTTTAATGGTTAAATAACATTTATTTTGTCTTTATTTTTGCCAAAACGAGGTGGAAAACAATGCCATTAAAATCAGAAATTTGGTTATCAATGATGGAAGCTTTAATACACCCAAATGTTTTTAATTTTGGAAATATTGTTAGATACAAGGACTGGTTAACAGATAAGGGGGAATTAAAAGAGAAACGAGAACTGGAAGAACAGGGGATTGAGATAGATTGGTATATGTATATGCAGATAAGGACAAGATATGAAAAAGATGCTAAGTTACATGTTTTCTATATCAAAAAGACTGAATTAGATAGGATACTCACAGAAACGGAAGAAAATGTAATAATTTTTTTTTATAACTTTTTGTTATATATTGAGTTGGAGGATGAACAGGTAAAAGAAACAATGATAGCTTGGGGAATAAATTTTGGACATTCAATTGATCTTGAAAAATGGCAACAGCTATGGGAAAAGAATTATAAATTAACGATGTCCACTGCATATAAGGAAAACCAATACAAAATGTTTTATAGATGGCATATGCCACCGGAGAAGTTAGCAAAAATGTTCAAAGATAAATCAGCGAAATGTTGGAACTATCACCAACTACCAGGATCTTATTATGATATGTAGTGGACATGCCCTGAAGCAAATGGAATAAAATCCAAATCTGGCTGGAAGAAATGATACAAATATGAATTGAATTCAAACCAGAGTTGTTTCTATTGGGTATCCTACCTGACAAAATTAAAAAGGAATATATTTATTTGATTATACATGTAATAACAGCTGCAAGAATTGTCTATGCTCAAAATAGGAAATCAGAGAAAATACCTTCGGAAGATGAAGTAATAAGAAAGATCTTAGATTGCGCTGAAACGAATCGATTAACTTTATTGATTAAAAATAGGGAAGAATCAGAATACTTTAAAATATGGAATGATTTTTATTCTTGGTTGCAAAAGAGATATAAATGATTAACTTTATAAATATGTATAAAAACCTGATAGTAAGAATATGATTATAGTAATGAATTTGTCCATTGGTTTTGAAGATGGCTAAGACAGAAGAAACTGTTGGAACAAGAAGAATAAAATGAACTGAAGAATTCAACACCGAGATGTCACAGGGGAGGGCTGATTGATGTTTTAAATGTTTGTTTTTAAAAAAATAATTAAAAAGTTTACTAAAAAAATCAGAATTTTTTGTTTATGCAGGTACTCTGGGGCAGCAAAATTCAATTTGGGAGTTGCAAGCATTCACTTGCACTACAAACTATAACATAGCTTGTTTTTAGCTTAACGTGATGTATATACACAGCCACATTGGTTTAGCAACTATACTGGTCTGTATGAATCTATGCTTAAAACAAGCCATGATTTAGTGTGATGCGAGGATCCAGGCAATGAATCGTAGCTTTTAAGATACTTTTAAAGATGCAAAAAAACCCACAAACAAAACTCTTCAAAATGGTTGGTTTTCTGCTGGTGTGCTCAGAGCTGGATTAAGACCAATCAACACTAGCAAAACTTTCACGGAAACAAATGTGATATCTGACACCATCAAACCCAGATTTTAAAGTTTAGTCACTCACCATGCCAAAGAAAATGTTTTTAACAGTGAAGATTAAAGACAAATATAGCACATAAAAACAATGCCCTCCCCCCAATGATGAAAGTTGCACATGGCAAAGTTAAGAGCATGACCACTAAAAGAAAAATTTATCCGGTGCCCTGTTGTAGCGCGGGAATAACAAGAGGCACAAGCAGGCTAGTGACAACAGCTCTTTAATTGAGGGTGAGACTTCAGCAAAGGAACACAGGCAACAGCCCTCTTTATATACTTTTCAGGGGCAACCGTTAACCAATCACAATTCACAGGGCATTTGAATTTCCCGCACAAAATAGATACATACATAACATGCCCCCTTTCTCTTGATGCCCCAAACATATGCTTGTCCTGATCACTGGTTAATCCAGGGTTGAATCTTTTTAAATAAATTATGGTTCAAGCCAGGGGTGAAATCCAGCAGGTTCTGACAGTTTCTGGAGAATCGGTAGCGGAAATTTTGAGTAGGTCGGAGAACCGGCAAATATCACCTCTGGCTGGCCCCAGGAGTAGGGAGGGAATGTATCCTTCCCATGGAGTGGGGTGGGAATGGAGATTTTGCAATATCCTCCCCCTGCCACACCCACCAAGCCACGCCACGACTGCCACACCATGCCATGCCTGCCAAGCCACGCCCACAGAACCTGTATTAAAAAAAATTGGATTTCACCATTGGCTCAAGCAAATGTAGACTGGATCACATCTATATTGTTGTCACATTGCTTTAAATAAAGAGTGCATCATTTGTTTAAAAAAATCATTATTTTTCTGGAACTGCTGCCATTCTTCCTCATTGAAGACGAGCATAAAAAATTCAGGGAGTTTTATCTGGATTTACACATGTTCAAAATGGAGTGATATAATTTATGGTTTTAAAGTAGTGCAAAACCCAGGCCTTATTTCAGTTGGTATGTGAACTAACGCGTCACATGATATAATTGCTGAGGCTTAGTAATTGTGTTTTCTTCACCTGGATATAGGCTTACCAAGTGATTTGTACCAGGCATAAATTAAAACACTTTATCTTTATAATCAAATACAAAGAACATGCGCAGGCTCATACCTTTCCAAACTGCTAAATCTAAAATTAAGGTTATTGTAAAGTTTCCATCTCATTATTTTGGTTGTTTCAGATTTAGAATAAATGGTTTAGTGCTACATCTGACCTTCTGAAATCTGGGTCAGCTAAAATACTGGTTGCAAATAAGTTTGTTTTTGTTTTTTTTTAAGTGCTGTGACTGGAAAAAGAAAAATCCATGCACTCAGGACTATAAGCATCTGATTCAGAGCACAAGCTCTAGCCAGCTGAGGCACATTTTATAGAACACTTTATGTTGATAAAACAAAGAATGCCAAAAACAACTGCAGACCACGACAAAAAAGACCACTATGTCCTGTGGACAAGGACAGAGATTTCTCTTGGGGACAGGGTTCTGGTAAAATAATTCTGGACGGAGATGTCATATGGCACAAAAACATCATGCATAAGCTTTGCTAGATTTTTTTTTTAACAGAAGATTGAATTCTGCATTCTGAAATGTAAGACAGGAAGTCATCCATCTATAACTGGTTGTTTAGCCACTGTTCAAAGTTAGGATGGACTCCCCAAAGGTAATTACGAGCCAGATTCGACATCCATTCCCCTGGTCACATGACCACATTTTGAATGCTTGGCAACCAGTCCAAATTTACAGCCATTGATGACATCCTGCGGTCATGTGATTGTGATTTACAAAGTTGTTTTCAGGAATGTGGTGTTTACTTCTGGTTTCTGGTAAAAAAAAAAAAAAACACCCTACAGCAAACAATGGGTTTGCTTAATGACTACGGTATTCACTTAACAACTGTGGTGGTTTTTTTCCAACTGCTGTTCCCCCCCCCCCCAATGTCTCAGTGCTCATGGATGCGCTCTGCTAACTTTCTGCATGTCTATCCTATGTAGTAGCTTCCTGCGTCGTCTTCTTGAATTACTGGATTTTTTTTTTTCATTTACTTAAGATGTTTTGGAGGTCTTTTGCTTTGTCTGTAAATTGATTGTTTGAATCTAATCCTTAGCATGGAAGAAACCAAGAGCCTTGGTAGTACAGGGGTTTAAGGCACCCTGTTATTAAGCTGGTTATTAAGACCAGCTGCCTGCAATTACTGCAGGGTTCGAATCTCGCCAAGGCTCAAGGTTGACTCAGCCTTCCATCCTTTCTAAGGTAGGTAAATTGAGGACCCAGTTGTGGGGGCAATAAGTTGACTTTGTATAAATATACAAAAGGATGAAGGCTATTGCTGAGCACATTGTAAGCCGCCCTGAGTCTTCGGAGAAGGGCGGCATATAAATCAAATTAAAAAAAAACAAAACGTTAATATTTACATTTCACATGAAAAAATGCTAAACATCTTTTCAACAATGGTTAAGACACCAGTGAATGACTTAAACTTTGTAGAAAAAGAGGAGAGTTCTGTAAAAACCAGGATTTTACCCTTGTTACTGTAAAAGATTTTCTGCTTATTGCAGGCCAGTTTCCAACTAAGGACATTGACCTCATGTACCCTAAGCTGGAAACTGCATTTTTCATGCTTGAACTCATATTCCGTTGCCTAGAGCCTCGAGTTGTCTTTCGCTAGAGAGAAGTGAAGAGATAATCATGATAGTACAATATGTGGCAAATCTCCAATCAAGGAATGAAAATTCTTCTTCTGAGGAAAATTCTGTGGCAAAGAAATTGGCAACTGGGAAAGCTGATCTAAGGTGGAAAGTGAAACTAGGAAAAGAAGAGGTGAGTAATATGCGAATCAAGACAGAGGGAAAGAAAACAAGGGTTATGGCAAATATATCCTGTATTTACAATTATATGCTTCAGAGGTGGGCTTCGCATAATTTAACAACCGGTTCTCTCAGCACCGAAAATGTGAGTGTGCGTGGCTTACACGCATGCAGGCGGCTTAAAAAAATGTGGCTAAAAAGACGGCATAGCGCCGTCCGTTCCCAAACCGGCTGAATCCCACCACTGATATGCTTGGTTAAATGCATTTAGTGTCAGCGTTCCAGAAAACCCCCCTTTTAAGTAAAAAAAATGTACTGCACCTTAACAACAAGAAAACAAAGATAATGACAGCTGCAGAGAACATAAAAGTCAGAGTGCAGATCGACAATGAGATCATCGAAACAGTAAAGGAATCCATCTTCCTGGGCTCTAAAATCGACTGAAGTGGTGAGTGCAGCCCTGAGATCAGAAGGCGTATTGCACTGGGAAGAACTGCAACGTCTGGTATGAATAACATCTGAAGAGTAAAGGCATCAACCTCACAACTAAATGCAGATTAATGAATGCAATAATGCAGATTAGTGAACGCAATAATTTTTCCAATTGCTACTTACGGCTGCTAAACTTGGACTCTGAAAACAGCAGATAGGAGAAGCATGGACTTCCCTTTGAACTGTGGTATGGAAGCGATTATTACCCATCCCATGGACTGCAAAAATAACACAGATGTCCTAGACTGAACCTTACCAAAAATATCACTTGAAGCCAAGATCACCAAGATCTTGGTGATCATGTCACGAGAGTCGACTCACTTGAAAAGTCAATCGAGCTGTAAGAGCTTGTTGGCATCTTCTTCCAGTTTTAGAAAAGGACAGATCCATGTCTTCTAACATAGGACAGCACTGTACTTTAAATGTTTTTATCCGAGATTGTCTCTCATTTTTCTCTTCTGCAAGCTAAATATATCCAGTTCTTTTAACTACTTGACATAAATCTTGGTTTACAATCCCTTAGCAACCTAGTTGGAAAGTTTGAATCTGTTCCGATTTGTCTACATTCCTATGAAAAGTGGGCACAACATTTCAAGTGCTGTCACAACACAGGATACAATAGGACTGTTCTTTCATCTGATGCTATGCTTCTGCTACAACAGCCCAATTCTGCACTGGTATTTGTAGAACTGCATCATACTGCTTGGTCATGTGACATCGGTGTTCTACTAATAGACCTGGAACCTTCTTAAACATTTTGCCACTAAGTTAAAACTCCCCAATTCTATACCACTGCAAGTTATTTTTCCTATCCGAATGCAGTGCTTCATATGCCTCTCACAGTTGAACATCAACTTCTTGAATGTGACCCAATATTCTTTAAATTGTGATTGTTGTCTTTTAAGACAATAGTCCAATCCCTTTAACTTGGTGTCCTCCACTAATCAAGCATCATTTGCATTGCATCCTCATAAATATATTGAATGGCATTGGGTGCGGATGATGTGCTGGAGGCCCATACTAGATACATCCCTGCAGGATATTACAGAACCAGTCATTAGCACATTTTTGATAAGATTGCTTAAGCAGGTATATGTCTACCCAACTGCCATACTATCTAGTCCAAGTGTGTTCTATTTGACAGTAAAGATTTATAAGAGAGTATGTGAAATACTTGACACAGATCAAAGAACACTACTTCCTTAGCATTCTCTTGGTCCATTAATCACTGGGTCGTAAAAACAAATAAGATTGGTCCAACAGACTTGCTCTTGAGAAATCCAGGCTGACTCCTGATAATTTCTTGCAAGCTGCTAGAACTAGACAAATTGTTCTAGCAGTCTGCCTGGCACAGATGTTAAAGTAACCAATCAGTAGTTTCCCAGTTTCCCTCTCTTCTCCTTTTTAAATATTTATGGTTATGTTTTTCTCCAGTTCACCATATTTCTGAACTGATTGAACTGTGGCTGGGACCTCATTTCATGAGTTATCACACTAACAAGGCTTGACATTCAAGTTTACCCAATCTAATTATCATTACTTCCTTACCTATAATAACGACTTTTAAACATTTCAATGGTGAAATATATTATGATGATGATGATGATGATTAATCACAGTCAAATATTTACTGCTTTTGACATTTTTATCCACCTATCAGGTCCACCCCAGGGAGATGTTGTTTGATGCTGTTAAAGATATTGTCACAAGATGTAAGCTGTTCCAAGTAAAGCTGCCTTTTGCAATTGACTGATGGTGATTTTTGTCAATATCAATATGTGCATATTTATTTATTTATTTATTTATTTATTTATTTATTTATTTATTTATTTAATTTTATTTTTATATGCCGCCCTTCTCCAGAGACTCAGGGCGGCTTACAATGCATTAAGCAATAGCCTGCATACTTTCGTATATTTTATACAAAGTCAGCTTATTGCCCCCACAAACTGGTGCTCCAGTTATTTTGGGACTGCACACAAGGCACCTAATACTATAGATACTTTTTGTTTGCTTACTTGCTTGCTTGCTTGTTTATTTAGCAATAGTCATTCTACTTCTATTTGCAAGTCTCTGTATTTTGTGATCTTTTTCTAACTTTTTCTCTTCTTTTCTGCTGTCTCCAGCTACTGCCATGTTCACCATCCAGACTTTTTTTGTCTGATTCTCCTCTTCCTCCTCCTCCTTCTCCTTCTTCCCTGCACCGTCCTATTATTTATTTGTTGAGGGAATCTATTTGCTGCCCATCTTTGCACCATCCCAGTCAAATATGTGAAATGACAAAGAGACAGGTTGGAAACCATGCTCAAAAAAGAGCACCAACTTTCTTAAGGAAGTTCCTGACTATCATCTGGCTGCCCTGCTACTATCCATTAGCCTTTTTAAAAATCTTTTCCAGGTGGCAGTTTGGAGGGGCGCCCTTCAAAAAGAAACAGTGGCTTATAGTCCTCTATATCTCTATACCAGGGGTGAAATGTAAAATGTGTTACTACCGGTTCTGTAGGCGTGGCTTGGTGGTGGTGGTGGGTAATGTGACTGGGTGGGCGTGGCCAACTTTTTTTTTTTTTTAACTTTTCAAAGCATTTTTTCTAATGCTTTGAAAAGCCTCTCTGCCGATCAGGCAACTCAGCTGGGATTGTCAGAGACTTTTCAAAGCATTTTTTTTACCACCACTTCGGCCAAGGGGTTGCAGAAAAAAATGCTTTGAAAAGCCTCTGAGGATCCCAGCTGAGCCGCGCGATCATCAGAGGTTTTTTTTTTTTATTTTTAAAAGCATTTTTTCATCGGAAGAGGTTGTAGAAAAAATGCTTTTAAAAGTAAAAAAAAAAAAAACAACTGATGATCATGCGACTCAGCTGAGCATGGTGGAGGGGGCGCAGGGATTTTTGCTACCAGTTCTCCGAACCACCCGCCGCCATCGCTACCGGATAGTCCGATCTGGTCTGAACCGGGAGCATTTCACCCCTGCTCTATACCCTAAAATGCTTCCATTTTGAGTGGCATTGCTGATGAGCAGTGCTTGTAATGCCCATGCCCTCCTTCTCTCCCAATTTAATCAAGGGGGATAAACATGGCATTTCCTAAATGTTAGAAGAACCATTGATGGTACAACTGACATCCATGGTTGCCAGCTCCCATTCCAGAATATAGTTTCTAAAAGATTCTGGGAGATGTAAATAGTTTTGCAGCACCAATATAGCGCATAACACATTTGTCATTCCCTGCACTACTCTTGCTTTGGTGACTATGCATGCTTCTTAGACAACACGTAAACAACTTGAATACTTAATTTCAAGTTATATGGCTAGACCACATAATGCCAACAATTCCTTCTTCAGCTTGCAAATACATCTTTCTCCACACAGCTGAATGTACATTAGAATTGATGTGCCTCTTTCAATAAATGCCCCTATTTTCATCCCTGTTTCTGCAAGCCTATGAATCTGGGTGCATTCCAATGAACTTAATTATCTCCTATCTGAGTGCAAACATATTGCTTCATTCTGTGTAAGAAAGACAAAGAGCTGGCAGAGAATAAATGAAGAATTATCGCTGTCAAAATATTGATAAAATTATTCACAGCTTATGAAGCAACACTTTTTATTTCTAGAGGAACATATGGGTTTTATGTTCCCATAAGACCGCTTTTGTGCCAAAAGCTTGAAAAAGAAACTATAAACATAGCACAGTTCAGGTCATTGTAATTTTAAAAAGCATCAACCTAGAAGGAGAAATATACGACGGGGTTATGTGGGATAATTATTATTAAAAGAGCATATATAAGGATATTTGTAGTGTTTTTTTTAAAGGCAAAGTGCTTTATTAAGAGACAAATCTATCCACTCTATTACCAAAAATAGATGAGTTGTGGTATAAATTTGAGGTGATGGACCAACAAATCATGTAATTGAATCTTTAGACTCTGCAGATCATCTAATTCCAACTGGAAGTGGTGCAATTTCCCCATAGTGAAGTATTTACTGTTCTTCTTTTCTATATTTTACTATAAGTAAGCTACCCTGAGTTCATTGGCAAGTACAGTATCTTATGATTTAAACACAGAAATGTATAAAATACAAATGTCCATCTTTCACAAGTATGAAAACAGAGTTGTGCAATCATGGTAATTCAAAACTGAAACATTCTCTACAGAGAATGTGTGGGCACACGTGTTGTAGATAATGGAGCCTCCTTAATCCAAATGTATCATTACCTTGAAGCCAGAAAATAATGCAGCTTTTTTTAAAGGCGTTACAAACAGGTGCAACGGGCATGTCCATACATTTCTCCTACAGATCTAGATCCCTGCACAACCATAGAAACTGTATCAAGTGCAGCCCAGAATTGAGAACACTACACAAGGTGTGTAATCACCTTACAAGATCTTTAATCCTAAAGAGTTCTATGTCATTGCAGCTGCAAGCAGCACATCAGCTATTTGAAGTAGTCCAAACAAAAAGTACCAACCACAAGTATTAACACTACTTTTATTGTAAGATTACAAGTAACAGAAGCTTGCTAGTCAGAAAGCCCTACTCCCTTCTTTTACTTTTCAGAAAATTAGGGAGGGTCCTTCTGAGATGCTTCTTCACACAACCCTTTTTTCTTCAGGGGACTGAGATAACTTTTACATGATGGGTGTGTAGGCTGCATCTCTTCTTCCTGTTTTCAAAAGTCATCCTGACATAAAAGCTAAAGCTAAAGGATTTTACTCCACTAATAGTTGACAACTATGGATTGTGTGTGTTCATCTCTGTTTCAAGGCCATTGAGCCAGCGCTGTCTAAAGACATTTCCATGGTCAAGTGGCCAGCATGACATCATGGAGTGCTGTTACCTTCCCAACGAAGTAGTATCTATCGTCAGCTGGAAAGCCCTGGTTCGAGACTTGAACCATGCGATGGAGTGAGCTCCCGTCCTTGCCTCAGCTCCTGCCAACCTAGCAGTTTGAAAACATGCAAATGTGAGTGGATGAATAGGTATCAGATTCTGACATACCATTGCATAATTCCCCCTTCCCTTTATTTCTTCACTTCTGTTTACGTTCCTCCCTTCCTTATCTAATGGTACAAAAAACTGCTGAGAGCTGGAGCAGGTTATTTTTTTTCCTTTGTGAGTTCCGGTTGTGATGAGAGGTTGAGGAATCCTGGGAAATCACAAGTGCTACACAGTGGTGGGTTCCTCCCGGTTCGGTTCGGCCGAGCCGGTAGTGGTGACGATATGACATCACTGAACCGGTTCCCCCCCGCCCTCCCACCCCCCCGTTATTCTTACCTTTTATTTGGTCCCACCCCCAATCTATTGCTGCCTCCTGAGTCCCAGCTGATGACTAGAGGGAAAAAAACTGTTTAAACTCTTGCCACGGGGCTTCAAAGGGCCGTCCTACAGCTGATCAGTGTTAAAAGCAAACAAATGAGTCGGGTCATAAGTGCGAGGACTGGTCGTAAGTGCGAGGCCCTTCCAGAAATGACTCTGACCAGCTAGCCACGCCCTAGTCACATGACCTCCAAGCCACACCCACAA
Organism: Pantherophis guttatus; assembly: GCF_059756535.1. Taxonomy (NCBI): domain Eukaryota; kingdom Metazoa; phylum Chordata; class Lepidosauria; order Squamata; family Colubridae; genus Pantherophis; species Pantherophis guttatus. The sequence goes on from NC_142064.1 coordinate 21,206,633, forward strand.
AATAAGCCACGCCCACAGAACCGGTAGTAAAAAAAAATTAGAACCCACCCCTGGTGCTACATCCCCAAGGATAAAAATATTGAATATTTTGGTTCATAGTTATCTTCTGCAATCCATTATGCCTCTCCTCATCAGCTTAAACCCCTCATACTAGTGAACCACAATCAGCAGGCTGTTTTATTTATGGGGAATTAAGTAATTAGGGGCATCTCCAACTCAGAAAGAAGACTGTGATATGCACTTCAATTGTATTCTTCCCTACATTCATTTCATTATACACTGAGATCTTTGATTATCTTCTATTATGATTCAAATCCCTAAGAATAAGCCATATGAATGCATGTAGTTGTATATCACCAGCACTATGTGTGGTAACTGAAAGTAACTACCGTATATATTGTCATTTCATTGCCGATATTCCGAAACATATGGGATGACACAGTACCCAAATCTCCACTGAAAACACACTGGATTAGGCTGTAAATCTCACACTTAAGGAATTAATCTAATGAAATGATTTTGGATTGGTGTTTGTGTAGATCAGGGGTGTCAAACTCAAGGCCCGGAGGCCAGATCTGGAATGCAGGGCACTTAGATCTAGCCTGAGGGGCCGCCCTGGAAACAGCAAAGGACTGCTGTGGTGCTTCTGCCAGGCTTTTGAGCTCCGTTTTCAGCTGCCACGGCCTCCTGCAACCCTCTGCCAGGAGTGACGGCGAGCTGGCCATGCCCACCTGGACACCCCCCCCACCGCCCCTCCGAGGTCAAACACAACCCTGATGCAGCCCTCAATGAAATCGAGTTTTACACCCCTGGTGTAGATAACTAAAGTTTTTTTTAACTTCTATATGTATTTGTATTTATTATGGCTGTTCACCGCCCTGAGTCCTTCGGGAGTAGGGCGGTATACAAATATGAAAAATAAATAAATAAATAAATAAATAAATAAATAAATAAATAATACTTTATATTAGAAAGGCAGAGAGAGATTTTTTTAAACATTAATCCAAAAATCTCTTCCAGCATTTTGTAATACTGTATGATTTACAAGTACAAAGGGGGAAAAAGTGAAAGTTCTTTTATTTTATTCTTAATCTATCCAATTGCTCCTCAAAATAGGAAAATCTAAGTCAGAGAAATAATCTAGGTTCAATTTACTTACAAAGATGATTATAACAGGTTGTGGCATCTTATACTAGTTAAATTTGTTTGTACACTGCACAAAGTTGAAAAGGCAATTAGTGGTAAACCTATTTTCAGGGAGCCAAATGTTCACTGCTTCAGGTTAGATCTCTATGCATTTTATTTACACATAAAAATGCTATTACTCTGAATGGCCCCAAAACAACCACAAAGCCTATCTTTAAAATTGTTTTTCCCCCCCTCTCTTTTGTTCTCTTTCATAAATATCTTCATTATTTAAATATGGAAAAAAAAGACTGGTTTTGCCTCATCATAAAGACTTAATTAGATCACCAAGTCTTGCTGGTACTGTACGATGTAAAATTATATAACATGTATAAACTACCTATTTTAGAGGATAAAGAATGCTGAAATGATTGCTGAGCCAGCTAATCAATCAATGATTTCATCCATCCATTTTTGGCTTTATCGTCTTATTTTCAGATCCCCCTTAGCTGTATTTCACCATTCATAAGTGGGTTTTGAACATATTTCTCTATCTGAATATTTGGTCTGTCAGCCTATTTCGATCCTGGAGAATATACTCAAGAAAGTGAACAAGTTGTCACTACCTTACTACTTTCCCTGTGTTCAGATTCACTTGGGAGTTCAGATGCAAGTACTGTTGCTCGCTAAATTTTTATATTTTTTTTATAATTTAAAGAAAATATAAGTTTTTATAATGTTTGAGCATTCTTACTTAACTTCTATACATATATATAAGAATGAGTCTCACTGAATGAAGCAGACTTTATTTTAAAATAGGATTTCATATGCTTAGCATCAGCCCAGGTCAGGAATCGCTGAACACCATAACAGATTCAGAGATAGAATATATATCTATTGCTGTTGAATTTCCTTCCATTTGCAAGTATACAGTAGTTGTTATTATTATTTCCAGTTACCCATGCCTGTACAGATACATTATATTTGCTAATGTTTACCCTTATCACTTTATGGGTTATTTTCTCAATTCACAAAGATTAAACTCATGTGACATATGAAATTATGAGGTCAAGCTCCTGTTCTTTTGGAAACAGCTACTAATATCTGTTGATCAGAAGCTGCAGTTACTCTCCAGCTAAGCATCCACTGACAACTTAAAATTCTGGCTCTTTTTTCACTTCCTTGTTGTTTCAGAAGAGCTGTGATATAAATTGGGACATGGATGGCCAACTTCTTCTGCCATTTTCTTTTGCTTTAAGTTAGGAAAGCAAATAAAACAGATTGGGAACATTAAGGAAATTGTGGGCCCAGATATCTATGGAGATTCTCAATCATCCAGGTCACGGTTGTCCCAAAGATGTTTTTTCAAGAGGCAACTGGACTTTCTGTTTTTTCTTTGAAAATGTTTCGCTTCTCATCCAAGAAGCTTCTTCAGCTCTGACTGGATGATGATTTATAAATCCTTCCATTCCCCACCATCCAGTCAGAGCTGAAGAAGCTTCTTGGATGAGAAGCAAAAGGTCTTCAGAGAAAAACCAGAAAGCCCAGTTGCCTCTTGAAAAAGCATCTTTGGGAGAGAATTCATCTTGCCTAAGAGGCCTGCAAAAGTTAGCACATGGCCATGGTGGGGTGTTCTTTCTTTCTCTCACACAAATATAGAGCCACTTTTACAAGCACTTTTGTGAAGAAAAACTTAAATGTAATTGACTCAAAAACAATACTTATTTTATAAACATGTTTTTAAGTAATAAAGAATTTTGAGGATCAGATGACCAACTGAGATCAGGAAGACTGTGGTTCAGTTCTGTGTTTAACCATGAAAGTCACTGGATGATTCGGGATCAGTGACTGTCTCTCACCCTAAACTACCTCACTGGATTTTTGTTATTCAAATGACCAATGGCTGAAGATTCAAAAACCGTGGCATTATCCACTTATAAGATATTTACAAAAAGCATTAAATGTGAAACTGTCATTCTTGGTGACATAAAAGTCTATATGAGTGTTTCCCAAACTTGTTAAATTGCAGTCATGTGAAATTCAATTCCAAGAATTCCATAGCCAACATAGCAATTGCTGAGAGTTGAAGGTTAATAAGCCAAAAATAATGGAAAACGGTTAGAAAGAAAAAGACGGCTGAGACAAGAAGATTTGTCCATGTATAAAGTGAGTTCAAGGGAAATACAAGAATAGAATAGAATAGAATAGAATAGAATAGAATAGAATAGAATAGAAATGCAATGCAACGCAACGCAACGCAATGCAATCAAATAAATATGAAGACATAAAGGATTAAAACCAAATGGGAAGCGCAAGACATTTATTTACGCAAATTACACAAATTACTGCAACATCTGGTGCAAAGACGGATTCAATAAACAACATAGAAGCCAATGTTCTACTAGATAAAGACGACACAAAAAGAATTATGCAACTCTTTGGATAAATGACACAGAAAATATCCCCAAATCAATTACATATATTTTATTTATTTATCATATGTATATAGCTGCCCATCTCACGGAATTTGACTCTGGGCGGTGTACAATAAAGAACAATAATATAAAAAGACAGTTAAGGTTTATATAAAGAACAGTGAAGATTTGATCATTTAAGTAGAGCCAGACATTCTAGAAAGTAAAATGGCCCTTAGAAAACATTGCTAATAACAAAGTTGAAGGAATTGATGAAATATCAACAGAACTGTTTAAAAAAAATTTTTTTTTATTTGATTTATATGCCGCCCTTCTCCGAAGACTCAGGGCGGCTTACAATGTGCTCAGCAATAGCCTTCATCCTTTTTTATATTTATACAAAGTCAGCTTATTGCCCCCACAAACTGGGTCCTCATTTCACCTACCTTAGAAAGGATGGAAGGCTGAGTCAACCTTGAGCCTTGGCGAGATTCGAACCCTGCAGTAATTGCAGGCAGCTGGTCTTAATAAGCTTAATAACAGGGTGCCTTAAACCCCTGTACTACCAAGGCTCTTTTTAAAAGATTCTAAAAGATTCTAAAAATTCTAAAAGATGATTGAATGAAAGGAGCACATCCAGTCTGAAAGCAGAAACAGAAAATATAATATTGCCAAGAGCAATTTATTATTCATATACACACACATCCATATACACACACATATACACAAAATCTTTATTGAGATTACTGATCCATACAGCAATTTATAATTCATATCAAACAAAAAAAATGCCAAAGAATGTTCAAAGTATCAAACAATTACACTTACCTCTACATGTTACTAGGCTAGCACTCAAGTTTGTGCAATCCAAACTTTAGCAACACATGGAATGAGAAATGTCAGATTTACAAGCTGGATTCCAAAGAGGCAACCTGAGATCAATTGCTAACATCTGACGGATGATGGGAAAGTTTGTACAGTTCCACAATGACATCTATTTTTTGCTTTATTGATTAGGCTAATGCTTTTGACTTAGTGTACAAATAACGAATAACCCTTAAAACATGGGTGAGCCCATAAAGTCCACCTATCTGCCTATTTAAAAATATGCATATTGACCAGGAAGCAAAGTAATATGGAGTCTAAATGGAATGAGGAGCAATAAACTGGGAACTACTTGTGCCAAGTTGGCATATTTTCATCTTATTAATTTAATTGATATGCAGAAGATATCATTCTGGACTAGAAGAAATATGAAACATCAGCATCCTCAAACATCCTTGAGGCTTGAAGTGAGCAAGACTTAAGGAATCTCTGGATGAAGGTGACAAGATTACAAAAGCCATTGTACAGTTCAATGTTAATAAAACTAAGATTCTGTCAACAGGAAATTCCAGCCCAATGCAAATTGGCAAGAAACAGTAACGGTCCTTGTTTTCCTAGGCTCAGAAATTTCACAATGATTTTGACTGCAGCCATGAAATAAAGAGACATCTGAAAAAGATTGTGGGGAAAACAGTTTATGTCAGATTAAAGTGAAAAGACATCACCTTAACAATAAAGGAACATATTGTTAAGTCACTGTGGATATGACTTAAAAAGTTAATAAGCTGAATAACTGAAACAAGAAAATGATGTCTTGCAGCACTGGAGAAAACTATGGGGAATGCTTGGACAGCAAGAAAAACAAATAATTATAAGTAAATGGTTTGCTGCAAGCATTAATGATGTAACTATACATGAAATATTTTGGACAAATAATTTAAAGGAAAGAGTCCTGTAGAAGAAAGATTCTGATGGTTTGGAGAACTGAAGACAATCGAAAAAGACATCGTTAGAAAGGTAAGTATCATGGTGAGTTTACCAGCAACTGAATGACAGAAAGATAACAACACTATTACAGTAGGTCATCATTTGTTCTGATTCATGTACTTCCAGAGAAAGAGATGCTTTTTAAAAAAAGATTCAATTGAAGCTACATCTTTAGTCTGAATTCAGAGCACATTCCAGATGAGTGCCCATAGTTGTTTTTTTCTCCTCAAGATATAAAACAATCAATTGGAAAGCACGTTTTGGAATCACATTGCTAACTTAAAATGCAGTTTAGCTTTCACATAGCACAATCTAGTCTTCAAGTAAAAGACAGTATTGTGTCAGGTCAGCCAACCTGATGCAGCTGGAACATACGTCAAATTGTTAGTGATAAACTGCAGACCTATATTATTATACTTGGATCAGCACCAACCATTGTGCAAAATAATTGAGCTGATCAATCAACCTGGATTTCATTACAGCATTTATCAACACCTGTGCAATACAAACTTTGCACACCTTCTACGAAGGGGAATTCAAAAGTAAAGAAATCTATGGAATGTTTCTGCTGATGGTAGTTGATGATTCCTGTCACAGGCCCCAGAATATCTCAAAATCTGTTTCTAAAATCACCAAGCTTTTAGTGTAGCTTCTAACGATGCACAGGGGAGGGAAGAAAATGCCTCATCACATGGGTCTAAGTCCCTGGGCGCAATATTGGATTTTACAACTGAATTTCAATACTGTGTACAAAGTAGTAAATACAGCATTGATTTTAACGGTTAAAAGGACTGGTCTTATAGTAAGGCCTGAGGCAAGGTACATATGAATAAGATTGATATACTGAGTCATACTTTTATAAAATGCTCACGTGTAAGAACAGTTTTTATTATAAACAGCTGGTTATAAATGTACCCACCCTTTCATCAAACACAATAGTTAACACATGTAGTTTGAACTGTCTTTTGGCAACAAACCTGTGAACTATCAGCTATTTCTTCAAAAATAAAGAACTACAATATTCCTCAGTCTTTAACTATTTCATTTTAAAATATGTATATCCTGCATCTGGCTGAAATAGAAATAGCCTTTGACTTATAACCATTTGTTTAGCAACTAATCAACTTTACAATAGCATTGAAAAAAGTAATTTACAAAGGAGTCCTATCCCTTACACCCTGTGCAGTATCACCAATATCACATGATTAAAATGTGGCTGATTGCAACTGGCCTGTATTTATGACAGTTGCAGCAACCCAGAGTTATGTCATTACAATTTGCAACCTTTCCAGCTGGCTTTCAACAAACAGAATCAATGAGGGAAATCAAATTTGCTTAACAATCAACTGATTCTTTCATTGGAGTGATTTGCTTAACAACCATGGCAATAAAGGTCATAAAATCAGGTTATACTCACTTAACAACTACTTTGCTTAGTAACCAAAATTCTGATCCCAATTATGGTCGTAAGGTGAGGACTGCCTGAATTCACAATGTGGTTTAAACAGAAGTTAAACTGACTGACATTTTCACTCATCTCTCAGTAATGAGCAAAATGAGCAAGAGTTACTGAAATCTCATTGGTACCAGTGAGGTACTGAGCAGGCTTTAGGCATTTTAGTTAAATACCGTGTTTCTCTGAAAATAAGACCTAACCAGAAAAGAAACCCTAGCCTGGTTTTTTAGCGTGCTAATATAAGCCCCACCCCAAAATAAGCCCCAGTTAAGGTCGTCATTAGCCAGGATGTGTGTGTGTGTGTGTGTGTGTGTGTGTGTGTGTGTGTGTAGGCCTGGCCAGCACTGGAGACAGTGGGGGCTGACTGTGTCCAGCAGCAGCCACAGCCTGTGCAGCACAGGTGAGTTGATTACCTGTCCAGAGGCAGAGGTGCGGGGGGCGAGGCAGGTGATCTGGACGCACCGCATGAGTCACAGGCAAGCCGAGAAACGTTGGGAGTGGGCAGGTGGCCGTGGGAGGCTCATCTTCACATCTCTTGGCTTGCCTGCAGCCTGCGTGGCGCATCCGGATGCCTGCCTTCCCTCCTGCACCTTTGCCTCCGTCTGCTGCCAGTGCCGCTATGTGAAGACGAGCCCCCTCAGCCACCCGCCCACTCTGGCCCTCCGACTCTTGGCTTTTCCGCGGCCCAGGCAACACTTCTGGATCATCTGCCTTCCCCCCAGTGCCTCTGCCTTCGTCTGCTGCTTCGTTAGGTAATCAATTTACCTGAGCTGCACAGGCTGCGCAACTCTAGAGTATGCCAATCAAGGGGCTGGTGGGCTGCAGCTGCTGCCGGATACTATTAACTCCTGCAAGCTCGCCATCTCTTGTGCACACACTGGGGGGATGGGGTGCTCAGCCGGGCTGATCACCCTGTTATTGTGTTTCTCCAAAACAAAGCCCTAATGCTTATTTTGGAGCCGCCCAAAATATAAGACTGAGTCTTATTTTCAGGGAAACCCAGTAGGTAGGATGCTAACACCTTCCATCTTTTTTTTTTTACATAATCAAGGCAAGACCAGAGTAAATAGACTCCTATTCAAAAAATATACTGCCAAGCAATACTTGTGTCACCGTTCTTCAGAACAGTCCAGATCAACATATTAAGATTGAAGCGCAGATTCTGTTCATAAATGGATTATATATTCTTGATTCTAAGTGCTTAAGCAGCCTAAAAGGTCTCATTTGATCCCAATATATTCATACACTTGGCAAATGCTACTGAGGAATGTGAGATGAGAGTTCCCAAAGAGATCCAATTTTTATAGGACATCTTCTAATGTATTGTTTTTATCATGGAAGCAAAGAAATCAGGGAAGATATGATTCTGCCCATCAATCTCCCCATTCCATTAGTCTGTTAGAAGACCCACTAATTTCATTCTGCAGAATGCTCTCTAGATGAATTCAGTGGGACTGAAATAAGACATAGACAAATGCACCATTATTTTCACAATCAAGATTTCCAAATCCTCTCCAGCTCACCCTCTTTCCTCTAGATTGCTGTAGATCAAAATCAATATTTTCTACCCATAACAGGCTGCAGACGACAAAATGCACAAAGAACTCCATTGAAATACATTAAAAAGATGCAGGAGTCACTGGCTGGGTTTATACCTCATTGTAAGCCAAAACAAACAGTATTATTGCTTACAGCAATCTAAACCAATTTCTTCACATTGGTCACACCTTCACTATCTCCAGGTGAAGATCTATTAAGGCAGGAGAACAAAGGCAAACAGAACTCTTTCCAAAACTCACCCCATAGAGAGAAAATGTTCCATTTTTAGGAACATTTGCTTTTGCTTGCAGAGTTTGAGTTTCTCTGGCTTTGTAGGGCTCTATCCAATTTCTATTAGGATGGCCAGTGAGATTCCTTAACACACACACACACACACACACACGATTTACATTCAAGTAAATCCAGATATTTTACAAAGAATTCAGGTAACAAAATGACTCAGGTTTAAACATTAAATTTTAAAATTCAAAGACCTAGAAACCTAGACAGGGATAAAACTCAGAAATGGGTTTAAAACTCCAGCACTTAGCAACTCTGGCTTCTAAGGTTGAAGGATTCAGCTGTTTCAAATCTGTTCATCTAAATAGAAATAGAATAACAGAGTTGGAAGGGACCTTGGAGGTCTTCTAGTCCAACCCCCTGCCCAGGCAGGAAACCCTACACCACTTCAGACAAAGGTTATCCAACATCTTCTTAAAAACTTCCAGTGTTGGAGCATTCACAACTTCTGGAGGCAAGTTGTTCCACTGATTAATTGTTCTAACTGGCAGGAAATTTCTCCTTAGTTCTAGGTTGCTTCTCTCCTTGATGAGTTTCCATCCATTGCTTCTTGTCCTACTCTCAGGTACTTTGGAGAATAGTTTGACTCTTTGTGGAGGAATGAAGATCCCTCCTTCATTGTCTTTCACACTCCCTACTCCGTAGACAACTATGAAGAGGCTCATGTAACACCAACAAGTAAACATTTGTAAAAACAAGTCACGCTATGGATCAGGAGCTGAACTACTCCTAAGAATACTCAGGCTGAACTGCATTTGGCTGAACAGAAACTTCTTAGCTGACTTTGGACCAATCTCTTCTCTCTCAAGTTTTGTCTGGAAGGTGATATATGTGGGGGGTTGGACTAGAAGACCTCCCAAGTCCCCTCCAACACTGAACTTCAGATCGTATCGTATCATAAGCAGACATTGAAGAGATCCAGCTTTTTGTATCATTCATACCGGTTTAAATTTCCACCTGCCTCGCAACTTTCCAAAGCAAAGGAGGCGAGGGAGGGAGGGAAGAAAGAAAAGGGACGTAGCAACTGCAGGATTAGTCGAAAGTTAAAAAGATGTTTCTTGCTCCGGGATTTAAAATCTCCACCATCCTTCCCAAAGCGATTGGAAACCATCCCGAAGGTGGGATGGGGTGGTGGTGATAGTGCTACAATAAAGTTTGTAAACTGCGCATGCTCTCACCTACAAACCGCGTTCCTTTGGCTTCTCGGCAGGACCTTCTTTACCCAATTCCGGCCTCAGCGGAGCCCGTTTGGCTCGTCTGCGCAAGCTCACATCTATTCTCCCCGGAGCTGCTTGGCGTGCCGCTCTTTTTAAGCCATGCTGGCGCGAAAGGGCCGGTTGCCATGGTGACGGGACGCGGAGTGGTGGCTCGAGCCGGTCTCGAGCCAAGCGGGGAAAGGGCGCGGAACTGCGGCCGCTCGCGGCCATGACTGGCATTCTGTGCGATTGGCTGAATCGGGAAGTGAAGCTCTCGCGGACAGTGGGTGAGTCCGAGGAAGCGGGGTGCCATTGCTTTGAGGCGCCAGGCGGGGGGGACTCCCCTGGTTCCCCGCAGGCTCCTCCAACAGGAGGGAACATTCATATATATATGAATATATATATATGAAATATATATATATGAAATATATATATATGAATTTATATAATATATATATGAATATATAATATATATATAATTTATATTTTGCTGATAAATAAAGGGAGACTAGTATAGATCTATTTCAACATGTTGGGGTAGACCAGGTGTCTCTATAGAAAAACACTTTATATATATGTGTGTGTGTGTGAATAAAATAAATATATGAATATATATATATATATATCTTCCATCTCGTGTCAAAACAGATCGTGTCTTTTTTTCCCCTTGAAACTGAGCCCTGCTTTTTTCCCTTCAGGGACGGAAGAAAAGCACCCAAAGTGCATGGCATTTTAGATATGCTCAGAGGCACCGCGGTCTCCATCGTGCTGTTGTGGGGTTTTTGTGTGTGTGTGTTTTGCTTTTGCCACAGAATTGGAAAACGGGTGCCTGAGTGGACCCTTCTGCCTGCCTTTTTATCTGCTGCAAGGGAAGATTTTTTTTTTTAAATGGAAAATAATAAATAATAATAAAATTAATTCAAAAATAATAAATAATATTTATTATTTTCTCCTTTCTCCTCACCTTTGAGGAGAAAGTCCTGCGCGTTCCATTTACTGCAGCTTCAGGGCTTTCTGTGGTATGTTGAGAGCTGTATATCAAAAGCGAGTGGGTTGAGGACTCCCTCAGGAAAGGGTGAAGATGCTGCTAATGTCACCCATTTGGCCTAAATTCTACAAGTCTTACTTAAGGTAACCGTTTTGGTCCTGCCCACTTTGAGGGATGGGGAAGAATCTGGATACCCATAGAAGAATTGCTGAGAAACCATGATTTTCACACTTCTGACTTAAGGAAACAAATCTCTACCAGAGTTTAGACACAGAGATTCTTACCCTGTTTCCCCGAAAATAAGACATTCCCTGATAATAAGCCCAATCGGGCTTTTGAATGCATGCGCTAAAATAAGCCCGCCCCCGAAAATATTTAAACGCAGAGCTGGAAATCAGGTAAGACCAAAAGAGGAGCCCCATCTTGCTCCATGCGCCCCAAAATAATAAGACATCCCCGATAATAAGGCCAAGCGTGCGGTTCAAAAAAAATATAAGACAGGGTCTTACTTTCGGGGAAACACAGGGTACATGAAAAGCCTTTGGAAGATGTTCCTTCTCAGCAATCCATTTACATAACTGAAATTCCTATAAGGAAAACAAAGGAAGGATTTTCATCACCCAGGATGCTTTTGCAAATTCAAGGGATGCACTTCTGGCTAGGTTCTCTCAATTAAAAAGGACTCCAGAGGGCAAGCAGTCCTTGTAGGGATCTGTTTATTCCATAGTTCCTAATGTTTTAGCTACAAAATGCTTTCCCTCCAGAGCAGAGTTCCACCCACACTGGAGATGAAATCCTCCTGAGGTGAAGCAGAAGATCCAATGTTCTATTCACTTTAGTTCACAGGGCAGTGATTTTATGTTTTGTTTTGGGAAAGGTCCTTTTTTTACTGGTGTTAGGCTCACTTCAGGCTTATATTACAATTTTGCTTTTATTTCTTTGTTCAAACCTTCAAGATGATGTACCACTGATTTTTAGTATTTGTGTTACTTACAATCAGATTTTACTCCTAAAATGGAAAATTAGGATTAGAAATTAAGTGATGCCCCGGATAACATATTATTGTTTGTAAACTGCCCATAGTTACTTAGGTTTGATGGGCAGGGTAGAAATTTAATAAATAAATAAATAAAAATTTTAGGGCCAATTCATGTGGGTAAGGGAGTGAGATGGCAATTGTTTCCTTGGTGATTCTTCCTAGCCAATATTTATTATTTTGAGTACTACCTGATATTCTATCCATAGGCGCTTAGAGAGCCAACTGTAACTTTTGCTGATCAAACTGTGACCAAAGTAGCCAAACCACAAAATATCAGATTTCAGATTTACAAGATTCTGTTACTGCAGCTTTACAATATAGTAGAATTAACTCATTTGGTCATGTTTCCTGTCTAGTCAACAGGGGAAGGCTGACATCCCCACATTCTAAACACTACACATTTTTACTTTATATTATATTAATTTTTTATTATTTGTTTGTATTATCTTAATGTTATTTGAATAATTAATACTTATTTAAAATTTTAATACAAAATGTCATAAAACATTTCCTGGTCTGATTTATGACTGTGCTGTACATTTCAGCATGGGCTATTTCAAGGTTGATTCATCTGTTAATGTATCTCAACTTTTCCAGTGAAAGTAGTACATTAAAAATTCTGTCGTTGAAAATATCTCTGATCCTACTAGTCATAGGTTGCTATATATTATTAAAACTCTTTATTTAGTTGTTGAAAAAGTGTTGGTGAGATAAATTATGCAATTTATCTCATGCTAGAGAATGCATACTTAACTTCTTCACTTATCTATTTCCATAAATCTATTGGAAGATTCAAAGAAGACTGATTCCATGTTAGCATGGTGACAAGCAAACCAATGTTTATTGATGAACTATTTGTTTGTTTGTTTGTTTGTTTGTTTGATGTATATAGTTGCCCATATGCCTGGGAATTCTGGGCAGCGAACAGAAATAAAAAAAATAAATCAAGCCCATTAAAGATAAGTCAGGTTGTTATACTGTACATCATGATAATAATGGATGATTATGCATCAAATGCATAATGCAAATGCAAAGAGTTGCAACTTGTAAACAAACTACTTTCCTTTTTCCTTTGGAAATTAAATCAGATATAGAATCTTTCGCCAGAGAATTTTCTTCTGGTTATCTCATTGGAGAACTTCTAAACAAGTATGAACTTCAGGAAGATTTTGCTCAGTTTTCACAAAGCAGGTAGGTAGTATTAATACTGTTCTAACAATGTTCCGATTTACTCAATACCATATCATAATAAAACTACAGTAGGTTCAATTAACATTTCCTTGTATTGGAGAACAGGGTGGGAATTTGGGCAATTCCCCTTCCCACTTTTTATGTAGAATCTTTCCTTCATTCCCATGTTTGCCATTGCCCAGTCAGTTTCCCACTGAAACAGAAAAGGATTGTGTGGTCTCCTGCCCGGCTTTTCTGAACTACAATAACCACCCATAGCCAGAATGACCAATAGTTGTTAAAAGTTACAAAAAGAACACCTTGTTTATACTCATGTCCCCAGAATTATCACAGAGATGGCTATGATCTGTAAGGAACCAGCAAAGCAGAAATGTGCATTTTTCTCCATATAATTGCTTCTGCTTTGAAAGAAAACACTTTCTTGAACTGTCTCTAGGTCTTTGCCTTTGCTTTGAAAGACTGACTTTACAAGCCATTTTTGGTGAGAGTGATGCAGGACAGATAAATTCTACATTGGCAATTTTGGATAGCGTGGCAGGGCTCAAAGCTTTCTGGAAGCCAATAAATTCCCCACCCCTACTCCAACATATCTCCACCAGTATATAAAGGGAGAATACCAAAAGAGTAGAGTTTGGTACTCTTTGTATTCTTGCCATTGCTTGGTTGGAGACATCAAGTGAACAAACAGTCCCAGTAAGAAGGACAGCATGAAGATTAAGGAGTGGTTGGATTCAGTTATGAAATTCAGGAGGTGCGTGACAATGCTAATTTTACATGTCAAGCCCAATAGCAAGACAATGACTTGCATTTCACAATTTGCAGATTTTGAAGGTACTGATTTTCCTGTCATACTAAGTGATAGATTAACAAGAGGTTCACTTGTGTCACCAGATAACTAGTCACAGTAGCCAATTTCAGAAACAGCATGACTGCTTATGTCACCTCAGATGCAGTGGCAAGATTCTGTTCTGTTTTTTAGATTCCTATATGGATTAGCTTGGAGATATGGAACAGTGGTCTTGATGGGCCACGGACTTGTTGATCAAGTTCATGGTGTGGAAATAAATTATTGTATGGTATAATGATAAAATCTCCTTTGAGCTGAAAACCAGGCATGTTTATGAGTTCTGACTTTGCTTAGTTCCATTGCTGCCATACCACACATGAGGCTTACTGAAGCGTATTAGGCTTGCAGATGAATTCACAAGAAAGTTTTAATATTCTACATATTTAGAATTTTTTATATTGTCTCAACAGGCTTGCCAATGCAAAACTTAACAACTTTTCTCGCATGGAGCCCACCCTTCAACTTCTGGGTGTACAGTTTGACCAAAATGTAGCCCGAAACATCATGACAGAGCAGCATGGAGCTGCTATCAAACTTGTGTACCAATTGTATGTGGCCCTAGAGAAAAAGAAAAAAGCAGGGCTCACTGGAGTTGCCATGGATGCAATGCGACCTTCGGCTAATGCAAAGCTTAAAAGTGTAGGAACCGAAATATATCGTGAGGTGAGCTTGTTTCTGTTAGGACACTTTTGGTATCGGTGAATTTCTGTCAACAAAGCATTGGCTTCCTATTTACTCCTTTTGGGAGTGAGTGAGGATCAAGAGCTGAGTGGCGTAGGAGGCTAATGCCTCCTAAGGCAGCATTTAACATCCAGCTGCCTGCAATTACTGCGAGTTCAATTCTCACCAGGCTCAAGGTCGACTCAGCCTTCCATCCTTTCTAAGATGGGTAAATTGAGGACCCAGTTTGTGGGGGCAATAAGCTGACTTTGTATAAATATACAAAAGTATGAAGGCTATTGCTTAATGCATTGTAAGACGCCCTGAGTGTCCGGAGAAGGGCGGCATATAAATCAATTTTTTTAAAAAAATGAATATACAGTACAAGGACAAAAATTCCTGTTTAGGCCACTTCATCCGTATGCCTAGAGTGCATTGTTTCAATTATTAATAATAGTGTTTATATTGGATTCCACTCCTGAAAGCCTCTTATACATATTATATTATTATTATAGTTCAACATGCTATCAACCAGATGTTCGTATTGGATTTGGCATTTTTAATCTACCTATCGAGTCGTCCCAGGGACCTGGCATAGGCAGATACTGTTGTTCTATGGTATTAAAGCTGCCTTTTGCAATTGACTGATAGTATCTAATTAGGGTGTCAAACTCAAGGCCCGGGGCTGGATCTGGCCCACAGGGTGCTTAGATCTGGCCAGTGAGGCTGCCCTGGAGACAGCGAAGGACCAGCCCGCAGTGCCTCTGCCAGTGAAAACAGAGCTTGGGAGGGCTGTGTGCAACTTTCCCAAGCTTCGTTTTCACTGGCAGAGGGTTACAGGAAGCCATCTCAGCCGAAAACGGAGCTTGCGAGGGCCACAGGTGACACTCCCCAGCTCCGTTTTTGCTAGCAGAGGATTGCAGAAGGCCACCACAGCCAAAACGGACTCCATTTTTGCTGACAGAGTGCTCGGGCCACCATAGGCACCATCCAACATATCGAGCTGGCCATGCCCACCCTGATTTCCCAAGGTCAAATACAACCCTGATGCAGCCCTCAATGAAATTGAGTTTGATACCTCTGATCAATGTTAGTGGTGTTCAAGTGATGCTTCAGTTGGAATTGCAGCTAAGGTGAAGGTAGAGAACAGGCCTAATACAGCAGGGGTCCCTATCCCCTGGTCAGTGGACCAGCATTGGGCAGCGGCATGCCAGAAACTGGTGCGCACAAACAAGCGAAGCCCCATCCGTGGAATGCAGGCAGCACACAAAACCATGTCCCCTCTGGTCTGCGGAAAAACCTCTCTCCATGAAACTGGTCCCAGTTGCCCAAAAGGTTGGAGGCCGCTGTAACACAGTATTCCTGCCTCCTGTTTTTTTCTCTACAACAAGTATATTAAGCAAGTTAGGCTGAGAGGGAGTGACTGGCCCAACATCATGAGCCACGGTGGCACAGTGGTTAGAGTGCAGTACTGCAGGCTACTTCTGCTGACTGCCGGCTGCCTGCAATTTGGCATTTCAAATCTCACCAGTCAAGGTTGACTCAGCCTTCCTTCCTTCCGAGGTGGATAAAATGAGAATTCAAATTGTTGGGGGCAATATGCTGACTCTGTAAACCGCTTAGAGAGGGCTGTAAAGCGGTATTTAAGGCTAAGTGCTATTGCTATTGCTATCACCCAATAGGCTTTAATACTTAGAAGGAATATTTGTTCTGGTCTGTTCATCTATACTTTAGATTTTAAATAAAAAATTAAAAGAAATATTTCCAGTTCTCATATTATTTTTATAGACAAGTTGCCATAGAGACCAGGGTGTTCTCATTAGGAGTGTCTTCTTAGTAAGTTAGCCCCTAACTCTTTTCAAAGGTGTATTGAGATTGCCTTTCACAAAGAGATTTTGTTAAACTTTGCTGCTGTCTTTCTTATTGGTTTGCATGGTCATTTAAGATGTTTTAAATGTTTTCACCTTCTTAAAAACTATGCTGCTACAAAGTTAAAAAAAAAACCCAACCCCTTAAAGAAACCTAAGTGATTACTTTTTAAAAAATCTTGGATTAATTTCTACCAAGTCGCAGAAGATAAACACCTCTAATAATTTGCAACAATACTCTGGGTCCATTTTATTGTACATATGAAGAATAGGAGCACACAGAAGGCTTTCCACTGGACCAAACAAGTTCCACAGTGTTGATTCATATGGGAATTCATAGTACCACTGGCTTAAACCTCTGGGAATTTCTCAAAGTTGTTTCCCGTCATACTAGTTCACTGGAGAAAACTGATACTTTAATTACAATCTAATTCTTTGATTTATCTTCTCCCAATAGGTATTTCATAGATCTTTACACTTCCAGTCTTGAAACAATGAGCTGTTGTCTGAGGGCTTGTATTTCCTATCTTGTAAAGTTGAAGCTAGGCTATAGGCCCAGAAAAGTAAATAAAGTGATCAGTGCTATACATTTTTCAGAATATATGTTCCCTCACATTATTGCTCCCTCTAAGCAGGTTGTACCCTCACCATCAGGGCAAAAATCTATTAAGTTTATAGGTAGTCCTCAATTTATGACCACAGTTGAGCCCAAAATTTTCATTATTAAGCAAGACAGTTGTTGAGTTTTGCCCCATTTTACAACCTTTATTGCCACAATTTTTAAGTGAATCACTACAGTTATTAAGTTAGTAACATGGTTGTTAAGTGAATCTGGCTTCGCATTGACTTTGCTTCTGAGAAGGCCACAAAAGGTGATCACATGATCCCGGGACACTTGACAAATACATGCCAATTGCCAAGTGTCCGAATTTTGATCATGTGACCATGGGGATGCAGCAACAGTTGTGTGAAAAAAGGTCATAAGTCATTTTTTTCTGTCCATTGTAACTTTGAATGGTCACTAAACAAATGGTTATAACTCGAGGACTGCCTGTACTGCATCTTTCAGACCATGTTTTTCACATGTAAGCCCTTTCTCTCTCTCTCTCTCTCTCTCTCTTTTGCTGTATTATATTTTGCTTGAGCTAATCTGGGCTCTTAAACAAGCAATTATTTTAAAAAATTATCATAATCCAATTGAAGGTTTTTTGAGTATTAGTATTTATCTCTATTTGGAGATGTTGGACAGTATTTAGCATTGAATGCTCTATTTTTATTTTTTTCTCTTCCTAATCACAAGAATCTGAGAACTTTTATTAAGTTCTCAGATTCTTGTGATTAGGAAGAGAAAAAAATAAAAATAGAGCATTCAATGCTAAATACTGTCCAACATCTCCAAATAGAGATAAAAGAACTCTGATTTACAATAATCCTTGACTACATTGATAGTCAATGTAGACTTTTCCAATCTGATACCCCATCGACACATTCACTGCAACTCCAAGAACCTTCCTGATGTATCGGTTACAACTCCCTGGATTCACCATCTGCATGATTAATGATACTGGTGAGAATAATAGGAACCATACTCCAACACGTCTAGAAGCTACCAGATGAAGGAAGGCTCATACAATTAATGTGGTTGTGACAGTCCTTCAGATGAGGCACTTTGCAGCACAGAAAAGCTGTTTGCCCTACTTATATTAAATCAAGCACAGCATTTTCTAGGCCTCACTGCTTAGGAAACAGCTCCTGGTAGTGCTTGTAGGGCCACTTTGCTTCACTAAAGAGCAATATGAAGAGGTGCTTCACAAGCAACGAGGCCTTGCTTGTGAAAAAAGGAACTTCCCTGTGCATGTCTCAATCCCTGGTCTCATCCAGTAAAATTTATCTTTGGAAAAATAAGTTTCTCTAGAATGGATTAAATCCACCAATCCAGGACAAACAAGGTTCTCATGCTTCTTCCTGTGTCATATATATGTTTGTATGTATATATCTGTTGCATTTTATTTCAGAGACTCAAAACACTAGTACCCCGCCAAGCAGACCTCTCACTCCAACAAATTTCAGACAGCTTTCAAAACAAAGCCAAGATCTTGGAAAGTAAGGTAGCTGACATGCACTTTGTGAAGCAACAGCAAGCCAAACAGATCCAGGAGGAAAAAAAGGCTGAAGAACTTGAAAGGGTGAGTGCTGATTTCTTTCTCTGACTCAGCTACACAATATCTTTATTCCTTGCTTTGTAATTAATCTGAGGCCAGGTGTATTAGTAAATTGGTCTTTACAGTTTAACTTCCAT
Source organism: Pantherophis guttatus (assembly GCF_059756535.1). Lineage (NCBI taxonomy): Eukaryota > Metazoa > Chordata > Lepidosauria > Squamata > Colubridae > Pantherophis > Pantherophis guttatus. The sequence continues at coordinate 21,225,367 of NC_142064.1, forward strand.
TACTCTTATGCCCTTCCAGACATGGCAGAACAACATGTCTCAGAATTCTTTAAAAAATTGCCTGGCTGATTGGACTTTCTAAGACTTGCAGCTTTTATGCATCTGAAGGACCTAACATGGGGAGTGGGTGGGGATGGTGTATAGATAGACTTCAGAAAAAAGGTAGTTAAGATTGTATTGTCTATTGTCAATCACGGTTGTCCCAAAAGTGCTTTGCCAAAAGGCAACTGGACTTTCTTTGTTTTTGCTTGAAGACTTGCTTCTCAGCCAAGAATCTTCTGAATCAGTTCTGAACTTAAAAAGCTTCTTTGAATGAAAAGCAAAACATCTTCAAGCAAAAACAAAGAAAGTCCAGTTGCCTTTTGAAAAAGCACCTTGGGGTTAAGATTGTATTCTATGCCATTAAAAGCAGAGGAAATTGTATTATCTACCAGAGGATATGGGACGTTACACAAAGTACAATCAGAAATAGTTACATAAAACACTTGATTATTTTGAGTTAGCATGCACATAGATTTATGCATCAAGAGATACCCCAGATACACTTTAAACTATCACTGGTTATGGGAGGAACTGGATGTCTTCACATATAACAGCTATCCACATGAGTGACTGTGATCAGAGCCTCCCTGTCCAGGAAGAGAGACAATATGAACCAATATGAATGCACAATATGAAGCTGTGCAAAGGCATCCCAGACATGACTGTCTCTTGCTCTTTGAGCAGGAGTTGGGTGTCTGGGAAGACCCACAAATTATGCGCTGGGTATAACCCTGTGTAGCACCAAAAATGGCATAGTCTCTAAAACCCAGAGCCACTCAATCTTGCCAAGGTTCAGCTAAAACCTGTCATTCCTTGTCTGGGTCCCATAGGCTCCAGGTACTGGGATAGGATATCAGCAGTATCATTTAAGATGTCAGAGGTGGAAAGGCCTAATTGGGTATCATCAATACACCCCATGGCAATGAACAATCTTACCCAGCAGTTTCATGTTGATGTTGAATAGGAGGGGAAAGAGCACTGAACCTGGTGGAATCCCATAGAGTTTTTATGTGATAAAAGGATAATATTTTAAATTATTAAATATGTGAAAGAGTCATATTAAAATTGGCCTTAAAATTATATAGCCCTATTGTACAGTTCTATTTCTGTACCCACATATCCATAGCTTCATCTTCATAGTAATAATACAGATAAAATAATAATCCCCCCCACCAGCCTTATTAGATGATTATGAATGAATGATACTTATTCATCTGAGTGAATCTGAGTGTTAAAACCACTTTCCTGGACAAAACTCAGAACATCCAGAAGTGCATCAGTAAGATGGCACCCAAAGATAAGCTACTGAGAGAATGTCTGAGGCAGCAGCAGATATGGAAGGAAGATCAAGCAGTGGAAGTACCATGACAAGATAAGACTAAATAAGATGTACATTGATAGCTGAGGTAGTAGACATTAGAAAATCCTACCAGTGACTACAAAGAGCAGGACAAAAAGACAGCACTATGGCACTGATCACAGCAGCACAAGAACAGGCACTAAGCGCCAGATCTGGAGTGGTCTATCACCCTAGACAGGATCTATGCAGAAAGGCTTCAAAAACAGTCCAACATAGTGGCAGGGTACAGACAGGAACAGCATACCCTGAATGGAACAACTAAGTAGCTGGCATTGTGTACAGGAACATCGGCATAGTATTTGGGCTAGACCCCGCAAGTCCAGATGGGAGATCCCACAGAGGGTACTGGAGAACAACAGGAGGGCTGAGATCCTGTGGTATATTTAGAGATCCAGCAGACAGCAGGTACTGTCCAGTCAATCAGACATCGTGGTAGTAGAAATGGACCAGAAGACAATAGTGGTGATAGATGTAGCAGTGCCAAGTGACAGCAACATCGGGAAGAAGGAGTAGGAGAAGCTAGAGAAATACCAGGACCAACGGAAGAATTAGAGATAATGTGGGAAGTAAAAGCCAAAGTGGTCCCAGTAGTGATAGGAGCATTCAGGACTGTGACTCCTAAGTTGGGAGAGTGGCTCCAACAGATCCCAGGATCAATGTCTCTATCCAGAAGAGTGCAGTGCTGGGAATAACTAGGACTGCACAGAACTCTCAAATTCCCAGTTCTCTGGGAGAGGACCCAAAATTGAGGAAGATGCATATCACTATAGGAGTGAGAAAGGATTTTTAAAAACGCTTCTATGTGATTAAGTTTTATTCAGTAACCAATTTAAAACAACTTACTATCTTTCCCTTTGAATATTTAGAAAATTGCAGAAAAACGCAGGCAGAATGAAATCATGGCCAAGATTCAAGCAGCAGTTATCCAGATTCCAAAACCATTTCCACAGCATACGGACAAAGTGATTGAAGACCAAAAATTGCAGAAGAAGAAGAAGGAAGCAGAAGTAAGTTATGAGGTTTTATAGTCATTTAAAGAATGCACAAGCAGCAGCATGTACTACATATTTTGATTACCTTGTATCTTAATGTAAATGCATTCATTTCTAAACACAAGTATTTCATTGTGCAACATTATACTTTGTTAATAATATTGGTGTCTGATTAACTGCTGCAAAAAGTAGCATCTGCAGAGGGAGTTAAAACAGGAATGATGGCAGTTTTGTATGTGCTGACATTGTACACATGTATAAAAGGGCAGGGCTTCCATTGTGTTGTCACAAATGCTGTTTTTCCTGTTTTGAAGGCCTCTCGCTTCAGATACCATCATATACATGGAAAAGAATCTTCAAAACAATGCTGTTAACATTGAAATAGATAACCAGAGATTCTTCCTGAGAATCAAATTAAAACACCTTCCATCAGTTCTTACGTCAATGGAAGAATATACTGGTATATAATTTGTTCTGCTCAATGGACTTCCTTATCATGCCAAAGGCATGATGCTAGGAACAGGTGCTATCGTTATTTATGATGTTCAGGGTACATTAAAAACAAGACTGGATAGTTTGCCCCAGCTTTGTTTCCTTCTCCTCCCCTAAATGCCACCTGCCAGCAAAAATTCATCCAGCAATTTCTCTCCTTGATGTGAGAAGGCAATGGGACCAGGGAAGAGTCAAGATCATCTGGTTCTAGGGTTAGGCTCAGAGATCTGGCAGCTACAGGGGATTAGCTGATCTGAAAGAACCTGATTTTCCCACTGCCAAAGAAGATTGGCCTCAGATTACAGTATTCAGGAGTTCAAGTGAAAAGAGAGTGCCCTTGCCTGCTAAAATAACAACAAGGAATTGAGTTAATCTCACTCCCTGCAAATCATCTCATTGCAACCCCGCAGACTGATCTATTAAGTCTCTTAGATTACACCCACATAAAACTGCTAGAGTTTGTTCAGTATTTAATGGGAAAATAATATTTTAACAGTGAACAAATAAGGACACTTTACAATGGCTCATGTATAGGTGGGAATGAGATAAAACATCACCATAAGGATTTTGTACTGCAATTAGGTGCAAATGGGGGGGGGGGGGATGCTGTAGAAGCTATATTTAACTGGAATTCAAATCATTAGACTCAGAGTTGGAAATTCACTCCTTTTTCTTTTTCTTCATAATAAATATCCAGAGAAAGAAACATTCATAACCCATACATATCCCTTCAGTTAGATAGGAGTAAATATAAATCTAGAGAAAGGTATTTTTTTCAGAATTTAGCTGAGCAATCCTTATTTAGAATCACTTTAAAGAAACATAGTGATTGCTATGGTGGGGGGCCCGGGGTCAAGAGGGGGGATAAAGTTCATCCAGATAAGGTTTTTACCATCAGTACCGTGGGTGGGAGGGGTAGATATGGCGGGAGCAGGGGGCCATATCATGTTAGGGGAGCGCGCGCCCGCTGTCTTCAAGCGGTGGCGCGCTCCGGCCCCCAAAGCTCCACTCGTTTTCCAGGTGGCGCAGATCCTCAGGGCCCTGGCCTCCGTCTGATGTTATGCAATGCCAGGTCTGTAGTAAATAAAGCCCCCCTCATTTGTGATCTTGTTCAGGAGGGGGGAGCGGACCTGGCAGGTATTACGGAAACCTGGTTGGGCCAAGAGGGGGGGGTCCCTCTTGTTGAAATGTGCCCACCAGGTTTCCGCGCATTCCATCAGCCGAGGTTGCAGGGTAGGGGCGGGGGGGTAGCGGTTATTATTAACGAAGGTCTGAGACCGAGGGAGGCCACTGTTCCTCAGACGGCCAGCTGTGAATCCCTCCTTGTGAAATGGGGCCACGGGGTTCAGATGGGTTTGCTGATCACATACCTGGCTCCCTGCCATGTGGCAGCAGCCCTGCCCGAGCTACTCAGTGTCATCGCCACGGTGGTGGTTGAGACCCCTAGGCTTATGGTCATGGGGGATTTCAACTTGCCGTCCGTTGGTGAGGCATCTGAGGTGGCTCGGGAGTTCATGGCTTCCATGACAGCCATGGACCTGACCCAGTTAATTCATGGCCCTACCCACACGGGGGGAAACACGCTGGATCTGGTTTTTGTCTCTGGACAGTGGTTGAGTGATCTCGAGATAGGGGATATAGTCACCGAGCCCTTGTCATGGTCTGATCACTCTCTCCTTTGTCTCGACCTTCGAACCGCTACACCCCGCCGCAGGGACGCGGAGCCGGTAAGATGGTTCCGCCCCAGGCACCTGATGGAACCGGATAGGTTCCAGATGGAGCTTGGGCCATTCCCTGAGGCTCTGGCACACGCCTCGACTGGAGACCTAGTGGCCGCCTGGGATAGGGCGGCCGCTGGAGCTCTGGATCGGGTCGTGCCTTTGTGGCCTCTGACCCGGCGCCGATCTCATTTAGCTCCTTGGTTCACTGAGGAGCTGAGGGAGTTGAAGCGCCGGAAAAGACGCCTAGAGAGTAGTTGGAGGGCCAGTCTTTCTGAATCTGACCGGACACTGCTAAGAGCTCATATTAGGAATTACCTAGTGGCGATAAAAGCAGCGAAATGTAGCTATTTTGCTGCTCTTATTGCGTCATCAGATAATCGCCCGGCCGCCCTGTTTAGGGTGACCCGCTCCCTGCTCCACCAGGAAGCGCGGGAGGACCCCTTGGAGGGTAGAGCCGAGGATTTTGTCCAATATCTGTATGACAAAATCGCTCAGATTCGGGAAGATCTGGACTCCGACTGGATAGTCTCAGGGGGAGGGACTGGGGCAGGTCTTGAGAATGTTATCTGGGATGAGTTTGATCCTGTGACCCCTGAGGACGTGGACAGGATTCTGGGTAGACTGAACGCGACCACTTGTTTATTGGACCCGTGTCCCTCCTGGTTAGTGCTGGCTTCTCGGGAGGTGACATGAGGCTGGTTCCAGGGGATTATAAATGCTTCGCTGGGTGAGGGTGTCTTTCCTGCCACCTTGAAAGAGGCGGTGGTGAGGCCTCTCCTCAAGAAGCCTTCCCTGGACCCGGCAATGTTGGTAAATTATCGTCCGGTCTCCAACCTTCGTTTTGTGGCAAAGGTTGTTGAGAGTGTGGTTGCGCAACAGCTTCCCCAGCACCTGGATGAAACGACGTATCTGGATCCGTTCCAGTCGGGCTTCAGGCCCGGGTACAGCACGGAAACGGCATTGGTCGCGTTGGTTGATGATCTCTGGAGGGCTCGGGACAGGGGGTGCTCCTCTGTCCTGGTCCTGTTAGATCTCTCAGCGGCTTTTGATACCATCGACCATGGTATCATGCTGCACCGGTTGGAAGAGTTAGGGGTGGGAGGCACCGTGTTGCGGTGGTTCTCCTCCTTTCTCTCTGACCGGTCGCAGTCCGTGTTGACAGGGGGACAGAGGCCGACCCCGAGGCCCCTCATATGTGGGGTGCCGCAAGGGTCGGTCCTCTCACCTCTCCTGTTCAACATTTATGTGAAGCCGCTGGGCGAGATCATCCATGGTTTCGGGGTGGAATACCATCAGTACGCTGATGACACCCAGCTGTACATCTCCACCCCGGATCACCCCAACGATGCCCTTGAAGTGATGTCCCGGTGCCTGGAGGCCGTACGGATCTGGATGGGGAGGAACAGGCTCAGGCTCAACCCATCCAAGACCGAGTGGCTGTGGTTTCCGACGTCCCGATATAGCCAGTTGACGCCATCACTGACTATTGGGGGCGAATCATTGGCCCCCACGGAGAGGGCTCGCAACTTGGGCGTCCTCCTGGATTCACGGCTGTCTTTAGAAGAGCACTTGACGGCTGTGACCGGGAGGATTTTTTATCAGGTCCGCCTGATTCGCCAGTTGCGTCCCTTTCTGGATCGGGACTCGTTACGCACGGTCACTCATGCCCTCGTCACCTCCCGCCTGGACTATTGTAATGCTCTCTACATGGGGCTCCCCTTGAGGAGCACCCGGAGGCTCCAACTGGCGCAGAGTGCAGCCGCGCGGGTGGTAATGGGAGCGACATGGCGCTCCCATGTAACACCTCTCCTGCGCGAGCTGCACTGGCTCCCGGTGGTCTTCCGGGTGCGCTTCAAGGTTTTGGTTACCACCTTTAAAGCGCTCCATGGCTTAGGGCCTGGTTATTTACGGGACCGCCTACTACCACCAATAGCCTCCCACCGGCCAGTACGCTCTCATAGAGAGGGACTCCTCCAGGTGCCGTCAGCCAAACAGTGTCGACTGGCGGCCCCTAGGGGGAGAGCCTTCTCTGTGGGGGCACCTACCATCTGGAATGAGCTCCCCCCGGAGATACGGAGGATCCCGGATCTGCGTTCCTTCCGCCGTGCTGTGAAGACCTTTTTATTCCATCAAGCGGGCTTGGCCTAATCTCTTCCCTTTTAAAAATATGTAAATTTTAATCTGTTTTTAAATTATTGGGGTATTTTAATTTGTCTGGGCCAAAAAGTTTAATTTGATTTTATCGGGTTTTTAAATTTTGTGTATTTATGTATTTTATTGTTGGCTGTTCACCGCCCTGAGTCCTTCGGGAGTAGGGCGGTATACAAATCAAATAAAACCTAAACCTAAAACCTAAACCTAAAAGTAATGGCTCCAGATATCTTATGGGTAAGTAATCAGCAGGCCACATAGACCCCTCACCGCTGTATTTATGGTCCTTAGAATCATAAAGGTTGAATTTTTCAGACTTTTTTGGGGAGTTGGATAGATTTTGAGGCAAAATATACCTTAAACCAGGGGTCAGCAACCTACGGCTCTGGAGCCGCATGTGACTCTTTCACCCCTCTGCTGCGATTCCCTGTCACTCAAAATATGCGTCACAACCGCCAATGTGCAACACCCGCCGGCACGCAATTTATTGAGCTTTTCAACCCCCGGTAGGCCAACCATGTATAAATCAAAAAAAGGAAAAGTTTCAGAAGAAAACAGAACGTTTGATTCAACTTCATATGCTAGTTTTGTGGCCAGTCAAGAAATAGTTAGGCACAGGAAGGGTTTTGTGGCTCCCGGTGTTTTCTTTCCTGTGGGAAACAGGTCCAAATGGCTCTTTGAGTGTTTAAGATTGCAGACCCCTGCCTTAAACCTTGCAGAGGCAGTCATTTTGTTGCTTAATACCACTTAATCCCAAACAACAAACGTATACTTCCAAAAATGTATCCCTGTTCAGCAATGTCACATTAATAATTTTGTCCCGTGAAGATCCTGGTTAGATCTAGACTGCACATAGACTGAAAAAGTTTTTTACAATTTACTTGTACTGCCATGTTAAAATCCAATGCAAACCTGCTATCTTTCCTTTCCTTTTCCATTTCCCTTTCCATTTCCTTCAGAAATGTTTTGAGGATAAAATGCACTGTTCCTAAGACAGCAGAACAAACATAGTCCTCTGATTTTTCAATGTAATATATATGACAGAACTCATATTATTTGGGTGAACATACCATCTTTTATTGTATTCACTTGTTTTAATGAGATATCATTGAGATAATGTATGGATATTCTTATCTGAAACTGTTGTGTTCCTGTTTGCCCTGCCGGCACTGCATTTGTTAGGGAAAAAAGCTGCTCTTGGAAGCAAAAATTTCAGCGTATGGAGTATAAAAGTGAGCATATAAAAATAGGTGGGGCTTCAATCATGCAACTGCAGCCACCATCTTGCTTTTTGTAATCTCCCCAATGGACACTCCTGGTGTGGGGAAAAAGTGGTAAAGATCTCAAGTTCTTGAATCTTTTCTGTTCAGGAACAAGAGTTGGGGGGATATTGTAAACTCTTAATAATTAAACATATTTCAGTTAACCATTGTTCATTGTTCCATTTGTTTATCTAGCTATTGTTTTATTTGCTTATTTCACTTGTTTCCTTAAATATGAATAGTAATTAATTGGTGCAATACAAATGAAACCGATGTATTTACATTTTCTTTGGTTCTCATCTAATCACTTAAAAGTTTGCAATACTGTCAGACTTATACAGCGCATGGATGACATAACTTAATGAAGCTCTGATGCACTTCACTAAGCTTACTGGCACAACCCCATATTTTTGTTTAGCAAACACCTTGAACAGTGGAAATCCCATGGCGCAGTGCACTTGTGCTTTGAACATCTTGTTAATTTGTAATGGGATGCAATAAGGAATTAAATAGAAGGAAATGAATTAAAATATGCTTACTTTTTTCTAGACCACATACACTGAAATTAGGAACTTCGAAAAACAAATGAGGAAAGAGGCTGTTGTACCTGCCAAACTCACAGAGAGGTAACGTTACTTCTAGTAAATTTTGCTCTCTTTTTCTGCTGGACTGTGTGGGAATAGAAACACCCTTCCTGTTCTGACCCAGCCTTAGTAGAAGCAAGAAACAGACTCCTTGTCAAGAAAAAAACCCTCTTTATTTACCTCTTGTGAGTTAATTGCATTCACCCACTGAAAAGTCCAGGCAATAGTCGTTCAAAGAGTTAACTGCAGTAACAGACCTTATCAATTCCTTGCAATAATTGTAAGGCTGTGAGCTCCCAGCGGAAAGGCTACAAATTAAGTTCTGGCAAGCAGTCTTTGTGGCACAAAACACAATGAGCCAAAATCTTCAGAACTACAAACTGTTGTCTCCTACATCAACCACTCCCCTTTCCTTCTATTTATTCCCAAACCAGGGAAAGGCCATTCAGCGTCCACGTGTGCTTTGCTTCCCGAGTCAACTTATTGTCCTCCGTTGTTCCCCTCTCCTAACTGCTTTACACATACGTGCATCTGGAACAGGCCCCAGCTGTTCTTCCTCCTCACTCATATCACCCTCCAAAGACAGTTGCTTCTCCGGTGGCTGGGAAATGTCAGACGGTCCTGGCTCTTTCTCTGCGTCCAACACGAAGCATCCATCAGAGCCTTCCCCAGACTCCAGAACTGGCCCAATTTCCTCCCCAACCTCCTCATTGTCTGAGTCTGCTGGCAGCTGGCAGACCACAACACTTACGTTTGCCAAACATCCTATTAATAAGCTTTTGTTTCAGTCACACAAGTGGTTAAATATACTGTATTTGTACTACTGTACTGACATAAAGCTGCTGGATAGATATGCATAATTTCATTTTTCACTGGGAATACTTTATATCTTTCCACGCAGTTGAAATGTCAGCATATACTTCATTCATCAGCTATTTTACTACCAATAACTTGGCCTCGTCCAGTCATCTCTAATGCAATATAAATCTTGTCCTTATTAGTATTATTTTGGCACAACAAAAGTTGGACAACAGTAGAAGAAGCCATAAATTGCTACTGGAGAAATGCTGATTGTCTCATGGGGGTGAAGAGTAAGGCATAACATTTCAGTTAACATTTTGGAGAGAACTGACTTCGATAACTAGATTATGGAAAATCTTAAATTACTCTGGGTCACTTAATACTACAAAATGCACAGGGAAGAAATGATGTTGAGGACATCGTTAGTAGTTTCATTCTTCTCCCATGACTCTACTTATACGTAATATGGCCTGACAGTTTTGTTTTTACAAATATGTTTATCCCAAAAGTAGAATTCATGAGATCACTGCCAAAATATGCAGTCTTAATAGGAGAGCAGTCTGGTGATATTTAACTTGTTATCCTCAGTTTGGTACAGAAAAGAGAAGACTGTTGAAAGGAAGGAGCCCACAAAGCTCTCAAAAGTAGAGCTACTTTGGGACACACAAGTTGTTTCTCTTTTACTGTTTTTCTTCTGTTTCCTATCTTCCATCAGATCTTTTCCCCAGCACTGCTATAGATAATGGGATGATCCAAATTAGGACCATGAGATTATGGGTTAAAGGAATTAAGTCATTAAGTCTTAATTCAGATTGGGGCTTCATTGCTTGATCGTTGCCATGAAAACTAGTTTTAGAATTAAAGGCGGGGTGGATTTTGTTTTTTGTTTTGTTTTGTTTTTGTTTTTGTTTTTGTGAGAGCCAGTGATAGCTGTGGGAAAGATATAAATCAGGACAGTGAAGAATGCATAGGATTATCTCCTGTTCAAGAAATGGCCAGGTTATCTGCAAAAAAATGGAAAAAGGATTCCAAAGCCATCCTATTCTTTGATACTTTGAAGTATATATAGGTAGTCCTTAATTTATGACTAGTCACTTAGCGATCAGTCGAAGTTATAAAACACCTGCCCACCCAAAAAAGTATGTACAACCAGTTTGTAAAGTTCTGAGGCTGCCCTCCCCCCAAGATCATTTGACTGCATTTTGGGCACATAGCCAAAACGGTGGCTGTTTGCAGCATTTGGCAGTCAAATGGCCACAATTTATATTTTTGCAAGAAATTGGTCTTTATTTCTGGTTTCCCACAAAAATCATAATGAATAATGGGTTCGCTTAACAACTGCCATAGAAAAGTTCATAAAAATGGGTCTGGTCATGTGGTTACCTGCTTTATGACTGTTACAATTTAGTGACTGTAATTGCCAGACTCAGTTACAGATGTAAGTCGAGGCCTATTTGTATGTGCATTGATGGTGTTGTAAAAATTCTAGTATAATATAAAATATAGTGTGTGTATATATATATATATATATATATATATATATATATATATATATATATATATATATATATATATATATATATATATATATACACACACACACACACACATATATATATATATATATATATATATATATATATTAGTAATAATAATATAATACAATATAAAGCAACAGATAAGAAGCCATTTCTTTAATTCTTTGTGTAAAGCCTGTTAACACCAGATGCCCCCCTATTATTTTCTTAGCATGATGAATGCAATAAAGCAAGAACTAGCTACGGCAAAACCAGTCATTACTGACCTACTGAACACCTACTCGGATGATGAATATATTAGGAAAATTCAGAAACGTCTTGAGGAGGATACCTTTGCTCGAGAACAACGGGAGAAGAGAAGGAGAAAGATGTTAAGGGAGCAACTCATAGCTCATGAAACACAAGAAGTGAGTTAGATACGCTGCCTTCTGATTTTTTTAGATGAGGCATTGATACTGTTGTGAATTAACCAGTTTGAAAAGACATGAAAAGTAAAAGCTATTATGAAACCTGTTTGGAGATTGAAGTAAATTGTATCTTTACTAGTGAAAATAATCAGCACATTTTTTGATTTTTGGATCAGACTTTAATGTTAAGCATAGTGGTAGATTTTTAAAAACTAGCATAATATGAAAAGTATAAAGTCTGGAACTGTAAAAAAAACTAAAAATGAAAGACAGGTCAAATTCTTCAAATTTAAAAATAAAGCATCTTGATAGGTGAAACCCTGGTTTTATGAGTGCATCAGGACTGTTGAGACTAAGAATTGCTGATGGCCAATCATCCATTTTTACTAGTACCTTTAGCAATATATTTATGTATGCATGTATTTATTTAATTGTTGAATTTATATTGGCGCCTATTTGCACATGGCGACTCAAGGCAGTTTACAGAATATAAAGCTCCATTGAATTGCACCCAGAAGCAAATCAGCAGCCAATGCAGCTCCCACAGGACAGGTGATACATGTGCACACCGAGGTCTGCACAAAACCATGTGGGCCGAATGGTCCTTTATCCACAAGCCTTTGAAATAAACTGAAGCTAATTAACGCCACAAGAGGGCAATTGATGATTCTATGCCACTTGTTTCATGTTTACCTGAAAATAAATTCCTTTCCCAAAAGATCACTTGAACTGATACGGCTGAGAGAAAACGACCAACCAGCAGGCTTTGTGCCTGAAGTGGGACTACACTTAAGATCTCTCAGTTTCTAGCAAAAGCTGTACATTACATCGCTATTATTGGTTTCTTTATTATTTTAGGAGGCCTATAGAGAAGAGCAGCTTATCAACCGACTTATGAGACAGTCCCAGCAAGAGCGGAGAATAGCTGTTCAACTTATGCATGTGAGGCATGAGAAAGAAGTCCTGTGGCAAAACAGAATTTACAGAGAAAAGCAGTTTGAGGAAAGACGCCTCAAAGAATTTCAAGAAGCTCTTGATAGGGAGGAGGTAGATATTCATTATTGTCATTTTTGTTACTGTATTTTTCTCTTTTGCATTTCCTTCCCTAAATGTCTATGGAGATTCTCAGTCATCCAGGTCATGGTTCTCCCAAAGGTGCTTTTTCAAGAGGTAACTAGACTTCCTGGTTTTTCTTTGAAGACGTTTTGCTTCTCATCCAAGAAGCTTCTTCAGAAAAGACATTTACCTCCCTAAGTGGCAAAACCATCAGAGAATGTGATTATGTGACCATGGGACATTGCAAATGGCTATATATGTGGCCATGTTGCCAAGTACCCAAAGTTCAGTCATGTGACGATGGGCAGGCAACCATCAGAACTTCAAAGGGTCTATAAAAACTTCAAACAGTTATAAGTTGAGGTCTTCCTCTAAACCCCAACAGTTTTATTTTTTGATTTTTAAATCTCTCTAGCATGCATTGACTTCTCTTGAAGAAATGCGGGGTCCATTATTGGTCAACAGCCTCAAGAAACACATCATTGGGGGTGGGGGGAAGGGAGAAGCAAACTTATTGCTTTTTAAGTTCAGTCAAGTTTATTCCCAGGAGCTGAAACTCAGCATCAGACTTTCAATATTCCTGTGTCTATATTAATACTACTGAACCTGGGCTGCAAAAATAGCCCAAGGAATGAAGTATAAGTAGTATGAGAAGATTGCTAGACAGTGTCTGTGAAGTTATTCTTCCATTCTTCTGGAAAAAGTTAGCTTTTTCATCCTTCAAAAGAGGTTGAAAAATTTGATCAACAGTGTTCACCAAAGATTCAGTTCCACATGCAGGTAGTCCTTGACTTATGACTACAATTGAGCCCAAAATTTCTGTTGTTGAGTGAGACATTTGTTAAGTGAACTTTGCCCCATGACCTTTCTTGCCACAGTTGTTAAGTGAATCACTGCAGTCAATAAGTTAGTAACATGGTTGTTAAGTGAATCTGGCTTCTCCATTCACTTTGTCAGAAAAAGCTGATCACATGGCCCAGGACGTCATAAATATGAACTAAGTTAATAACAAGGTTGTTAAGTGAATCTGGCTTCACTTAATTGATTTTGCTTGTCAAAAGGTTGCAAATGATGATCACATGACCTTGGGACACAGTAACCATCATAAGTATGCCAAGCATTGGAATTTTGATCACATGTTCATGGGGCTGCTACAAAGGTCGTAACTGAAAAATCATAAGCCACTTTTTTCAGTGCCATTTTAATTTTGAACAGTCGCTAAATGAACTGTTGTAAGTCGAGGACTACCTGTATGTAGTTGTAATACAGTGCAATCCCGTATAAATGGTCCTTTTGAAGCCACCAGAACTTTATTTTGAAATGATAGGAATATCCACTAGAGGCCACAATTCTCTTGTGTGCCAGAGAGCTTATAGGAAGCTATAGAATCAGAAGGTTGTGTCTTCATTTAGGTTCTTACATTTATTGTATATTTAAGGAGCTCAAATCAAAGAATTAACAGAATAACAGTCGACTGATCATCATGTTCTTCTGCCACCTGATATAGTTAGCAGAATTCTAACTTTAGTAACAATGGAATAAATGGGTTAACACACTGGTTGAACAATGTATTTTGTGAAAGGGAGATGATTAGTGGACGAAAGTCCAGTCCGAGAACATTTTGAGGCTTGCCTGGTCCAGTCTTTTCAGAGAATGAAAATAGTTCATACCTTGCTTTGCGCAGACACATTGGTTTGCAAGATACAAATTTGATGGTATGTCCCTCTTCTCCAGATTCTTCTTGTATGTTCATGTATATCTGATGGACTGCACTGATTGCTTTCCTTGCTGTTACAAAACAGAACCAGTAGTGCCTGGCAGGTTTCTTAAAGAGATCTACTGCTGGGGATCTGTCTTGCATCATACTTAGCTATTAAATAAGCAAAATAAATGCTTATAGTTGGTATCCATGGCAGGTGTGGGTTGAGCGGCAAATGAAAAAATGGATATGCAATGTATTCTCAACGCCCTTTTTATGTGCACCATGATGTTCCACACATATGTATAAGGAGCAAAGCTTATGTTGCAACCTTTGTTTTGACCATGATATCATCAGATTCTGAAGATGTTCCAATGCTTAATCAAATGCTACAGGTGTTCAGGTGGATATTAAATCAGTATCAGTGTTTAATTTGGAGATGATATAATCTATTTCTGAAACAATATCTTTTGCTACAGCTGTGTAGTGCTTTAATTCTAATTCCAAAAAGACAGTGGGGCACAAACATAGTATGTGTTCGCCTTCTTTAAAACACTGATATCCTTTCCCAGAGTCCTTTTTCAACTTTCGCATGATCCTAAGAAAAAATATTGCTCTAAAATCCTTGACTTCTCAAGATGACATTCCTTCACAAGACCATTTATATAAGAATTTATTTATCTGGACTATTAATAATGACCGCAAAGTTTAGATAATGAGCTTTGATGCTACATTTCACTTCTTGTCTTATCAATTTGAGGAAATTGACCAGTTTTTTCCCCATCTCCTTTTAGGCTCTTGCAAAACAAGAAAAAATTGAACTTGCAGAACAGGCCCTTAGAGAAAAACAACTGCATGCAAAACTTGCTGCTGAAAGAGCTGAGGCTCGCTATAAGAAGCATTACGAAATTTGCTGGGAGGTGGTTGAACAAATCATTGATTTAGCAACTAAAATAGGAGAATATAGAACACTGACAAATAAGTAAGTCCCTAATATATACAATTTTGTTTTTTGTTTGTTTTGGTTTTGTATTCCCTTTTGGCTATGTTGGGAAAGTGAGCAATACAGAAATATACAGAAATTGATCCTCAGGCATCTAGATGAGAAAACAGCAATGAAGCCCGAGTAAAATTTGCCTTGAGAACTCAATATATAGGAAGAAATTGCTGAGATCTGTTGAGGTGTCCTCTACAACCCGCCCAGTATGAGCTCACCATGTGGAATTTAAGAAAAACCAATTTCAGATGAATCCACTAGTTATAAAATGTCTTTTTGTCCTGGCATCAAGGTGGCATCCTCCTTGGTTTAATTTTATTTCATCACCTTGTAAAAATCTAGTGATTGATCTATCCTTTGGGGCGAGGGAAAGCAGTCGTGCCTCATAGTTTTCCTTAAGTTGTTTCTGTTGATATTACTTATTAAAATCCATTCTAATGGAATGCTGTCAACTGAGTTATAAACATTTAATTAAACAAGCTATAGGAAAATTAAAGAATGAACTCTAACTTGAGTTTCCTTTGGTTGATACCCATTAGAGTGGTGAACTCCATTTCTCAGCATTTCCTGCCACCAAAATGGGTATTGTGTGTTTACATAACCTGCAGCTCCATATAAGTTTCATAACTTAAAGCAATGCTTCTCAGTCTTGGTCACTTGCAGATATTG
Source organism: Pantherophis guttatus (assembly GCF_059756535.1). NCBI lineage: Eukaryota > Metazoa > Chordata > Lepidosauria > Squamata > Colubridae > Pantherophis > Pantherophis guttatus. The sequence goes on from NC_142064.1 coordinate 21,241,138, forward strand.
CAGATATGTGGAACTTTGGCTGCTTGAAGAAGCATGCTGGGTGGGGACTTCTGAGATATCTTCAAGTGGCCAAGATAGAGAAACACTGCCTTAAAAATATCTACTATACAGATCTGTTCAAAATATTTTTGTGCTACCTATCAGTTTGAAAAGTTGAGAATGAGGTATTTTTAACTTATGCAATTAATGCTCAGAATAACATTAGTAAAATATAAACAATACCAGATAAAGAACATTTAGTTGTATAGTTGTTTTTCTGATAAGACTATTGTGTGTGTGTATATATATATATACACGTATACCTATCTACTGTTAGATATGTTATGCTGAGATATACTCAACAGATTAATGCCTTATTTCAAATAATTACAAATTATATTTTCTTAGTAAAATAAAAATAGTTTCAGATAAGACCGTCTGTTTTTTTTTTTTTTTATCATTTTACTGATCAAATATTTCTGGTGAAATTCCCCCCATACACATATTCAGAATAGTGTCCCTTACATATAAAAAAAATAATTTACTTAAGTGAAAAATATTAAGATTAAACCTTGACAGATAGTATCCATGTCCATTTTAAAATGAAATCTCAGATCAGTTTGACTAATTGAGCTTAACTTGGATTGATCCAAATTTAGCAGTTGCTTCTTTTTGACACAACAAAAGTGGAAATATTCCTAGCCGGGGGCGGGGGGGGAATGAGAGGATGGATAAACACACACAATCGCGAGGTATCTCTTGCCTCTTCATTTTGCTTAGCATATTTATCTGGAAGAATGATGCCCTGAATTTCAGATTATCCTCCCTCCAGATAGAGTAGACTGATGCATCTTGTCCCTCTAAAGGCAAATATCTTGTGCAATATCCAGATTCCTGACTTATCAACTCAGCTGAAATCAGGTTTAGAGATTTTTTCCCCAGCCAAATATATGCAAGGTTCTTTCTCTATATACGAACGTGTAGGTAGGTATGTTATATATCTGCCAAGCCATGTTCCTAAACAGAGCCATGGTGGTGCAGCAGTTAGAGTGCAGTATTACAGCCTGATTCTGCCCACTGCCAGCAGTTGATCCTGACTAGCTCAAGGTTGACTCAGCCTTTCATCCTTCTAAAATGAGGACCCAAATTGTTGGTGGCAATATGCTGACCCTGTAAACTGCTTAGAGAGGGCTGTAAAGCACTATGAAGTGGTATATAAGTCTAAGTGCTATTGCTATTTCTAAACAGGAACAGAATAAAAAAAATAACAATTAATGATTGTTTAGATTAACATTAATTACCTATAAAAGAAAGAATCACAGTTACAAATTGTATCCATGTTTACATTTAGCAACCATTCTCACATACACAATAGCAATAGCTTATACTTAGATTTATAAGCTCCATGGTGCTTTACAGCACTCTCTGGGTGGTTTACAATGTCAACATATTGCACTCAACAATCTGGCTCCTCATTTTATTGACCTTTGGAAGGATGGAAGACTGAGTCAAACTCAAGTCCTGTCAGGATCAAACTCCAGGCTGTGGGCACAGTTTGCCTGTAATACTGCATTCTAACTACTGCATCACCAGGCTATTAACTATTACTAACCACAAGCAACTTTCAGGCACAATGCAAATCAGTTTACAGAAATACTGATACACACATCATTCTTTTCAGCAATAGCAAGAAAGAATAAAAAGGGGGTATGAAAGAGAAACAAAACTGAATTGAGATTCAGGTGAGGAAGAGAGGAAAGAAAAGAGAAAAAATCTTGTTTATACACTGTAAAAAGCATTAGAATTCACTAGGCAATCTGTCTTTCCCATAAAAGATATCATATGTTTTAGCAATGATTATTTGCAATCACTTCAATTTCCTGCCCATTTGTTTGTTTACAATAGTTTGAATATAAAATAATATCCCAAAACCCAGGTATACAACAACTCCCAAGTCAATTGGGGTAAAAACTGATCTTCCTAATGTGTAATTGAGCCATTTTGTCTGAATAGAATTTATCTGACAAAATTCATTATTTCTTCCTCTTTTCAGAGTTATTTTTTTGTGTTCCATATTTCATTTAACCATTGATTACTTTCGTTGATTAAAAGCATGTTCCCTTTGTACTAAATAGTTTTCTTTTTCTTGATTTCCACAGTTTAATTCCTGCAAAGCTAATGCGTGACTGGAAGGAACTCTTCTTAAAAGGAAAGCCAATTTATGAACAAGCTGACATCAGCGATTTGCCAGATGAGCCAACTCCAGAACAATTAGTAGAACTGGACAAAATTAATTTGCTAGATGAGAAAGATTATGATGAATATAAGGTACTCCCAACTGATACGGCCTAGTGGAAGAATATATAGCTCATAAAATCATTGTTCATGAACATCACATTTGTTTTGTGATTGATGCATAGGTTTCATATTAGCATAATAAGCATTTTGGCAGAATTAAATGTACTTTATACTCCGTTTTTCTAGGATTTGGCAATGCATTGATTTACTGCCCCTCTGGGTGTTTATCTGTCACAGTCCATTCCATTGCCCCTCATAAGCAATAACAATAACATGCAAGAGCTCCGAGGTTGTGATATTTTAACTTAAGTAGAAATTAAGTTGTAGTACATTACAGTGTGCTAGAAAATGCAAAGTAATACACAAAGCCTGATGTGAAATAAACACTGTCTGTCACTGAATGAGTAGTCTTCTTTCATTGGTATTTTCTAGTACAATTCTTGTTATTTTAAGATAAGTTCATTTCAGTATCTTTAGTTTTATAATAGGCAGTTCTCAGAATTAGTTATCATTATCTCTTTTTAGGTATCTTTGAAGAGGTAAGTATGTATTTAAATATAAATTCCTTCTCTCCCATTCCATTTTCAAAAGCAGACATGATTAAATAATTGAATTCTGAATATTTGCCTTTTTTGATTTCCTTTTATGCCTTATTTTCAGATTCCTCTATTTTCAGCTCAACTGCACGGAGAAAAAAGTATATTATTATTATTTAGCTTGGATTTGGATTTTTTTTTTCTATCAGCTTGTTTGAACTATCTTCATAAATAGCCTGTATGTTTATTTTTTATCTTGTTTGGGAAACCACATTTATATGTTCTTTTTGTACCCACATCCTGAACACAATTGGTACATTTTATTTTCATCAAGTTGTAAGCCTTAGAGTCTGTGCGGTCTTTTTGAATTAACACAAAACAATATAACTTCTTTCTTATTTCGGAAAGTGAAGGTTATTTCTTTGTTCATAGTACAGATTATATATTTTTTAAAAATATGCCATATTTTGTTCATTTAATGCAAACATCGGAGTTACAGTGATAAATTTCCAAGATGCTTCTGCGTTAATCTATTAGGATTACATTGCTCCAGTGAAATGAATAGGTATATTATACCTTTTCTCTTCAGAGTGATCTGTATATTATCAGTGTCTTAGAGTTGCTGGTTTCCTTCTATTAAAAAGTCTGAAGTTATCACCAGCATACCAATCATCTAAGCAGGAACCACATTAGTGCTGCCTGTATCAGAAAGATGCAGCAAAAAAAAAAAAAAAAAAATGAATTCATAGTAACATGGGTGCAGAAGGCACAGGAGCATGCCTTGTGAAAGTTGCAGCAGCATCAACTTATTTTTTTATTTTTATTTATTTTTTAATTTTATTTGATTTTTATACTGCCCTTCTCCAGCAGGACTGAGGGCGGTGAACAGCCAAGGTAAAAACATAGCATACAAAATTTAAAACAATTTAAAAAAGATATTAAATAGTTTTGGCCCACAATTTAAAAACTACAAGTAGTCCTTGACTTAACGACCACAATTGATCACAAAGTTTATGTTGCTAAGTGAAACATTTGTTAAGTGAGTTTTGCCCCATTTATGACTTTTCTTGCTACTCTTAAGTGAATCATAGAAATTGTTAAGTTAGTAACACAGTTGTTAAGTGAGTCTGGCTTCCCCATTGACTTTGCTTGTCAGAAGGTCACAAAGGCTGATCACATGACCCAGGACACTGCAACAGTCATAAATATGAAGTAGTTACCAAGCATCTGAATTTTGACCATGGGGAGGCTGCAACAGTCATAAATGTGCAAAACGGTTATAAGTCACTTTTTTCAGTGCTGTTGTAACTTTGAACGGTCACTAAATGAACAGTTGTAAGTCAAGGACTACCTGTGGTAACATATTCATCAAGTCTTTATATGTAGTGTATTTATACAGAAAGAGAAACGGGTCTGTGGATAGATAGCTTCTAAATTTCAAAACATTATTTGAAAGTGCTTGAATTATTTTTCTCAATGTAGCTCTGTAGTAGGACTATCTTACCTAGCTGCAAGAACCCAGGTGGCCACTAGATGACTGCACAGAATTATTGAAAAACCTGACTTTGCTTCTATTGGTCCAGATAACTGCAGCCCTACTTATAATCCATTTTTATTGATAAGGATATAAGTGCCTGATTAAATAATCATAGGCAATAAGTGGATTGGTTTCCAACAGAAGGTTGGCTTGTACGTATTCTGGACAGTTAATGTGGAACAGCTTCTTCCTATGAATGTATTAATGTTTTGACTAGACAAAAAATAATTGTGATTACTATGTGTAGTAATGATTATATCATGGTCAACTGCCCCAGTTATTTCTTGTATCAACCGTTTTTAAAAACATTCTCAGCCTAGAGGTTTCTGTGTTTGTTCAGGCCTGTAAGATTCTTCGTGTTTATTTAGCATTTTATCAATCCATAGTATTCCATAAAGGAAAGGGGGGAATTAATATAGTTGCAAATGTAAGGACATTGTTTATTGCAAATTTATTAAAGTGCACTTGGGGAAGAAAAAGAGGGAAGACATAAAAAAGGCACACCCCAAATTACAAAATTGGCTGTAATTTGATCATATAATCTTCAAACTTGGCAGTGCAAATGTTAACTACCATGGTTGAGGAAGGGAACACTTTGGAGAGAAAAGCATGCTTTTTTGTGTGTAGGAAGATCCAAATTAAATTTCTGGTATCTTTCAATAGAGCTCAGAAAATTCCCTATCTCAACTTCCCATAGAATCATTGTCAATATCATTTCTATATAGATGAACTAATGATCTGCACTGATGTAAGACAACTTCATATTCAGTATTTCTTTTCTCTGTAGCATTGTAGAGAATTCATTTAAGCACAAAAATAGAACTAAAATAAAAATGTGGTTTTGTGCAATTTGTAATCTTGATGCCACAGACTACTTGCTTGGACGTGTAATCTGGAAGAGTCAGAGCTTCCTTACTTCTAAAGCCAAAGTAATGGCAAAAACTGAAGAGAGATGAGGCTGTGTAAAAGTGCAAAGCAAGCAATCTTTGCATCGATAATCAGTTATATATTTTGCAAAGCTGATGTGGCTGCTTCACAAGCTGTTCCTAATGTCTTTACATACTTTGCAAAATGACTGCACAAGTGGCATGCTTTGTTTGTGCTCTTGCACATTCTTGAAGCACCTCAAACGTGCTTTTTCTCAGGAGGCAACTGGACTTTTTTTTTCTTTGAAGACGTTTCGCTTCTCATCCAAGAAGCTTCATCAGCTCAGGATAGTGGGGAATGGAAGGATTTATACTCCTTGCAGACAGCTGGTCATTTGCATTCTTTTATAGAGTCATTGAGGCCACTTGGAGGTTTATCTGTGTCCTCAAGTCACCTGAGTAGTGCAAATGGGTGTGGAGCCTTCTTGGCTGCAGGATGTTTTTCTGCCCTGTGTCCCTTCACTGTTGAAGACAGGCACAGGCTGTTGGGGATGAGTATGTGTTGCCTGCATCTCAAACTGGAGTGCAAATGGTTCCTGTAGCCTGCAGTTTTTCTGGAAATCTATTTGTACTCTCACACTATTGGAAGGGTTTTCATCCCAAAGTGCATAGCTAAAAGTCTGTGGAGATTCTCAGTCATCCAGGTCATGATAGCAATGGCAATAGCACTTATATACCGCTTTACAGTGCTTTACAGCCCTCTCTAAGCGGTTTACAAAGTCAGCATAATGCCCCCAACAATTTGGGTCCTCATCCTCAGAAGGACGGAAGGCTGAGTCAATCTTGAGCCTGGTGAGATTTGAACTGCCAAATTGCAGGCAGCTGGCAGTCAGCAGAAGTAGCCTGCAGTACTATACTCTAACCACTGCACCACTGTGGCTCATTGTCCCAAAGGGCAACCTTTTTGCAGTTTTTTAGGGGGAAACTGGACTTCCTTGTTTTTTCTTTGAAGACTTTTGGATGAGAAGCAAAACATCTTCAAAGAAAAATCTAGGAAGTCCAGTTGCCTCCTGAGAAAACACCTTTGGGACAACCATGACCTGGGTGACTGAGAATCTCCATAGACTCTCGAAGCACCAATTTCAAATGCTTTTCTGAGCCCTAAAAAGTGCTTACAGATAGTCCTCAACTTACAAGCGTTCATTTAGTGATCATTTGAAGTTACTGGAAAAAAGTGACTTATGATTTTTCACATGACCATTGCAGCATTCCTGTGGTCACATAATTAAAAATTCAGGTGCTTGGCAACTGATTCGTATTCATGACGGTTGCAGTGTCCCAGGGACATGTGATCACTTTTTTCAACTTCCTGATGAGCAAAATCAATCGGGAACCCAGCTTCACTTAACAACCACATTACTCATTTAACAACTGCAGCGATGCAATTAACAACTGTGGTAAGAAAGGTTAGGGTTAGACACCTTTGCATACAATTCAGAAGAGACAATGAAAAGCTAAGAAGGAAGCAAAAAGTCCAGAACACATTCTCTACGGCAACCAACACCCAGATCAGCAGGAATTAATACCATACACACAATCAATCAAAAAACACCCTAATCAAGGAACTACCAAGAAAAAGTCATATCCCCTTCAATACAGGCAGACAAGCTACTGTTTAAAACAGGGAGCAAACCCCACGCTCACTAGCAATTATGATGTTACCTAATTGGATAATGAAATATATGCAAGCAAACCACCAGACTCAGAGAGCATCAAGGACTTCACAATGACTGGAATGTCATGACCTTCTGTTTTCAAAGTGGTTTTTACCTTGAGATGTTTTTGCCTTTTTGGTTGCTGTTTTCAGTTTATTAGGCTATCTGAGGATATCTCAGATCAGGCTATCTGAGTTAATAATAAATAATAAGTTGGGTTCCAGCTAAGGTGTTTATTGACATTCTCAGCAAAATATAGTCAATTGATTTTCATGGCAATTTAGTGCATTAGACTTAATTTCAATCCAGTCTATGGATTCATCACCTGTAGAAATGATCCTGAAGAATCTCCTATAGTTTTTCTTCAGTAAATCCTACAGAAAACAACTTAGAAAATATAGTTCCAAACATCAATGGGCTACTGTTTCTTCATCCAGCAGACTTCTTGCTTATTTTCCAGCTGCCTGCATGCAATTACTTGTAATAACTTACATGCAATTTTTTAGTCATCTTTACTTACAGACTACAACAGTGTTTACTATAAATTCATAGTAGCTAATCTGATGTCTTCCAGACATTTGGAGTATATTTCCACAGTTCCTTGCTATTGGTATGCTGTTAAGGCTGGTAAGAGTTGAAATCAAAGGTCTAATAGACATAGGCTGTTGATATAATACTGGTAAATATAAGGTAAATATAATACTGGGTGAAATATATTCAGAAAATGTTGGGATAATCTTCAATGAAATTCACTTAGTACACTTAAAATATGCAAATTGTACACAACCCATCCTGCCTTTCTGCCCCTCATTGGCAAATGTAAGCATAGGCTGTTCATGTGATAGGTATTCATTTTAAAAAGCTGATTTTAACAGAATAACAATTGGAAGGGACTATGGAGGCAGGGGTGAAATCTAATTTATTTATTTATTTATTTATTTATTTCCCATTAAAATCCAATTTAAAATTTAAAACCGTTAAAATTAGGCTAGCCTGGCTTGCTGGAATAACAAATTCTTCAGGGCACAGCGGAAGGTGTACAAGTCCGGGATCCTCCGTATCTCCGGGGGCAGTTCGTTCCAGAGGGCAGGAGCCCCCACTGAGAAGGCTCTCCCCCGGGGGGTCGCCAGTCGACATTGTCTGACCGACGGCACCCCAAGGAGCCCTGCCCTGTGGGAGCGTACTGGCCAGTGTGAGGCTGTCGGTAGCAGAAGGCGGTCCTGTAAGTACCCAGGTCCTAAGCCATGGAGAGCTTTAAAGATGTTAATCAACACCTTGAATCGCACCCGGAAGACCACTGGGAGCCAATGCAGCTTACGCAGGAGAGGAGTTACATGGGAGTGCCCCGCCACTCCCATAATCACCCGCGCGGCCGCATTTTGGACCAGCTGGAGCCTCCGGATGCTCTTCAAGGGGAGCCCCATGTAGAGAGCATTGCAGTAGTCCAGTTGGGAAGTGACGAGGGCATGAGTGACCGTGTGCAGGGCGTCCTGATCCAGAAAGGGACGCAACTGGCGGATCAGGCGAACCTGATAAAAACCTGATACTTAATTTACTTACCAGTTTGGAAGGGCACACACCACGTGCATGCGTCACATGCACGGGCAGACCCTCTGCATTCGCAGAAGGTAAAAAACATTACTTCCTGGTTAAAACCAGGAAGTAACGATAACTGGGTGGGTGGGCGGAGCTTTGCGCCGCCATTGCTACCGGTTCTCCGAACCACCTGCCACAATCGCTACCGGATCGCACGATCCAGTCCGAACCGGGAGCATTTCATCCCTGCTTGGAGGTCTTCTAGTCCAACCCTTCTTCTCAGGCAGGAATCCCTACACCATTTTAGACAAATGGTTGTCCAATCTCTTTTTAAAAACTTCCAGTTTTGGAGCATCCACAACTTCTAGGTAGGGGCAGGAGGGAATTTTTGCCATATTATTGTCTATATTTATAGCCCAAAAGTGCTGCTTGCTATATTTTCAGTTGTGCATTCAGTCTTGAACTAAGAACAAGTATGGATGCGTCTTCCATAATGCTTAATTTTATTCAAGAGACATTGTTCCAATTCTTTATCAGCCTGACTATTTTCCCAGTCCTAACCAAGAGGATACTTAGTGAGTTTTCGAATCTATCACATGCTCACAGTTTGTTTTTAACAGCTTTGCAACATCGATGAGTGTTTTTAGATATATGAAACCTTAAACAATGTCACTGAATACTCCTCCCCTTCTTCCTGTCTCTTCATGCCTTCTCTTGGTTTGTTATTTGGCATTCATTATCTCAGTTTTTCTCAACCTTAGCAACTACAAGATGTGTGGACTTCAACTCCCAGAATTCACTAGCTGTCTGGAAAATTCTTGGAGTTGAAGTCCACACATCTTAAAGTTTCCAAGACTGAGAAACTCTACATGATCTGAAAAAAAGTAGAAAATTGTGTCTTAATAGAACCTAGAATATTTTCATCCAAGCTAATAGCTGGTTTGGAGCAGCAGATAAGGAGATGCACTTATTTCTAATTTATGAAATCTAGGGTTGTTTGTTTGAGCTCAACTATAATTCATGTTTCTTATTATGCAAGCTAAGAGTTGTAAGAAATAAAAAGTTCTTCCCCTTTATCCATGATTTTTTCCCATTGTGTACCTGGAGCCACTTCATAACTTGGTTAGAGTAGTGCATCATTTCTGTTTACATTCGAACTAGCAAATGTGGTTTGAATGTATTACTTTATGGTGAGAAAAAGTTACAACTGGTTTTTACTGTTAGATTTATTTTTTTTTAATTTGATTTATATGCCGCCCTTCTCCGAAGACTCAGGGCGGCTTACAATGTGCTCAGCAATAGCCTTCATCCTTTTGTATATTTTATACAAAGTCAGCTTATTGCCCCCACAACTGGGTCCTCAATTTACCTACCTTAGAAAGGATGGAAGGCTGAGTCAACCTTGAGCCTTGGCGAGATTCGAACCCTGCAGTAATTGCAGGCAGCTGGTCTTAATAACCAGCTTAATAACAGGGTGCCTTAAACCCCTGTACTACCAAGGCTATAGATTGGTGAGAACATTAAAAATGTATCTGTCCATTTTGAATGTAACAGCCAACTATGTTTTTCCTGAATCAGAGATTGACCTAGAGCTAAGCAGACTCACAAAACTTAAATCTATTCCTTCAATAATTATTTGGAAATGTACAAGAAACATCCAGACATATTTTTTGTTTTTTTTTTCATTTAACTAGTTCTGTTACTAAACAAAAAGTCAGATACTATATATGTATTCTGTGGTTTGGTGACATCAGTCAACACAATTTATATTGCAACTGGATTTAATTTGTTTTATGCAGCAAGCAATTATGTGCTGCCCAGAATTCAATAGAATACTTGATGTGGGATTACAGCAATGCAGAGTAATCTGTAGTTACTACTTCCTGTGATTTTGGAAACTGTATTTTTGTTGATGCTGCTTGAAACTGCATCTGCTTTTTTTGTAATTGCAACCATTTAGTTTGTAATTACTAGACCAAATCTTTTTCACAAGTACTAATACCAAGTCAAGTATCCTCAATCTTTAGCTGTGCATTTGATCTTTCATTTTCTGTTGTTTGAAGAGAGGAAAAACATTTGCTGTCTTCCAATCATCAAGCACCGCACCAGTATTTTACAAGTTTTGAAAGATTTTTGCCAGACCTATTAGTATCCAGTAGTAGCCTTGGAGATTTAACTAATTGAAAATAAAAACCTATTTCCCGAACATGATTTTATTATTGTTATTTTGGTCCTGCACTTTGCAATGTCTTGTTGAACATGGTTGGTTTTTTTTTCTTGGAGAAGACTGAATCAAACTAGGAGTTGAATAACTTTGTCTTTTTTATCTGTTGGTATATTGTTACATTCACTGAAGAGCTACTGTAAAACTTTGTTTTATTTTAAATAAATGTAACAGAACTTCTGTGGTGATTGTTCTTAGTATCCTTCAGCAATTTCAGTTCTTTAGACTGTAGATTTCCTGATGCTATTTATCCATCAATCCCTCCTTCCCTCCATTCATCCAAAGAAACTCTGAGAGGCCATAAAATTGAATTACAAATACAGTTAATCCTCGACTTACATGCATTTGTTTAGTGACATTCAAAATGGCATTGAGAAAAGCGACTTCTGACATGTTGTCACATTTATGACTGTTGCAGCGTCCCCATGGTCACGTGATCAAAATTTGGGTGTTTGGCAACTGGCATGTATTTATCACAACTGTAGCATCCTGAGGTCATGTGGTCACGATTTGTGACCTTCCTAGCCAAGTCTGACAAGCAAAGTCAATGAGTGAAGCCAGATTTGCTTAATGACCACATGATTCACTTAATAACTTTAGTGATTTATTCAACAACCATGGCAAGATCATAAAATGGGACACAACTCAAAACTACTGCCTTGCTTAGCTGTGGAAATGTTGGGCTCAATTTTGGCCATACATCAAGGACTATCTGTAGTCTTTGTTTAGGAACTGATTGTTTAGGAACTGTTCAAGTACAATAGTGATGAAAAAATAACTTGGCAACCACTCCTTGGATTTATGACCTTTTTAAGTCTGCAAAACAAAGAAAAGCTATAGTAAAATTACGTTTCACTTAGCAACTGCTTTACTTTACAACCAAGTAGCAGGTCCCAAATGCGGTAGTTTAACAAGAACCACCTGAAATAAATAACATGCCTATAGTTCTGAGTTACCTGTATGGCACTCTTTCTTAGAAACTTTTTTTAACCCGCTATGTGTGTCCTTTGTTTTTGTTTTCTGGTCTTCACTAAACTGAGGGCAGCTTTCACTCTTCCTCTTCACATTTTAAGATAATTGCCTCTGTCATGTCCAAACAATAGCAGAAGGAATTACAAATATTCCGTATTCTTAAGGTTAATAGACTCTTCTCCCTCCTTTTTAAAAATTTCCAGAGGTGGTTTGTCAAAGTACAAACAACAAAGAGACTTGGGTATCTCAGAGACAAATTGATTAATGTATAAGTTTGTATTGATTACTGCTCAACATCAGATTAATTATTCGTCCTGCTTTGGCAAGAATGTTTGGTGTATTCCACTTTTGGCTCATTTACATCTGGTTACACCATGTTTAGTGCCTGGATTTGTATTCATGCGTTGGAGTTTTATAGAAAATAAGGAAGATATCTTTGACAGAGATATACAGGTGCTGTTGCTTAGGCAAAAAAGGCTTGCATATCTCCATTGAGGCTGTCTTCTTTCCTCTCCACAATTCTTTCCATCTTCTGTTTCTTCACTTCCCACATGTCTTCAGAAATTAGGCTTGGCAAATTCCCTGGCCAGAGATTTAAAAAAGCACATGGGATCTTGGAGCAAGAGAAAACCTATTTTGTCAAAAAATTTCAATTGTGCTGGCAGAGTAAATATAGTCTGCAAGCCATTATTTTTCTCAATATCCATGCTCAGGGAAAATCTGATAATGCAGGTTGCAAAATATCTTAGGGTTGGTTTGGTTTTTTTTTTTGTAATATCATTTCTCAAAACACAGTCTTGGCTCAGAAAGCTATTTTCCTTTGCTAATGAAATTGAAACATTAATGGGCATTTTATTTTGTTTGGGGAAAACATAATTCATTCTCATTGTTTAATGCAACTGAGTACAAATATTTCATGCTTTGAGATTTTGAATGAAAATGCCTGGGCATATATCCAGTACCTGAGCCATTGTTGGATACTGCCATTCATAAAGCAAAAGCAAAAAAAAAAAAAAAGTGAATTTCACCAGTTCCCTTTTCTGCTGCAAAACAAGAGTGAGAATCCAGGGAAATTGCGTCTTTCTTTGTTCTTCCTCTGATTTCAAGCCTATTCATAAAATTTTCATATTAACAATATAAACCAATCCTAGTAAATTGAGATCCAAGATAATAGCCAAGAGAAGAACAAATTATGTCATCTTTGAAGTTCAGAAGCAAAAATAAGTTAAAGTTTAAACAAAAGAAAAATCAAGCCTTCTATTGGGAAGAAGGAAAGGGTGTTCATGTTGCCAATTGATACTAATGACAAATCACATGGACCTTTATTATTAATACTAGTAAGAACAACCTTCAATGTGGTTTGTTTTCAAGTAGCTTCCATATGTGGTGAACTGCAGCTTCTTTAATTGTCAGTCAGAATGGTCAAAACGCAACTGGAAAACATGAGTTTGGGAAGTGTTGATCACATTATAATACACCTATAGTACCACTGAAGTCAAAAGCAAGTTTGCTAATGATAACAGCAGGAAGAAAGTCAGGCAATTTAATTTATGTCATTAAGATAGAATTCCTAGTGAGACCTAAGTTAAATGGGGTTTAAGTGAGCAGGTGAAATTTATTACACGAGTGAAGCCTGTTAATTCTCATATTGGTGATTAAAAAAATTAAGCCATGGACACACGTTTTGCACATAATATACATAATACAGTGGCTCGTGATCTTCCTTAGCATTTCTTATAATTGAAACCCAACAGGTGTTGTTTGGACATAATTTTCAGAATTACCAGTCTACGCAGCCTTTGGAATTACGGGAATAGGAGTCTGGATAACAGGATATCTGGACAACGCCAGGTTGGAGAAGGTCTATTTTTATTAATGGCTGTAAGCCTTGTGAATTTTGCATGAGATAACTTTCTGCAGCCTTTTCCTTTGTTCAGATAATATCTTATACAGCTCAATGGAATTTACTGTTAAATAAGCTCCCATGGAATTGTGTTTCAATGTGGTTCCTTTTTCCAGCAGCCTGGATGGATTCAAAATGTTCCATTTTATTTTGTGATTTCTCTTACTACAGGCTATGGTTGAGGAGTGGTACCCTCCTGAAGAGATCAGAGTAAATAAACCACCTCCTGATAATGTAATATTGGGTCATGTGATTCATAGATTGATGGAACTTGTATATCCCCCAGAACCGGAACCACCACCATCTATATTTTCTCCATTTCCTTTGAAAGGTTGCATTTTGGGAAAGCTCTATAGTGGAAAAACCACCTGCTTAAACTTCTTGGGAAAAGGTAGGGTGGATTTCTATTTTCCCTAGAATTTATTTTCCCCTTGATGTCTTCATGTTCTCTGTGGGACAGAAAGCTTCCCCCTTTCCTCTGAGTAATGTGTTTCTTCAAAACAGTTTATGGGGGACAACATCAAAACTGAATATAGGAGGACTCCATTCTCACACTTGATACCCACTTTTTCAGACACATTCCCCCTTTTCTTTCTTTTCCAGTATCATTTTTTCCTATCCCTGCAGGCTCATCATATTGAAATGTACTAGGGATAAAGAGGAATGTGATAGTGATTAGAATGTAGCAGTTAAAGGAGAAAATATAAAAAGAAAAAGAAGACAACATTAATCAAAGCAATGGGTTGCCAATTGAATTTGACAGTGCTATTGAGAGTGTTTGGGTTAAATGTAAGTGGTGAAATGAATAAAGAAAACTACAGGAGTTGCCTGAATAGAGCAGGTGATGCTTTTCAGAAACAGATTACAGATATTTCCAAGAATTGTGAAATGCTAATGTTGATGGGGGGATTGTCCAATATCTTAACACATGTACAGACAAAGTCTGCTAAATAGGATCCTTCCGGGAAATTCAAGACATACAATATTCACTATTTTCTCCTTCAAAGAAAGAAGCACAAGGTGACCTTCTGCCCTTAACTTGGTAATACCATTAGAGAAGAGTACAGGTAGTCTTTGACTTACAACAGTTCATTTAATGACCGTTCAAAGTTACAACGGCACTGAAAAAAAGTGACATGATAGTTTTTCCACATAAACATTGCAGCATCTTCTTGGTCAAATGATCAAAATTCAGATGCTTGGCAAGTGGTTCATATTTATGACAGTTGCAGTGTCCCGGGGTCATGTGATCAGCTTGTGCGACTACCTGACTAGCAAAGTCAACAGGGAATCCAGATTCACTTAACAACCATGTTATTAACAAATGCAATGATTCACTTAACAACTGTGGCAAGAAAAGTCGTAAAATAGGGCAAACTCATTTAACAATATTTCACTTATAGCAACATAATTTTTGGGCTCAATTGTGGTCGTCACTTGAGGACTACCTGTAATAGAAAAAGCATAGTTTACTGCAACACTGGGGAATGCAACCATGCAATACTCCATATAATGATTTCAAGGGAAGCTGACAGTGATTAATTGGTTTTAATTATATTTGTAATGTGCTTAATAGTACTTTCTATTCTACACTACCCAGAGTCATTTTGTGAGAGATGGGTGGCCATATACATCTATTAAATAAATAAATAAAAATTGGAGATCTGCCTTAGATTTAAACCTTAAATTTTAATAAATAGCTATAATAAGTAGAGTCCATGGGAGGAAAATAAAAGAAAAAATAAACAGTACGCCAACTACTGAATGAAGATGGCAAAATGCTCAAAGCAATCAGGGAAAGACAGCTGTTTAACTTTACTTTGGCTCAGTTTTAAAAAAACAACAGAGTTGGAAGGGACCTTGGAGGTCTTCTAATCCAATCCCTGCCCAAGCAGGAAACCCTAAACCATTTCAGGCAAGTGGTAGTGATCAGTAAAATAAAAGAGCAGGATTGAAACTTGAGGTTCACAGAAATATAGTCAGGGAATATATCTTGACTTTGGATGAGTTTAAGTCTCCACATTCTAGGGCAAGGGTCAGCAACCTGCGGCTCTGGAGCCTCATGTGGCTACAAGGTTCAATCCTGGGCAACACATTCCTCACCTCTGTCTAATAACCTAGATGAAGATGTGGAAGGAATCTTTATCAAAGAACTTATTCTCCAAAAGAAACAAAATTCAAACAATATTTATTAGATTAGACCAGTGATGGCTAACCTTTTTGCCGTCGTGTGCCAAAAGCGGGGGGAGCAGGGGGGTCATGTGCATGCGTGCCCACATACATAATTCAATGCGCCCTGCGCGAGACCGCCCCATGCTTTTGCTACGCAATGGCACGGTGGGTCTGGTAGGCTGGTTTTTTGCCCTCCCCAGGCTCCAGAGGCTTTCTAGGAGCCTGGGGAGGGTGAAAACAGCCTTCCCCACCCTCCCAGAGGCCCTCCAGAGGCCAGAAACAGCCCATTTCCCGACTTCCAGTGGGCCCAGAAGGCCCGAAAATCAGCTGAGCTACGGCAGTGCTTGCGTGCCCACAGATATGGCTCTGCGTGCCACTTGTGGCACGTGTGCCATAGGTTCGCCATCACGGGATTAGACAAATGGCTGAGGATAACGCAGTTTAAAAGAAACAGGTGCAGTTTTAAGAAACCAGCGATATCTTACAGGCTTGCATATGAGAGAGTGTGGGTAATGCATATGCATACTGTATACTTGTTCACACAGACACACACATAGAATTGTTAATATTTGTTACAAATGTCTAGATATAGAAGCTGTTAGTAGAATCAGCAATGTAATGTTGCTACAAAAATGCCATTTTAGGCTGCACCAGAAGAATTTATAAATGGTTCAGGGGAGGGTTAAAATCAGCAAATGCATATTGAAAAGGACAGAACCTTCATTGCTATCTATTGACTATCATTTTGGGGTTTTGACACCCATCTTGGAGGTCATTGAATAGACAGGAAGTAGTTGTTCTACTTTTATTTGAGTTTGTTTAACTAAGACCTGCTCTTTATAGTTCCATTTTATAGGATACAGAGCACTGGATTTAAAAGCTAAAGAAGATAGGTTCTGATTTAATGTTACATTTAAAAAAGCAAGAAACATCTTAACAATGGAATTAGTAGTGCAGATAACCAGAAATTAATTATGTGCTGAGAATATTTCAATCCTAGTCTGGGCAGGAGAATTGGACTTGATGACCTAAATGACCCCTTGCCCCTCAAGACTGCAATCATACTAAAAAATGCCAATGACTATTTGTGACTTCTTAGGTACAATCCTGTTTAGAAAACAGTACTGTCAATTAAACATAACAAAAGCTAGCAGAACAAATAATCTCAGTATTTATTTATATATATTCCAATGAAGTTCAATACCTTTGGGGGTAATTTAAAATGGCACTAGCAAACAATTGGATGGATCAGTGAAGTCACTCTGAAAGGAGATGTGCTACCTTGCCCAGCAACTAACTTTGAACGTGTCTTCAAATTCCTAAATCTTAGGAGGAAAGGATCCATATTAAGCTCCTTATATCATGTGCCATAAGCATTTTGATCCTGGGGTTTTCGCAAATCCACAAAGTGTTTTTTTTTCCTTATCTATTTCATGGCTCTTTTATCATCATTTTATGATGGCATAAAATATAAGCCCATTACAACTTTGTTGTCTCTGTGTCAGTTTTTAATATCCAGGTCCTATCTCTGGATGCATTGATTGAAGAGGCAATTAAAGCCTTCCATGAAAATGAAATTGCGATTGAAACTCTACATCCAGTCACTATGGAAGACTCTTCCTTGAATCAAATACATGTAAGTAAAACCTGGCATGGAATGGTAAACTGAAATTGTGCTTCTAAGTACTGTGTGCTATGTTTGACCAGACCAAATAGACTTTAACAATTGATACTAAGGTTGGCCTAAAATAAAAAAAAATCCATTTATGTCCTTCCTCATCCAAATACTTCCATAAACTGTTGATTGGGGGGGGAAGGCCTCTATTTATTTGTACAAGTGCTGCCATAATTTTCAGTAAAGTTTGCAGAGGAGAACTTCACAGATTAAATCTCTGTTTTCTATCGTGCCTTGTAAGAATAACTCTGTTTTAATTCCACTGCCTAAAGCAGCTTTTTTTGTTTTAGTTGGTATTCATATATTGAAAATAGTTTTTTTCTAATGGTTCAGTGACAAGATGAATGTCTGGTTATTTGAATTATCCAGGTTTAGGAATGTTACTCTTTAGTCCCACTTCAGGATTGGTGTGTAACTGGAACGGTTTCTTGGATTTACAGCTCTTGGTCAAGGAGGTAGATGGCAATTGTGGCCAAAAAGAATTCACAAATTCATCTAATGATTCAGTCCTGGATTAATAGGCTGTTAGGAGAATTACTCATGCTTTGGTCATCTTGTACCTAGACTATTGCAAAGCCCTCTCCATGCTGCTGCCGCTTTACAATTCAAGGTGCTGGTAATCATCCAGTTTGGTCTACTGGTTAAATCACCAGGCTAGAAAGCAGGAGTTTGTGAATTCAACTCCTGTCGTAATCATAAAGCCAGCTGGGTGACCTTGAGCCAATCACTGTCTCTCTCAGCCTAACTTACCTCACAGGGTTGTTGTACGGAAAATAGGAGGACGAAAGTGTATTAAATATGTTCCCTTGGGTTATTTGTAAAAATAATAAACAGGTGATATACAAATAAATAAAAACATAAATAAATAATTAAACAAATAAATAAAAGTCTTTATAATATTAATTAATTATATGTCATCAATCTCTCAGCGAACCAGGCTCTAAGGCTGGATAAAAATATCTAGTCTTAGAGCCTGGTTTGCTGAGAGATTATTTATCTTCTGTGGTTTCTATCTATCAGGTAGGATCAGACAGAGTCAGCATTCTCTGGGTCTCATCTGTTCAACAGTGTTTCCTGGTGGGACCCAGGAACTACGTTTTGTCTGTTATATGTAGCTCCTGACCAATGAAACTGCCTTCCCTCAGATATCCATATGTGCTCCATCCTCCCCTTATTTAAATGACAAAACTTGGTTCTTCCCCTAGGCCTTGTGCTAGAGTGGGTGGGGAGATTCCTTGTGTGATGAATGGTCGGTTACATCTTGTCTGATTTTTCTTTGGACATTTTCTCTTTTGTACTGTTTTGTTTTTATTTATTTGTCATATTTAAGAGCTGCCCATCTCTCACACAGAGGGGTGATACAATACAATAAAATATCAAAAGCATAAAAACTGTGTAAAATTTAAAAGAGGCAGGAATTTTTTTTTTTAAATGATTAAAATAGCAATAGCACTTAGGCTTATATATCACTTCATAATGCTTTTACAGCCCTCTCTAAGCAGTTTACAGAGTCAGCATCTTGCCCCCAACAATCCGGGTCCTCATTTTACCCACCTCGGAAGGATGGAAGGCTGAGTCAATCTTGAGCCGGCGAGATTTGAACTGCCAAACTGCAACTAGCAGTCAGCTGAAGTAGCCTGCAGTACTGCACTGTAACCACTGAGCCACCTCGGTGGGTGGCGAGGACTTTCAAGTTGTCAACCATTTCCATGGCTGCATGCTCATCTGTCCACCCCAAACAAGGGCATAGAGCATGTTTTTGTGCCTTTATGGAAAGCCAAAGATAGAGGCCGGCCTCACGGGGAGGGCGGGTGGGGGGGCAACATCAGAGAAGGCTTTCTTCCTGGACTCTTGCCAGTCGGAATTCTTTGGCTGACAGGATCTGCAGAATACCTTCCCTGCCTGACTGGGTGGGACGGGCTGATGTGACAGGATAAAGACAGTTCTGTAGCATTAAATCCCCATGCCATATAGGGATTCAAAAGTCATAAACAGCACCTTGAATTGGATCTGGAAGCAGACCAGCACCCAATGCAGCTCACGCAGTACAGGTGTTAAGTGCATAATTCTTTGGGCTCCCAAGTTTTCTCACGAGGCCACATTTTGTAGTAGTTGAAGGTTCTGGATACTTTTCAAGAGTAGAGCACATTGCAATAGTCCAGATGGGAGATGACCAAGGCATGAATGATCAAGTGAAGAACTTCACTATCCAGGAAAGGGCATAAATGTTTTAAATAGTTTGCATACTATATGCCATCAGGAGTCATGAAGGAATCGAATGGCCTTATAAATTTAATAAACAAACATGTGGCTCACAAGAATATATGTACGTGTATTCCATTCCCACTTTGTTTGTGCTTATCTTTTACATCCCCACCCCAAATTTGTGAGTCCTTGTCCTTTTCTGAATCAAGAGAGCTGAAGGCATCTGATCAATTGGTTGCATACGGTTAGTTTTCATTGGGAGAAAAAACAACCCGTGACAATACATTATGTGTGAATCCAGTCATTAGGATTTATAAATAACAATTGTTTATCAAATTGACAGAAAGGAAGGATAAATCCAATACATTAATAAATAAATTGTACTCACCCAGCAAACTAGGCTTAACCAGCTATTGCTCAGTCCAAAGTAGGAACCCAGCCATTGTTTCAAAAAGTGTTAATAATGTTCTTTCACTAGATTCTTGTTGAGTTCTTAAAGTATTATATACTTATTCAGTGTTGATATTTTACAAAACTGTCTTCCAAAATTTACCAGTGTTTTACAAAGAGAAAAAAAAATGGCTAATGATTTTTTTGCTTGTTTATTTGAAAAGGTTCTAAAAGAGGCTTCTAGGGCTTCATTGGTAGTATTGAAAACTTATGAGTCAGCAGAACAGAACATAGCAATTGAGGAGCCCAAAGGTAAATCCATAAATAAAAATCTGATGTTGGAGTTCAATGTTTATCCACACCAGGCCTAAAATGAGATGGCCAAAACACAAAGCTCTTGCTTTGCCAAAACTGCCACATGAGGGTTGCAAAAATCCAGGTCATCCCTGGATGGCAGCATAGAGTTCCAGAACATTATAATTTGTTACCACCACATATGGTTGCAGATACAGCCCAGCTACAGTAGCCCAAGTTTGCAGCATTCATTTTTATTTTATTTTTTTGATTTATATGCCGCCCTTCTCCGGAGACTCAGGGCGGCTTACAATGCGTTAAGCAATAGCCTTCATACTTTTGTATATTTTGTATATTTATACAAAGTCAGTTTATTGCCCCCACAAACTGGGTCCTCATTTAACCTACCTTAGAAAGGATGGAAGGCTGAGTCAACCTTGAGCCTGGTAAGATTCGAACCTGCAGAAATTGCAGGCAGCTGTGTTAATTACAGGGTGCATTAAACCACTGTACTACCAAGGCTCTTTTTAATTCATTGTGTCTGGTCCTTCTCCTTACAACAGGATTTGTTAACAATTTATATGCAATTGTAAGTTTTTGCAACAGTTCTGTTACTGTAAAGCTGCCACCTAGATCACTATGTAAAACTTTGACATTAATACAAAGTCTTATCTCAGACAATTTCAACAAGTTTGGCAAAATGCTGAGTCAATGATTCTTACCATCAAAGTCCTTTACAGAACTACAAATTATAAGTTTCAGGACCAGAATTTTGCACATGATATGTGTGGAGATGGTATAATTAAGCATGGCGAATGTCTCAGGGTATGAAAGTTGGGTGCTTCTAAACTACTTATTCACATTCTCTCTGCATTGGAAGAAAAGGTTTTTTAAGTTTAAAATTATTGATTTGTTTTTCCATTTTTGCACATATTTTATTTTAGCTCATATGCTTTTTTTCTGTTTCTGGATTACTAATGTAAACATGCACATTGGTATTAAAAGATGTTGATATAGTTTTGGTTTATTGATTTAGTTCACATGCAGTGATAAGAAGTTATTTGTTTTTCTCTCTAATGTTTTTCCTGCAAGTGCAGGATCCATTTTTTTCAAATCAATAAAATGTTCATCCATTGGTTGTGACACGAAATTAATTAAGTTGGGCTGAAAGAGAGTGACTGGCCCAAAGTCACCTAATGGACTTTCATGCCCAAGATGGGGCTAGAACTCTCAGTTTCCTGGTGATTGGCCAAAAATCAGCCAACCAGCTTTCATGCCTAAGGCAGGACTAGAACTTAAAAGTTTTCTGGTTTCCAGCCTGATGCCTTAACCTCTACACCACGGGTGTCAAACCTGCGACCTCACGTTGCCGTTACGTGACATTTCGCGATGTTTTTTCCTTCGTGGAGCTGGGGTGGGCGTGGCCTGCACATGACACATCCGGCCTGTGGGCTGCCAGTTTGACACCCCTGCTCTACACCAAACTGGCTGTCAGTTTGATAAGTTGCTAAATAATAGTCATGATAGTAATGTGGTGGAATGAGAAGAATTGTAGCTAATTTGAAAGTTGTGACCGTGATGAAATTCAGGAATCAAACAGAGAAATTTTGGGATTAAACAATTCTTGGGAACTGGATACATAGTCAGTAAAAAAATAGTGAACAGACAGAACTGAGAAATTCATCAGTAATCCATTCATTTCAGTTCGTGTTATACATACGTAAACATTTTTATACACCTTAGTATTAAATGTTATTATGTATCTTTAAAAAATGCCATTGTATTGATGTTAAATCAGTTTTGAAGATTTGTTTGGCACAAAGAGTAGTAGATCCTGCACAAGGAATTAATGTTAATATCCAGATCCTAATTGTTTTGCTTTTTGGTATTTTACTGTTCCTAGAAAGTATTGAGAAAACAAGCTCTGCTATGATGATTGACCAAATGGAGATAAGTGAGGCTGAGGATGAATTAACCAAAGTATGAACTGGATTTTAATTTCTATTGTATTTAGATATTAAGGTTGTTTCTGACAAAAGTCTGAAAATTGAAGGTACAAAATAGACATCAATCAATATACAATTTATTTTTCTTGTTCCAGAAAATAGAATAGAAACAATAATTTCCAAGAAATTAGAAAGTTTAGACTTGGAAAGAACGTTTTGATGATATAAGCCATAGACAATTTTATATGTGTGTGGATATTATATACAAATATGCTGGTTTGATTGGATTTGTCAACCAAACTGAAGAAAACATATTTTATACCTATGCAATTATTCCAGCCTTTTAAACTATCATTGTGGTTTTTCAATTCAGCTTCAGAAGCTAAACTCAGCACAGCTGGGTCCCTGGGGTCCTTCTATATTTTGAAAAACATGTATTTCATTTCTTCAGGTCAGTTTCATCAATCTGGTTTTATCCCTGTTTGTTTGGGATTGAAAGTGGGAGGGAGGCCACCAAGCTGGGAAAAGTTGTACAGTTTATTAATTGTTCAATTTCATGAGGCTTTTAAAAGAAGGTTTTTAACCTTCATTGCTTCACCATCCAAAATAATTTGAAACTTCTTAAATGCTGTCCCCAGACAGCAGCATCTAATATCATATAGCTAACTTTTAGAAAGTAGTTGCTCAAAGCTAGGGGAAGATCATTAATTGATTAGTTCTTTCTTTGAACCTAAATAACTCTTTTGACTATAATTTATGCTTGAAGATGATCCATGTATGTTTTTGAAGAGAGTCTGAACTGAGCTGTAAGAGGAGAGCTAGGAGTCAAGCCAAGGGGATAAAGTTGGAAAGCAATTGTCAATCAATAAAGACTATAATGGGCAAGGCAAAGCCAATGCTAGACTGGATGCCCTTGTATCCTTCGCTTGAAGAGAGTTTGATATTTTCTCCACTCCTATCTAACATGTACATGAAGCCAATTTTCTCCACTCCTATCTAACATGTACATGTCACTCTGAGGTGAGGCATGATCAGTATGCTGGTGGAACTCAATTATATATCTCTGCCCCTCACAAACTACACACTGATGTTGATATCCGGTCTTGGAGCCTGAGGTTTGTGGATGTCTGAATGGGGAACAACAGATTTCAACTGAATCCTGGCAAGACTAAGTGCCCTTGAGTTTTACGGTCTTTTGGATCTGGGAGTGTTATTGTTTGCAGCATTTTGTTCCATATGTGTTGTTGTGCAGTCATGTCTGACTCTTTGTGTGACCATGGACCATAGCACACCAGCCCCCCCTTCCCCCATTCTCTACTGTCTCCTTGAGTCCGCTCAAACTCATGCCCACTGCGTCGATGACACTATTTAACCAAGTAAATATCTGCTATCCCCTTCTCTTTTTGCCATCAGTCTTTCCCAACATCAGGGTCTTTTCCAATGAATTTGTTCAGTGTATAGAGTCATAGAACTGTGGATTTGGAAGAGAATAGAAGAGTCATCTAGTCAACCCTCTAATGTGCCAGAAACCAATTAAAACCATTCTTGAGAAGTACAGCATCTTTTAAAAAACCTTTAGAGAGGTAGAGCCCACAGTCCCTGTCTCCTGTAAGGTCTCTTGCTTCAGAGGGGTAGGGGTGGGGTTGGACTAGGTGACCTACAAGGTCCCTTCCAACTCTTGTTATTCTATTCTATTCTATTCTATTCTATTCTATTCTATTCTATTCTATTCTATTCTATTCTATTCTATTCTATTCTATTCTATTCTATTCTATTCCATTCCATTCCATTCCATTCCATTCTTGTTCTGTCCCCGTCTCACACACGCACACAAACTGTCAGCCAGGAGTTAATAAAACCAGCAGTCAGGAATTTCTTTGAGATAACAGAATTGGCAGCAATCCAGTAGCTGCCTGCCAAAGACTTTACTCACAAAGGGAGGTTTTTCTCCTCCGTCTGATAAACCAAAATAAGTCCACAAAGCCAAAGA
The DNA here is from genome assembly GCF_059756535.1 of Pantherophis guttatus. Classification (NCBI taxonomy): domain Eukaryota; kingdom Metazoa; phylum Chordata; class Lepidosauria; order Squamata; family Colubridae; genus Pantherophis; species Pantherophis guttatus. Next base: position 21,265,376 of record NC_142064.1, read on the forward strand.
ATTGTCAAGTCCAGTCCATAATAAATCCAAGGAGGGCAAATCACGAAGTTCCAGAAACGCAGTATGACTTGCTAGCTTTTCAGTTTTGTCCTTCACAAGGCCTGAATGGCCACCACACCCCCTTTTATCCCCTGTGGGGTGTGGTCCATTGACTCAGCTTAATCTCTAGCACGCCTCCTTCTCTGCTGTGCGCGCTTGTCTTTCCGATGCTGTCGGGGATCCAGCCAAGACTCATCTCCGGCGCTGTCTAACTGTGGCTGCTCGGAAGTGCCTGGCTCCTGGCCCATCTCTTGGCCTTCAGAGGACACCTGAGGCACTGCCAGAGAGGAGGGTCCTGGAGAGGGAGGCCTTGCCAACTCCTCTCCTTCACTTTCGGAGTCTTCTCCCTCCGATAAGACGGGCTCGGGGGCCGGAGTCACAACAATTCTATTCTATTCTATATTCTATTCCATTCTATTCCATTCCATTCCATTCTATTCTATTCTATATTCCATTCCATTCCATTCCATTCCATTCCATTCTATTCTATTCTATTCTATTCTATTCTATTCTATATTCTATTCTATTCCATTCCATTCCCTGTAGTAGATATTTCTGGTGCTATATAGTTCTTACTGTCAAGAATTTTTTCTTTATACTTAAACAGGCACTGTATGGTTGCAGTTCATACTCTTTATTTCTGATTCCAATTTGTGTGGCCATGCAAAATAGTTTCCAACCATCTTTCTATAGAGTACTGTAGAAGTTTCATTCCTACTGCAAATAAGTGCTTCCTGAGTAAGCATCTGACTGACATTGCGACTGCAGCAAAAGGTCAAATCCCCCTTCTTCAACGTCCTAGAATTTGATTCAGTCCTGACTTCCTATTTGAGCTATTAAAGAAAATCCAGCTACTGAAAACATGTTTAAGAATCAAGGTATCATTTAATAATTGACCACATAGTAAAGATGAATTATCTAGGAAACCACTTATTTCCGCACAGGCCTACTGAGTATTTATCTTAAATCTAAGATGCTGTACCAATTACAGCACAATTTGCTGATATTCAATAATAGAATGTTTTTTGAACTGAATAAACCTCTGACAGAGATAAAGTAGATCCTTGCTGTGGATTGATTTCACCAAAAATTTGAGTTTTCTTTGTGCTCCTAGGTCTTTCCTTAGTTCAGCAAAATCCTCTAATTTCTGTTTAATTGTTTTCAAACTGTTAGTTTTATTGTTTTTACTCTTTAAAATCTTTTATGTTAATGTATTCATATAATTATTTTTGGGTGGTTTTTTGAAAAGATGACTGTATAAACTTGTAATAATGTTTAAAAAGCTGTAGCAACATTAAACTATTTAAAATAAGTCAATTATTTTCTTCCCATATTGAAATAAGCATTCCAGGTAGTGATGTCTTTCTGAATGATTTGTTTTTAGGTTTTAATTAGAATTCTGCCTCCCATAGTGCACATTTCATTTTTTTAAAATCATTTTCATTGTTTTGAGCAGAAGGGTGGGATTTAAGTTTAATAAAGAAATGCACACATGTGGGAAAAGTTTATGTTTTTACTAAATTTGAATGTCTTTTTAAATGTCTCTCATAAATTCCACAGCTTTCTATTCGTGCTCAGCTTGGTGCAGGAACAGAGACATTGTTAAAGAAAGGAAAAAACATTCCAGATGAATTACTAGTTGGCATCATGGTGGAAGCTATTAGGTATGACATAAATGTCTGCTTAACTTTTAATTAATAGTAGGGTGTTGTTGTTAGTTACAAAGTCGTGTCTGACCCACTGCGACTCCAGGGACAACATTCCTCCAGGCCTTCCTGTCCCCTACCATCTTCTGGAGTCCATTTAAGCTCACACCTACTGCTTCAGTGACTCCATCCAGCCAACTCCTTCTCTGCCGTCCCCTTCTTTTTTTGCCCTCTATCTTTCCCAGCATTAGGCTCTTCTCCAGTGAGTCCTTGCTTCTCTTTAGGTGGCCAAAGTATTTGAGTTTCATCTTCAGGATCTAGCCTTCTAAAGAGCAGTCAGGGTTGATCTCTAGGACTGACCGGCTTGATCGTTTTGCAGTCCAAGGGACTCACAGGAGTCTTCTCCAGCACCATAGTTCAAAGGCCTCAATTCTTTGGCGTTCAGCCTTTCTTATGGTCCAACTTTCACAGCCATACATTGCAACTGGGAAAACCATAGCCTTGACTATACACACTTTTGTTGGCAGGGTGATGTCTCTGCTTTTTAGTATGCTGTCTAGATTTGCCATTTGCCATTACATTTGTCATTGTAATGATGCTTAAATTAGTCTAGAAATTAAACAGTCTCCCATTAAACAGAATAAGAATAAGAGCTTGTTTACACAGACAGGAAATATTAATCATAACATCAAGTTTACGTTCACTGTCTAGCTTTTAGAGCTTTGTGGCTCTGAAATGTCACACAAGGAAAATATATCCACATTTCTGCAAGATGAAACAAACAAAATAGTATTTGTTTTGCAAATAACACCACTGCAAATAACAAATGGTGTACAGGTAGTCCTCAATTTACAACGTAATTGAGCCCGGAATTACAGTCATAAGTCGTGGTGACTGCTAAGCGGGTTACCATGTGACTGTGCCCAGTGTTATATTTTTTTATGGCAGTTGCTAAGTGAATGCTGCAGTCCTTAAGCAAACCCATTTTTCTTCAATGGGCATTTTTTGCTGGAAAACAAAAGTAAACACCCGAAACTGGCAAACTGCCAAAAATCACAGTCACGTGACTGTAGGATGCTACAAACAACCATAAATGCGAGCTGGTTGCCAAGCATTCAAACTACCATCACGTGACATAACCAGATGATAAATTGCTCTGTGGAGGTGTATTGATATTTCAAATTGGTTACTAAGTAACCAATCATTAAGTGAGGACTACCTGTAATTTTATTTTTCCTATATTTACATTTTGGTTTGTTTTATTTAGCCTGAGCAAGCTTGTAAATGGGGTCTAATAGATGTTTGTAATATATAGGGGTCACAATCATTAATTTTATTTTATTTTTTTGTGCCTTTGAATCAGTCTTAACTCTTGGCTACTTCCTGGAGGAATCATTGCAGTTTTCTTGGCAATATTTTCAGAAATAGCTTGCTACTTCTAGAATCATAGAGCTGGAAGGGCCTTGGAGGTCTTCTAGTCCAATTAGAGAGAGACTAGTCTTTAAATCACCCAGCTGACTTTAGACCAGTGATGGATAACCTTTTCCGGACAAAGTGCCCAAAGCACACATGCCAGTGGTGGGTTTCCCCTGGTTCGGACCGGTTCGCAAGAACTGGTAGTAAAATCGGTGGGAGGCCCCGCCTACCGCCCCAGATGTCATCATCAGCAATCTGCGCATGCGCCGAAGCAAGGCGCGTGAGCAAAGCGATCACGCATGCACAATCCTGTTGTGAAGTGGTAGTAAAGTTAAGTAGAACCCACCCCTGGCACATGCGTGAATGCGCGCACCCCCGAACCCCCAAAATGCAATGGGTGTGCGCCCCCGCACATGCACCCTGCCCCAACGCATGTGCCCTAAGCTTGTGCCCCACTCCATGCATGCACCCCCACATGCATGCACAGCCCCCTGCACATGCCACACCCCCATGCGCACCCCCTGCCCCCGTGCATGTGCGGCAAAGACCCGAAGACCAGCTGGCTGGTTGGAGGCGCATGCATATGTGCAGCAGAGCTGAACTGGGACGACAGCTCGCATGCCCACAGAGAGGGCATTGCGTGCCACCTCTGGCACACATGCTATAGGTTCACCATCACGACTTTAGACTATGGCAGGACTAGAATTCATCATTCTAGGCTAGCGCCTTATGACTACTTCATCAAACTGGCTCTCTTTTAATGTTTACACAAGTTAAATGATTGTGATTATGAAGTCTAAAAAGATTATTTAATGAAGTGTTTCTAATCTTAATTTGCCTGGGGTTTGACTCCCAAAGTCAAATGTAGCTTTTCAGTCAAATATAGTTTCCCTAAATACTTGGCCCTGTTCTTCTTTATTTATTGAGGCAGAGGTATGTCAGTCTCTACAAGTGCCAAGAATTTTAGAACACTGCAATTATGAATAATCCTCAGTTTTTTTTCTTCTTACGTTATTCGTTTCCTTGTTACTTGTAAAACGCAGTGCTGTTTTCACACAATCAATTCCTGTAAGAATTACATTTTAAAGCAACTCAATATATACTTCCACCAGGGGGCGAATCACAATAGGATACAATATATAGTATTTCAATATTGATATATTTGCTCCAGAGATACCCATCTGCCTTCTTGCTTTTGCACTCCACCAAGTTTAGTGGTATTTGTGAAGGTATTTGATTCAATTGGATGGTCACTTCCCACCTTTTCTCTCCCTGTTCACTCTGAAGCACACCCCATCCCAACAACACCAATCAGCTGTTGTTCACCCCATTCCAGTACTGATGGAAAGCCCATTTTGAAAGAATTAGATTTTGGAAATGGTAAAATACCTTGAAGCCAGTGCCTGGGTAATGGAGGGGAGAGGACAGGCCCACCTGTCTTCTACTGGTGATCTCATTATATCACTGTTTAAAGTGAAGAGCACCAGGTTGGGACATAACAAAGCTGCTCAGGAGAAGAAAGAAAATACTAATGTAATGCCAGTGTAAGCAAAGACAACACTGCCTCAGCTATCATGTGGGAGTATCTTGAAGACACAGAAGAAAAAAGTTTGTTGGGGCATGTTTTTGCCTCAGGTTGATAAAAGTGAAGGAAAGCTCTTAATTTTAACTCATTTTAAGAGCACCAAACGTGGGAAGGTTGACTGAAGTGAGTTTACTCAGAATCTGTCCTTTTGATGTATCAAGAATTCCAAAATAGAAATTTTGGAATAACATTGTAAATGTAGCAGTGGAAGAAGGAGCAAATGCGGCCGCGCAGGTAGTGATGGGAGTGTCCTGACACTCTCATGTTACACCCCTCCTGCGGGACCTGCATTGGCTACCGGTTGCCCTCCGGGTGAGATTCAAGGTGCTAGTAATTACCTATAAAGCCCTACATGGCTTAGGCCCAGGATACCTGGCGGACCATCTGCAGCCAGCAACAGCTCCCTATCGCCCGGTGCGTTCTCACAGGGAGGTCCTCCTTGGGGTCCCGTCGGCCAGAGAGTGTCGACTGGTGATTCCCAGGGAGCAGGCCTTCTCTGTGGGCACGCCTACTCTTTGGAATCAGCTCCCCCTGGAGCTCCGGGTGGCTCCTGACCTTCACTCCTTCCGCCGTGATCTTAAAATGGTTATTTGGCCTGGCCGGATTGGACTGAAGGGGTTTTAAATGTGATTTTAACGGGTTCTTATATTTGTTATATTTTATAATTGAATTTGTGTATTTATTGTTGTGAGCCGCCCTGAGTCCTTTGGAGAGAGGGTGGCATACAAGCCCAATTAATTAATTAATTTGTTTTACTTAGAGTTTAATAATTTCTTCAAAATATATTTCATTTTTGGTCTTGATCTCTCTGTCAACCTCTCCCTGCCTCCCTTTTTTGATTCAGTCGGCTACAGCCAGAAAGGGGTTGGATCATGGATGGATTTCCAATGACACTCAATCAGGCCAAACTGCTTGAAAAAGCATTGACCGGACGAGATCCAGACCAGACAGAAACTAATACAATAAACTTGAAAAAGCCCACACTGGTTACAGACCCTGCAGCTCCAAAAGAGCCCCCTGTGCATCCACCTGGTCTTGACTTTGCTATTTTGTTAGATGTTACAGACTCCATTGTCATGAATCGGGTAGCAACAGAGAAGGGTAAGTTCAGTATTTAAAGCATGCAGCAAGGGGCAAAGCTTTTTGAGAGATTGACACCAGTACCTATAGTCTTCAATTAATGATGGATAATTAGGACCTGAATTTCCATCACTAAGCAATGTGGTTTTAGAGCACAACATCATGTAACCAATCTGCTTAGCAACGGCAGTTTTGGAACTCTCTGGTTACCATTGTTAAGCAAGAACCGTGTGGGTTGCTAAGCTAGGACCTCATGTCGACTGTAACGTCCAACGTCCTGCTGCTTCCTCATTTTTTTGTGGGAAGTTGGCAGAGAAGGTTGCAAATTGCAATTATGTGACTGCGGGACTTTGCAACTGTTGGAAATGTGGGCTAGTTGCCAACCACCCAGATCATGATCATATGATCACCGGAGTGCTGAGCGGCAGGGTGGATTTGATTTAAATCGAGTTGATTTAAATCACAATTTAAATCATGATTTAAATCACTAGTAAAAAGGCTTGATTTAAATCAACTCGATTTAAATCATAATTTTTAAAGAACAACTGTCATCTCTGCTACTCCTTTGACCCACTGTTGACTCACCGATAGTCCCAGTGTTGCAGAATATACAGCCTCGTGCTACATAACTAAGCTCCATTTCATGCTGAATAAACTAAATTATTTATGTATCTTAAATAGAAAACTATCTTACGATAGATTTTTACCCCAAAAGTTTTTTATTAAAATAAATTCAATAAAAATCAAAAAAATCCGATTTAAATTAAAAAAATCTGATTTTTTTTTTTTAAATCATTGATTTTTATCCACCCTGCTGAGCAGTTGCTGTACGAGTGGTATGGAGAAGCACTTGTATTGCATAGTAGTCTGTTGATGCACAAGCATTTTGGTGAAGCTGGGAAGAAGATCAATTTGTCTCTTTGCTTTCTTTTTACTTCTACAAACCTACTGATCAGTGGTGAAATTCAAATTTTTTTACTACCTGTTCTGTGGGCATGGCTTGGTGAGCGTGGCAGGGGAAGGATACTACAAAATCTCCATCCCCACCCCACTCCAGGGGAAGGACACTGCAAAATCCCCATTCCCTCCCCACTATGGAGCCAGCCAGAGGTGGTATTTGTCAGTTCTCCAAACTCCTCAAAATTTCCACTAGCGGTTCTCCAGAACCTGTCAGAACTTGCTGGATTTCACCCCTGCTACTGATATGTCTCTTGGTATCCAGGCATGTTGTAGAGTGCTCATCAAGAAACTTAAACTAGGATAGGGCTTGTTAGAGAGGACCATGATTTTTATAGTCAATCAAAGAAGGAGCCTACACACTTATTACAGCAGTGTATTGTTGTCCCAAAAATAATTTTGCCTTCTACAGTATAAGGCATTTGGTAGTTACAAGTTATAGTGTTAATCTATACAGAATGGAAAAAATCATATCCTAATTTGCAATTTTTATGCAGTTTAATATTATAGAAATACTCCCCAGCACCTAGTTGATTTTCACCTCGTTTTCTAGTAGAAGTGACCACTACAATGTGAGTTTCTGTATGTCTTTGCCTAAACCCCAAACAATCCAGTATTGGCATGCCCATCACTAAAGAGATTATAAATATCAGACACTATTTAAAGGATGTGATTCATCTTTCTTTAAATCATATAGCCATAGAAACATGTTTCAAAAGATTATTCTTTTTTTAATCCAGCAGCTGACTCCTGTCAAAGAGAACACAAAACCACTGCAACTTTTTCAGAAACAAAAATCCAGCAAAGAGAGGAATTAAAATCGGTGTGGGGCCAGATGCAGCACAGGTTAGTTGTATTTTGGGCTGGGAGAGGTAGCAAGAACTAAAAAATACAGAAAACGTTACCTAGATGATAACAAAATACGGGATTTTCACTGTATGCCCATAGAAGAAATAATATGGCTGAACATTGACTTTTTTTTTTGAGCCAGTTGATAAAGGTGAATAGATAATATCAAAATGCTACATCAGTATCATAATAGCAGAATAACAGTCGGAAGGGACCTTGGAGGTCTTCTAGTCCAACCCCCTGCTCAGGCAGGAAACCCTACACCATTTCAGACAAATGGTTGTCTAATCTCTTCTTCAAAACTTCCAGTGTTGGAGCATTCACAACTTCTGGAGGCAAGTTGTTCCACTGATTAATTGTTTTAACTGTCAGGAAATTTCTCCTTGGTTCTAGGTTGCTTCTCTCCTTGATTAGTTTCCACCCATTGCTTCTTGGCCTGCCCTCAAGTGCTTTGGAGAATAGCTTGACTCCTTTTTTGTGGCAAACCCTTAGATATAGGAACACTACTATCATGTCACCCCTTCTCCTTCTTTTCATTAAACTAGACTTACCCAATTCCAGGTTACGCAATTCTCAACATAGCTGGTAGGCATGTTTAGATATTGATTGTAGTCATTCCTTCTTATTTGGATTATGAGCATCATTCCATGTCCCAAAGGTGTTTTTTTCAAGAGGCAACGGGACTTCGAAAGATGAAAGCACCTTTGGTACAACCATGACCTGGATGACTGAGAATCTCCATAGACATTGAGCAACATTTCAGTATTTGGGATCTTGATTTTGATATTTTAATGTGTAGAATTATAGGTTTCCTCGACACTTGGCCCCAATTGGAAGCTTGGTATTCTGAACAGCAAAATATACTTACAAAAGTCAATGCAGACATTGAGGAAAGTCTTATGTGTCAAAGGATAAAAGAAATTTTAACAGGAGAAATCATCAAGATCCAAAATAAAGGTATGAAATATTACTTTATATTAGATTTTTTAAAAATGTAAAGGAGTCCTTGCGGATTTTACTCGCTAGTCATTGCCAAGTATAGGGGGTGGTGCTCATCTCTGTTTCAAGGCCATTGAACCAGCACTGTGCGAAGACATTTCTGCAGTCATGTGGCCAACATGATGTCATGGAGCAGTGTTACCTTCCCCCCGAAGTGATACCTATTTATCTACTCGCATTTGCATGCTTTCGAACTGCTAGATTGGCAGGAGCTAGAGAAAGTAACAGGAGCTCACCCCATCCCATGGCACTCAGGCCTCAAACCTGGGCTGCCGATTTTCCAGCCAACAAGCATAGTATCTTAACTGCTGAGCCACCACACCACCCTTTACATTAGATAAAGTAAGCGTTAATTACTGCCAAGTAGAGTTTCTTTTTCCTTAGCCTTCTCTTTATTTGCCCATAATGTTTAGATCATATTTTAATTTTAGGCATATCAAAATAGAGATCTTGCTTGTTTGTTCTTTGTGGATTTGTGAAATGTCTTTAAATTTTAAAATAAAAGATAAACAGGATGATGCTTTTATGTGGTCTAACGTAAAGGATGGAGCCAGTAATAATATGAATGCTATTTTTTCTTTCTTTAAAGTTTTCATTTTAATCATTATTATATACAAATTAAAAACACCATTTTTATTCTTGGTTGTTCATTTTGCTATATTCTCTACAATAATGGAAGAATGAAAAACCCCTCTTGCTTGTACTGTCTGCTCAAAAACAGAGGGAAATATTTTTAGAAACTCATCAAATGTTCCCATGTTTATGCAACAGAGATATGTAAGTTCAGACAGCCTCTTTAGCTGAAGTGCTATGACTATATGTTACAGTCAAGATGATAAACTGGTTTGATGCTTAATCAATGATATTGATTGAAATCATATCAGATTGTATCTGATGTCAAAGACATTGAGCCAAAAGTGTAAACAAATAACACACTGTCTTGAGACAACAAATGTAGCCTTGGGAAACAAATTTTTGTTCAGGCATGGAGGATGAATCATATGGAAAATGCATCCTCCCCTATGCAATGAGAATCAATTCTTTACTCATTGGTAGCTAGGAACCTCAATGTTAATCAACATTTAAATACAACAATAACAAACAATGAGCTGGTTCCAAATTGAATTATTCTGACCTATTGAAATAATAGCATTTTTAATTAGTCATTTCTGCTGAACCAAATTTCGTAGCTACTCCAAAAGTAGGATGGTGAGGTTATTTGTCTTGAGGAATTAATTAAATTAATTAAATGTAACAGACTTACTGTTAAATCTTCCTGGCAAATCTTTAAAAGTAATGGTTCTGTTTTTAGTTTAACAATCATGAGGTTTTTGTTTAAAATCTTTTCATTGAGAACCAATGGTTTTTGTTTCCTTATATTTTTGTTCTATTCTTATATTACATACTTCGTGATATAATATTTTGTTAACCCCATTAAACTTAATTTCTCTATTTTCTTTGTAACACAGCATCCTACCCCTATGATCTGTGCAGAAATACCATTTTTTCCTTCAAAATTAGTACATGCTAGAATTGTAGTCTTCGAAATTTCATTCTTTTTACTTATAAACTGCTCTGACTGCAATTTTTTTCCATAACGAATTCCTGTTACATTTTTCTCTACATAAGAGTTAATAATACACAGTGCTATCTGAAGGTTAGAATTAGAGAATTCTTTTTTGACCAAGTGTGATTGGACACACATGGAATTTATCTCCGGTGCATAAGCTCTCAGTGTGGATACAAACAACAAAGTGATAAATCATAAGATATCAATAGGAAAAGGTAATAGGAAAGATGAGAAGGCTAATAATAATACAGCCCTACTACATAGTTAGATATCCTTAGACATAAGACACTGCTGAGGGAATTAGGTGTTTAGCAGAGTGATGGCATAAGGGAAAAAGCTGTTTTTGTGTCTAGTTGTTTTGATAGGCAATGCCCTATAAGCAGTGTCCCAAGGGGCGGAGTTGAAACAAGTTTATATCCAGGATGTGAGGGGTATTTTTTCAACCCTCTTTCTGGATCATGCACTATACAGTCTTCAATGGAAGGCAGACTTGTTGCAATAATTTTTCTTCAGTCCCAACTATCCATTGAAGTCTGTACCTTTGTTGTGACCTAGGCCCAAGTAGTTATTATCAGACACAATCAGTCCTAAACAAACATATTTTATTAGAACATCTGAGAATTACTTCATTCTCAGCTTAGTCCAAATTAAGTCCAAAACAAATTCTTCATAAACAGTCCTTCGGCCTTATCACCAACCTTTGTCTACTTTGGCACCCTGCCAAAGGCTTTTCTTGGCAAAAGTTCAGAAGCAAGAGACACCAACAAGAACAAATGTAGCAACGTTGCTTTCCTACAAAGATCCTAAGAGCCATTGTGCTCTTTTAAGCCTTCTGGGAGGGGCCAATCATCTCCTGGCCTCACTCCCGAGTTGTCCTTTTTGCTTTAGCTACTCTTGCCTTCTGATAGCTCTTTGTATGTGTGCACTAGGAACAGGCTCCTCCTGTTCCTCTGCCTCTCTGCTATCCGCCTCTGGAGGCTCCGGAGTCTGCGCATCACTCCCAGATGGCCCTGGCCCCATCTCTGCCTCCGATGCAGAGCCCTCATCTGGGCCTTCCCCTGACTTCAGGACTGGCCCATCCTCCCTGTCCGACTCCGCTGCCACCTGTCCTGTTTGGCTGCTGTAGCAAACCAGATAGTTATAGAAGTACAAATCAACAGTGTATCAACAGCTCCTTGGGCAGCCTGAGCTTTCTGAGTTGACGTATGTATAGTTGTAGCATTTAAATAATACTATATAACAAGGTGATAGCCACAGTAATCCTATCTGCTTTATTTCCATGAAAAGCAGTGGATACTTTTAGAATCTTCCAAATATTTGGAAAAAAAATCACTGCTAAGTAGAAAGACATTTTTTTTTTCCTTTCAAAATGGTAGCAGGCTGCATCTTACACTGCATCTTCTCTTTTTCATTAGCTAGTAGATTGGTGTCTGTCTCCAAAAACCAAGAAAGACATGTAGAGTTCTTCTAGGCAGTTTCCTTTATTGTTCCTCACCTATAGACAGAAATCTTGCCAAACTAAAGCAGCTACAGATAGTTCTCGACTTACAACAATTCATTTAGTGACTGTTCGAAGTTACAATAGAAGTGAAAACAGTGACTTATTATTGTTTTTCACACTTATGACCGTTTCAGCATCCCCATAGTCACCTGACCAAATTCAGATGCTTGGCAACTGACTTGTATTTTTGACTGTTGCAGTGACCAGGGATCATGTGATCACCTTTTTGTGACCTTCTGACAAGCAAAGTCAACGAGGAAGCCAGATTCGCTTTAAAACTGTGTTACTAACTTAATAATTGCAATGATTCACTTAACAACTATGACAAGATAAATTCTAAAATGGGGGCAAAAACTTAACAAAAGTCTCACTTAGCAACTGAAATTTTGGCTTCAATTGTGTAAGTTGAGGACTACCTGTACTTGCATCATTAAAGATATACTCTGAGAACTTCTAGGGAAGAGCTATCTTGACCCTCTTCCTCCCAATCAAACAATCTAAAACTTCACTATCTCTTGGTCCTCTGGAATGCAGCCCCTCTCTCCTGGCAATCCAGATATTTCTCCCAGGTATGCGGTTTTCTCCCAAAATGTCTTTTGGAATTATTCTGAGTAACCTGATGTAACTTCCAAGGTAACCTGGGAGATTTTTAAATACTGTGAAGCAACAATGTGAGCTGCGGACAGTTCTAATTTCTACTTTTGAGATTCTGCATCATAAAATTGCAGAAATACAAATAGCATTGTTATGAGTTGAGCTCCCTTGCCAGCCTGAAGACAGAAATATATACAACCTTATGCATGTTGTATATATTTCCAGTTTATCTTCCCTCAAGGGAAACATGACTCTTGTTCAAGGAGAGTCAGATCACCCTAGCGTCTCCCTCTGATAATAAAAGATATTTTAAAAGATGGTCTTTTAAAAAGTTTAGACAGATTTCCAAAGAAGGTGTGGAAAGAGGCTGGGTAAGGTATGGAGACTTTCAACTTCTCAACAATTTCTGAAAATAGTTTTGGACCTCCAAGAAAATGGAGCAGTCTAAAATCAGTTATCAGTACTTGAATACATTAATTTCTGTACTCAAAGCTGCCATCCAGTATACACTTGCTTGGGAATAAGTTTGAATGATGTAGAACTTACTTTTTTGTAGACTTGTTTACACTTTCATGATAAACCTATTTAAACATGCAAAGGTGTGGAATCCGTCTCGGTCCAGAAGTTCTTGAATGCCAATCCCAACATTCCATGTCTTTAACCAAGCTGGGTTTGCTGGTAATTCTTGTTCAGGCAACATCTGGAAGGCCTCAAATTCCCTTAAAGTTACAGTTTTAAGCTGCAGTTCGTTACTCTTTTATATATTATTAGGAATGAGATTAAGTAAATAGAAGCATAGCAATTTTTATTTCTTTATATTCATTTTCATCTTATTTCTTTATTCTTTATTCTTTATCCATTGTAACTATATGTAAATCCTGGGAAATAATATTCAAGACATTTGAATATTTGCTGAAAAAATAATAGGAAATATTGTATAGTATTGTATTGTATTGCATTGCATTGCATTATATTATATTTATTACATCATTACTATATTGTTTGTGTGTTTGTTTGTTTGTGTGTGTGTTTTGCTGCTATTCCTGTACTGAAGGGAAAGAAAAGGAAAAGTTAGAAGCTGAAAAACTGAAGGTGGCCGTTCACCTTTTGCCAGAAGAATCATTCATAGAAAAAATGGAGGAAGCAGCCCTATTGCCAGAATCACAGGAGCCCCCACCCCCACCTCCAGCCCCTGCAACTAAAGGTTGGTAGAACTTCATGCATGCCCTCCATTTAGAAACTGAACTGACGCTCTAGGACAGGGGTGGGCAATTGTGGCTCTTTTACAACCTGTGGACTTCAATTCCCAGAATTGGCTGTCTCAGGAATTCTGGGAGTTGAAGTCCACAGGTTGTAAAAGAGCCACAATTGCCCACCCCTGCTCTAGGACAAGCCATTTTTGGCACCCACTTCTTTATGGTCACTTTTAAATAGTGTACGTTGTCTGTCTTGCCCAGGGGTGTCAAACTCAAGGCTTGGGGGCCAGATCCGACCCGCTGGGTGCTTAGATCTGTTCCGCAGGGCTGCCAGCAAAGAGCCTGTAGTACAGTGGACTAAAGCACTGTTATTAACATCTGCTGTTTGCAATTACTGCAAGTTCAAATCTCACCAGGCTCAAGGTTGACTCAGCCTTCCATCCTTTCAAAGGTAGGTGAAATGAGGACCCAGATTGTGGGGGGAATAAGCTGACTTTGTATAAATATACAAAAGTATGAAGGCTATTGCTTAACGCATTGTAAGCCGCCCTGAGTCTCCGGAGAAGGGCGGCATATAAATTAAAGCAAAAAAACAAAGAACTGGTGCCTCTGCCAGAGAAAATGGAGCACGGGAGAGCCATGTGCGGCCCTCCCAAGCTCTGTTTTTACTGGCAGAGGGTTGCAGGAGGCCGTCGCAGCCAGAAATGGAGCTTGTGAGCCCATTTTCGCTGGCAGAGCACTCTGGCCACCACAGGCACCCCCGACCTGAGTGACGTTGAGCTGGCCATGCCCCCCCCCTCCCCTCCAGGTCAAACACAACAGTGATGCGGCTGTCAATGAAATCAAGTTTAACACCCCTGTTCTTGCCCATGTATACCTACAAGCAGGTTGATGGCTTTACAGAGCTCTTTTCAATATAAGGAGATAAGAAGAAAGCCCCTTTTGGCTTTAACTTTATTGGTGAATTCCAAGGCCAGGCCTAGAAAATATACAAAAAGACTCCCTGAGAAATTTCATAGGAATGCATTGGGACAGAACCATAAACAGGAGCAGCGTGAAACAAATGTATTAGTCCTGTCCATAGCATGGTGCTGTCCTGATGCCAAATGAGAGGTACAGCGATGTGTATATATGTATATATTGTTGGATATATATATCCAACCATATAGAGCTTTAGCAATGGAGATATTTTGTAATTTGATTATGAATCTGCAGTCTTCAGCTGATCAGTGAAAAGTGGGATATAAATGTAATTAATAAATAGCTAGTGTCAAAAAAGTAAAAGCAAGCAGACAATTTTGTGACAAGACTTTCTCTATAATTAGATATATAGTGTTATGTAATGTCTGGGAGCCAGTGTGGTGTGAAGTTAAAATGCAAGACTAGGAGGAAGGATACTCAGGTTTAAGTCCTTGGGCATGGAAAATAACTGGGTGCTCTTGAGTCATTCACCCAGCCCTAATCAGTGTCAGGCTCTGTGATGAGCCAGCTGAGAAACAAGTCAGAAACATTGTCACTTCATGCATTGATAGTTTTGCAGTAAGAAATAAACAAATACAGTCCAAAACCAAATCTTTTTGCTTTCCAAGTAGGGCTATGATAATCAGTTACCATAGCCTAGAGTAAAGGTTAAGAAATTGGCAATCTATAGATATGATCAAGGTAGTAGCTTGGGAAGAATGGTCATCTCAATGGGAAGAAACTTCCTCACAAATTTTTGTCTCTGGGCTTATATATTGTCCCATGCCATGTACTTTTTTAAAAATTAAATGTGAACTCTCTCGGTATGGTTTGTAAATCATCATTTATGAGTTTGTACTAGATAAGAAACTACCTTGCAGCTGGGGAATGCACTTAAAAGATGTTGACCTCCCAGAGGGCAAAACCTCTAATGTCACAACACTGGAGTGCTTTACTTTTTTTATGGACCTTCTGTATTTGGGCTGAAAAAATGGAGAGGACCTCTAGATGGCATAGAGAAAGCTCTATCCCTTTACTGCCATCTAGTAGTTGTGTGGAGTTTTGCAGCTCAGTTATGGCAAACCAAATATTGGGAGACATTAATTTTGACCTTTGTTTTAAACAATTCTGGAAAAATTGACAGAGTTGGGAATTGAGTTAATGGGTTCATTTAACTCTGCAAGACTTTAAAAATCAATTTAATTGCTTATACACTTTCCATGTCCAGTTTGGAGGCATTTAAATAACTGTAATTCCCCAAACACAGTAAAAGTATTAAAATATTGGCTTAGTATATAGCAGATATTTAAGAGTGGTTTATTTAATAAATTGTAACTAGGCATAGCTTGGCATTACATGAAAACCCAATCACTATTATATTTTCTTTCTCTATCTTGCCTCATCTATCATATCAAATTGCTAGAAGAAATGATGAAAAAACATTATTTTCATCATACACTTGAAGTATAGGCTGAAGATTTTCGTTATTATTCCTAATAAATAATTTCCACATCTGTTCAGCTTTAGTCTCAACTGTTGTTTTCTCCTTTCCACTGTCTTATGATTTAACAAGTTTATGAAATTGGTAGAGAAAGCAGAAATTAACAATGACCATGATTACTAGTTACTGCTTAGATTCAGGCAACTAGTTTACTTTGGTTATTGAATTAAACCATATTGGAATTCACAAAATACAGTGAATCATAAACTAGACAAACTTGGTTTGTTGTGAAAACGCAGTTGCTAGATCTTTAACTGATTTGGTAATATATATTATTCAACCCAACTACTATGAGCCAAAATAGTTCTTTATTTGGGAAGTTATTTCCATGTTCTCCCTTATTTGAGTTTAATCCTAGACAGGAGAAAAATCCAACCTACAAGAGCAAGGTAATATATCTCAAAATATTTCAAATCTATATTAAATGTCCTACAGAGGCCACTCCATCAGAGTTACCTGCTAAAGGTAAAAAGGGAAAGAAAGATGAAACAGTCAAAGGAAAAGAATCAGCAGCTAAATCAGGTGAGGATAATTTTGTTGTTAAGTTTAGTACTTTACTTGCTGATTATAATATATTCACGACTTTCATTTTCAAACAGCTGTGGCATATTTTGATCATGATTTGGTTGCTCAATTGATCAAAATAGAGTGGACAAAGAGAAGACAATACTTTTTACAAAAGTTAATCCTGTATAGGAATCACTGTACTTTGTGCATCTTCAATTGAGGATGTGGGTAAAAGTATTGAATGTTGGTTTGGAAAATAGTCTCTCAAATACAGATCCCGGTTTATATAGAATATAATAAAACTGAACTTTGGATGCACTTAATTCATCCTGGCCAAAATGTACAAAAATTGACCTGTGTTGTATTTATGGTTAGCAGGAAATCTTCATATGGCATGAAAACAATTCAGGCTGATAATGGAATAAATTGTAGCTTTGGCAGACATATTTGTAAAGGACTGCATTCTATTTGCTGGCTGAATTTTCTGGTAGACATTTTAAACCTGGAAATAAGAATTAATATGTTATAATAGAGGCCTCTGGTATTTAAAATGTATATTTACATGGTCAACAAATCAGATGAGAAATCAATACTGAATAAAAATTAATTGGCAGCATTAATTTCCAGCTTACTTGTGGTTAAGTCAATTCCCCCTTCTCATATTCATGATGATGTCCCAGAGTTATAAACATAAAGTGTAGCACATTTATTTAAAAGTTGTTATCTGTCACACTATGTCATATAAATACAAACATTTGGACTTAGGAACATATTAATTGAATGAATAAATGACAGATTATTTTTGACATGAATTGAACAGTTTTCATATGTTGGCATTGAGGGACTAGGTCCAATAGCCTAATAACCAGATTCTTTTGCATTAGAATCTCAAGTGTAATTGTGCATAAAGGAAATGACCAGAAGTTCAGTTCCAAGATTGAAAAAAATGTTCTTGGAAACAAGATAACTTAGTAAACCAGAGCAAAGAAGTTACAAGGAGTATAAAGAATCTCCAAAAATCCCTTCCAGTGCAAGAACTAATGAAAGACTAGTAAAATTGGTTACCAACATGTGATGGAAAGCATGAGAAATCCAGATAGGAACATAAATAACTAGTTCCTACTCTACTACCTATTACCATAATCCTATATTGTGGTTCAGTCATGGGGTGGCTAATGTCTAAAACTTTTTACCTTTTCATTTGTTGCATCTGTTCAAAGACTCACTGTTCAAAAGAAGATGAATCCTGAAAGAAATGAAATCCGGGTCTAGAATAGGACAAGAAGCAGCCCTTGGAGAACGTTTAGTGCAAGCTTGTATATAGATAGTAGAGCATGGCCTAGTCTCATTTTTTTTCCTTCCCAAGAAACTTTACAGCATCTTTTCATGTACAGACACAAATATAAGCACATACTTACATAAACAAATATGCATATGACACTATGATGAAAATTAAAGTCCTCAAATCTTGGTCCAAAAAAGCACATTTATAATGGTGATAGCAGCTTGTGGCACTGTCACAAACTGATCGCCATGACATCAATATTTCTATGGCATAAGACCATCTAAAAATATGTTCTCTACTGTTCTTAGGTCATTTCTTCTCATCTTCTCCCTGAAAAAAATGCATTTTACTTTTCTTTGTATTTAAGGAACTCCACGAGGAAGAGGGCAGATAAAATCTATGTCATCTCCCCTTGAAGATATGTTGCCTCCTAATGCTGTTGAACCACCTCCAATCAAACCTGGGTCAAGTGAATGGATTTACTGTGATGATCCAGTACCCCAAGTAAGCTGCCTAGAAACAGCAGTTCATGATGAGCCTTTCCTTTCCTTTCCTTTCCTTTCCTTTCCTTTCCTTTCCTTTCCTTTCCTTTCCTTTCCTTTCCTTTCCTTTCCTTTCCTTTCCTTTCCTTTCCTTTCCTTTCCTTTCCTTTCCTTTCCTTCAGCAATATGTTTTGTGATCCAGATCCACATCCAGATTAGATAGTATGTCTAAGAATTCCATGCAGTTACAACACATCTAAAAGGCAAGTGAATCAGGTTGGAGAAATTAGATTTATTTTGTCTTTTTGTCTATGGCAGAAATCTCTGCCATATTTTATACAATACTAGGTTGATTTGTGATTCTTCAGATCCTCACCCCTACATCCAGCAACTAGCTAAGAATGGCTCTTACCTTCTAACTTGCTAGTTCAGCGTGAAGACATGACAGGTGAAATGTTACATAAAAATAAAATTTTTGAGAAAAGTGAGTTTTTGATATTTATTTTTCAGTATTTGTCTCCTGCTGTTCCAAGGAAATCAGATCTGATTCTGTCTAATGACAGCATTAAGACATAGTTTATGTTGAATAATAGTAAGTAACTTAAATAGCTAGATTCACACACCATTGTAAACTTCAAATCTAGAAAGGGCAGCTGCTTTCTTCATACTTAGGCAGAGCTGCCACCGTTTCCCTTTTCTCTGATTTTGGTGTGCCACAGTGGCGCAGAGGTTAGAGTGCGGTACTGCAGGCTACTTCTGCTGACCAGCCAGCTGCCTGCAATTTGGCAGTTCAAATCTCACTGGCTCAAGGTTGACTCAGCCTTCTACCCTTCCGAGGTGGGTAAAATGAGGACCCAAATTGTTGGGGGCAATAGGCTGACTCTGTAAACCGCTTAGAGAGGGCTGTAAATCACTGTAAAGCAGTATATAAGTCTAAGTGCTATTGCTATTGCTATTTCCTAGAGAATTTTAGGCTGTTTAGTGTGAGTCGCAATCCATTCTATGTTTACACACTTCCTGTTTGGTATAGCTACCTATACAGCTACCTATACAACAAACTTGACCGAGCACTCTAGTCAAGAAATATAAAAAGAGAATAAAATCAGTGCAGTAAAATAAATAAGCTTGATAGCTGGGTTTATTTAGCAGGTAACAAGTAACTTTCTTATCAGAAAGCTTTACATACAGGCCAAGAGGATCTTGGCTGATACACGACCAGAGACTACATATGACATACTCTCTTTCCCTTGACATTTAAGACAGGAAATGTATAAATAAATACATGTGAGTTCTGTATTTTTACAACTTGACAGGAAATAGCAGAATTCCTAGTTCCTTATTGGGAAACAATAGAGAAAACATATGTCAATACCATCAAAGCAACCCTTCGATGCCTCAGAGATGAGCAACATGTTATCATTCATTACCTGTCAGACATAAGGTGAGTGTTGGGACTGTTGGACTCAACTTCCTCATGTCTCTTTTTCTGCTGTCTTCCAACTCCCTGGATGGTCTTTCATTTCACTGTCTACAGAAACCATTTCAAGGACTATTTGAAGCGTCCAGACCACAAGCAGGAATTTGTGACTCAGTGGCAAGTCGATTATAATTCAGTGACTGATGACTTATGGGATGATGAAGAAACAAAAGAAGAACTCCATCAAAGAGTTACTGTAAGAATTAACTAAAAGTAGGGGATGATTTACTAATTCATAGCAAGTTGGTTTTGTGTCTTATTAAGGTGAATGGGGCATTGCAGGGAAATACATCTTGAGGTATCATTTCTAAACAGCTTCCACTGAAATAAACTAGTGTCAGAAAATACTTTGCATTATTTTTACCAATTCTCATTCCATGAAAGACAATCAGTTTATCATTAAAGACATTTTTGCAAAAGAAAAAACTTGGGAAGAGTTTGAAAGTAGAATATGGAGCTTCTTTAAATTATAAGGTTGTGTAGGAGTGGATGTGAACATACAGGTAGTCCTTGATTTAAGACCACCATTGAGCCACCAATTTTTTGTGCTAAGTGAGAACTTTGTTAAGTGAGTTTTGCCCCATCTTATGACCTTTCTTGCCACAGTTGTTAAGTAAACCACTGCAGACGGTTGCTAAGGAAATCTGGTTTCCCCATTGACTTTGCTTATCAAAAGGTTACAAAAGATGATTGCATGATACTAGAACACTGCAACCGTCATTAATCTGAGTCAGTTGCCAAGCGTCTAAATTTTGATCACATGACTCTGGAGATGCTGCAACAGTCGTAAGTGTGAAAAACGGTCATAAGTCACTTTTTTCAATGCTGTTGTAACTTCAAATGTTCACTAAATGAACTGTTGTAAATTAAGGATTAATTTCACTACCGGTAGATATCAAGGATTAAGTATTATGTTTTAAAACACAGTTTTCTGGTTTTATCAGTGACCCCCTCCCCCACCCCAAAGGAGACTGCACAGTTCCACAGAATAAATATATTTTGGTGATGAGATTAATTAACCAATCAATGAACTCTATGGTTCATTGAATAGAGGATTATTTGTTTGCCACCAACGTACTCTTAAATCTGCCAGAGAGGTTGGTTTCCTCCATGTAAGACAGAAAACTGTACCAGGTTCTCAGTTCATGGTATCTAGCAAGAATCTAAAGATGAAAGGACTAAAAACTGGTTTATCTCTAAAAACACACGGTAAATGTGACCACTGACCACGACACCTGCTTAGGTTACTGGGAATGACAAGTTTATGGTCTCACCTATCCAAGCAGCTTGGTGAGTCAGATAAAAGAGGGAAAGGAACAGCAAGTTTCTCTTAAAGAAAGCAGTGCTTAAAGCCTCATTGAGTTGAAGGCAATAATTTTCCACACTGCGGTGGAAAGTGGGAGGTTTTTTTAAAAAAAAAAAACAGTCTCTTTTTTAATCCATCATAAACTACTGAGATGAAAGCAGTGAAGTCATATCCTTTCCTATTTAATTGAAAAAATTAAATAGTAAAAACACACAGTCAAATGCTGCATGCAAGCGTGTAAACGGGCTAGCAATATAATAGTTTCAGTCTACCCTGAAAGTATTTCTTTTGCAAGTAAAGTATGTTTTGATATACTATAATAGAATAAATTAACATAATGTCAGTTTATGGAAATGTTTGCTTCAGTGTTGCCTTTATTTTTTTTTTCATGATTTCAATATTAAATTGTACTTTACTTTACTTTATTTTGGATTTATATACCGCCCTACTCCCGAAGGACTCAGGGCGGTGAAATAAATATAACTCATGAAAGAAAAGCTATTCAAGCATTTTTTTATGTAAGAAAACATCTATAGTTTAGTTTTGGGACAGGGTTGTTCTTGTTGTTTTGCCTAATAACTAGAATTGTGGTTGCATATTAATCAAAGTGTGATTCCCTCCAATTTGATCTATTTTACTTTTTTAAAAAGAGAGAAATGATTTAAATTGAAGCATTACCTTACAATGAGAACTAAAAGCATTAGCCGCCAAGAACATACACATCATATTGTACAGCTTTGGACTGTGTAAGTTAAGAATAACAGTTTTTTTCCAGATGTTCTGCATTTCCATTTCCACAATCCCTTACTATATTGCTCTATTGGCTGCTTGAAGATCTGGAAATCAACATGTTTCTTCGCCCTGTATGATATATGGCTTTGCCATAAAACTGGTTTAAAAAACTAATAACAACCATATATAATCTGATTTCTGACCCATTAGAAATGCTTTTGATGATGAAAACTTACCTAGAAAGAATCCAATTCACATTCACAATTAACCTTTGTATCTGATGAATGTTCCATGCTTCTGTAAAGAATATCAGGTCCACCTGATAATACTGGAAGCTCTTGTCTCCCACCAGCGCTCCACCCCCACCCCCGGCCAAAAATGTCCCATCTAATCCTTTATTTTTTCAGAGAGCAACAATTCTGGCAAGGAGAGACTGCAGATAGTGCAGACTCCATGAATAAAGTGTTTTGAGAAAGTGTCTTCTCCATGAAGAAGATCTGTTTGAGATTTTGTAACAATAAGGTTTTGTATCAGTTGTTTTGATACAACTTTCTACAACAACTTTCTATATGGTTTGGTACATATAAGGCACGGGTAAATGATATTTTAGGCTCTGAGAACCACATTTGATCGCTAAGTTGAATGTAAACATAAACTATTAATTTGATTAATTGATTTAATATGGTTTTTGACTATTGTCTACAAATTTTCACTCCTTAAGTCACCTTTAAAATTGCATTTTGATTATAACTTTGAAGTGATCTTTAGTCCCAGTATGTGTAAAAGTGGGCACTCTAGCAGCTGATATCTCCAGTGGAACTGTATTTAGCTAGTTTATTGGGGTGGGCAGGGAGGATTGGGATGAAATATTTTTGATGTTTCAGAACATTATTTGTTTCTTTAAAAAATCTTTCTTAGGATTTAAGAGATCGCTTGTGGGATATCTGTGAAAACAGGAGAGATGAAGCTGAGCAAGAACGTTGTGATATCATGAACGATGGCTGGTTGCCCGACCGAATTGGGCTTCTGATGAACCACATTTTTTCTCTTATGCAGGTCTGAAGTACGATAGAAGGAGCTTTGCATTTTCATGTGTTATGAACTTTTGGCTGAAACTAGGAATAACTAGGTTATTAGAAAAATAGCTAAAATAATTAATAATTTTCTGCTGTTCAAATGTATAGGTTTCTACATTTTGTGCTATTTCTTTCTTGGAGTGTTATTAAATAACAGTTCTATAATCCAGTTGCAGTGGAACCCTCTGGCTACAGAAATAAAAGATAAATGTTCAAAACTGTATTACAGCATGGATGTCACATTCACATTGTATAGCATAATCCCTTGGGTACCAATTCACATTTCTCACTGCAATCTTTATTGGACGTTCCAAATACCTCATGAAGCCCTGGCATTTGTAAACTTTTAGATTGTTGATAGAGTCTTAGCTTTGTGTGACTGGATAGCTTTGCCTGTCCAAACAAGAATCCACAGTGCAAGTCTGGCCATTGGCAACAGCTCCAAATCAATAACCAGTCTGGTGGTGAACTATGATAAAACACCAACACACACACACACACAAGCACACCACCACCAGTCTACTCTTAATTTTCTGTCCATCTTTCAAAATGTGTGAATCCTTAAAGGTGAATGTCTTCTCTCTGGACCACTGGATAGATACAGTTGAAAAACAGTTGAAGTTGAAAAACATAACATCATAATTGCAAAGAGCTACACAGACTATTAAATTTAACCCGCTGCCTATCCCCAACAAATATCTGTCCAGTTTTTGTTTGAAGTCATCCAAAGAAGATAATCCCAATATTCACTAACTGTATCTCAAAAGAACCAGATTCAAACACCCTGGTTCTTCATGGGCCTGATCCGTACAAATGGTAATAGGAATCCCCCTTTGAGACTCAGCTCAGGGTTGACATCATTATTTGTAGGCTCATAATGGACCCTGAATGACACATATAGGAGGAATATTAGATAGAAATGCAACAAATTACCCCAAAAAAGGTTACCATGGGTAGCATTAGGATAGATAATATCATATGACTTTATCTTTATTCTGTATCTTGTTCAATCCCCAAACCCCTGGATTGGCAGAAGCTAGAGGAGATATGGTACAGATTTAAGAACTTTAAGATGAAATTTTTGACCTGATCATTGTCCTGCTCAAATGGATTGTTATATTGTTGTGGTTTCTCTTTTTTTCTGTCTCTATTTCCCTCTTTTGAGACTGTGGCTTTGTGAATTTTCCCATGAATACATAGCACTGTTTTACTTTTCAGTTATATTTTTAGCGGCTTTTAGTCTAATAATAAATCAAAAGCATGACAGGTGCATAAAGTTTTGTCTCAGATGTACAGAATCTAGCAAATTGTACTTGACATTTTTCTTGTTGGATTTAAGCATAATTGTAGAATGAAACTAAAGTGTTAATTGAAGAATCATTGAGTGAAATTTATCATTTAGACCCAAACTAGATGGTTTTGGACAATTACTCATATTTTTGTTCTATTCTGTAGAATCTATAGACAGACAAGACTATTATGACTTTGTTATGGTTTAGTGTTACATTCACTGTATTTTCAGCAATGCTAAGCTCAAATAATTAATTAATAATCGTATCTGCTATTTACAATATATATAGTACACATTTGTTCAAACATTTGTTCAAACCTTCATGGTTAATGTTGGAGTACAATTATATTTTAAGATAAAGAGAGAGAAATGAGACATACAGATAATTAATGATGCATACAATGTTATGACTACTCTCTTAATTGTGATTTTAAAAATATGTTCAGCTTGTGTCAGGTCTGTTAGCTTAGCTATAGTATCGTAAACTCCAATAGAAGTAATAGTATTATTTAGTGGATGTTTAATTAACATATAGTTAAAACTCATAGTGCTTTAACATTATTAATACATAGCTCAAACGTACAAAAAATTGGGTATTAGTTCCTTTGTTCGAAAACATTGGAACCCAAATTGTAAAGATGAGAAGGGACTGTTTTAAGAATAGTTTTCTAATAACAGTATAGATGTTGTAAAATTGTCTTGTATTTTCAGAGGGATAAGAGGATTAATTTTTTTGCTTTCTTTGGACATCATAAAGAATGAAATGGACCGTTTCCAAGATACCAAAAAACTTCTGAATGATTATTATAGAGCAATGGAAGGCAAAATTCCAACAGACAGCAGCTCCGAATTTACCAGAATACCCTTGATAGATCTGACGGAAAGAAGGCTATCTTCTGAAGAGTGCAAGACTAAAATGTATGATAAAAATGGGAGAACTGCAGCAATTAGTAAATAGATATATTTGTGGAATATGTGTAAATAGGAGAAAGTACATGTATGAATGTACTGCCATTATACATTCATAACTGGCATGAAACATCTGCTTTAAAAAGGTGTATATGTGTTTGAGTCAAAACATTTGTATATGAGGCCCTAGAAAACCAGGGCCAGTCAAATAACACAAAAATAGCTAAATGAGAATGGAGTGGTCTGAAACCCAAAGCAGCCTCCTTGAAGAGTGGCTGCAGGGAATATCTAACAATTGTTAGTAAGTTGTAATTTTCAGTGAGACAGGGAAAATGGTGAAATATGTGATTGGAGATATATTAATACTAATTAATAGCAATAGCACTTAAATGTATATACCACTTCACAGTGCTTTACAGCCCTCTCTGGGCGATTTACAATCCCCAACAATCTGGGTCCTCATTTTACCAACCTTGGAAGGATGGAAGGCTGAGACAACCTTGAGCGGTCAGAATCGAACTCCTGGCAGTTGGCAGAATTAGCCTGCAATACTGCATTCTAACCACTGCTCCACCATGGCTCTTACGTTTATGTTTAATAATTAAGTTAATTGTAATTAACTCATTATTTATTATTAACATAAGGGCACGGTGTCTCAAGTGGTTGGAACTCTGGGCAGGAGGTTGGCAAGCCCACATTCGAGACACGAGAGCTGCTGTGGGACGGGATTGAGCTGTTGTCCTTAACTCTAGTTCCTGCTGGGAACATGAAAGGAGCCCCCAACTGGACATCCCCAGGGCAACGGTGATGTTACCATTTCAACCCGGAAGCACCTCAGTGCTTCTGACATGAATGCAAAAAAAAATCATTAACATTAACATATTAGCTAACTTTCCATTAAATTAGATTATTAAAGCAAAATGATATGAAATAAAATTTAGTTTGCTTCTGACTCCACCCATTACATTTTGGCTAAAGCAAAAGCACTCAAGGGGACGAGCATAAAAAAATAAGGGCCACAACCTCATGATCCAAATCATACTCCTTATTTACATATGTCACATGTACATTTTACAGCATGAGAATATGTGTGGGAAAAAGGTACTGTGGTAGCAAAGTATGAGAGATGTAAATTAGAGAAAGGCATGTATTTTATGTTTTCTCTAATTAATTAACATATATACCCTATAACTGGGAATTTGCCACACCTGGCATTTCAGGGAGTGGGCAGGGGAGGAAGGGAAATACAAAATAAAGGCAATACACTTAAATAGGTATTAAACTGAATTAAAACAGCATAAAACAGTATGAAAATGAGTTTTCAAGAACTCTTCACCAAGCAAAGTGATACAAGAAACAAGAAAACCCCAAAATTAATTTATACACTAAATGTCCTATGTACAATGGGAGAACTTGCAACTTGTGATTCACTCTTGGGCACCACTGCAAGTGTAGCCAACCCAAATGTCAGCCACACTTTTGAAGCTTGTGTTATATTTTCCATTAAAATCTGTAAAACTTTGTAGAAATGTATTCAATACATTAAAAATAGAGCATCTGGGGAAGTAAGACTCAACCTGTTACTTATCTCTTTTTTCCCCTTTCTCTAAGAATCCCTACGATTGCTCACAGATCTCCTTCACCAGAAGTTAACAGAGAAAGAATCAAATTGATTCCGGTTAAGCTCAAGGACGATCTGTTTTCGGAAAGTATAATTTTTAATTTCAGCCCAGATGAGAAACTGCTCACAGAGACATGGAATTATATTACAACAACTATATCTTCCATGGTAGGTAAAGCCTTTATTTAAAGAGATGAGTCATAGATGTCTGGGGATAGAAGAGAAAAACAAAATGTGTGCATGATGATGGAACTCTGGAACCAGGTCCCCAGTTCTTTTTAGGCGGTCCGCCATAACTTCATATAGTTGCTATGTCAGGATTCTGACTGACAAACCCAGATAAGCAAGCACTGTTGAGATGATCCAATCTCTTTTTGCAAAGCTTTATTGAGTACATCATTTTGGCACAGACTGAAAGCAAAACCAGCTCTACTTAATTTCCGCGGCTTTCGCATAGTTAAATAATAGTTTCTTCCCTCCCCCTCCCCCCCTTAGTGCAGGTCATGTTGTCCAATTAGATGTCTAGATATTGTTATGGAAGACTGTTGAACTCTTTGCCGACCATCTGGTTAGATGACCTTGGTTCCCATGGGACGATTTCTTCTTGTTGCCTGGAACTGGCATGCCAAACCTAGGCTTCCCTCCCCCTGGTTCTGTGGCAAGCTGAGAAGCGAAAATGGCAGCAACAGCATAATCATGCTTTGAACTTGACACACTAAGTGAGTGGTCATTAAGCAAGGCTTAACGATAGTCTTTAAAGGTATGTGGTGGCTCAGTGGCTAAGACGCTGAGCTTGTCAATCAGAAGGTCGGCAGTTCAGCGGTTCAAATCCCTAGCACTGTGTAAGGGGGTGAGCTCCCGTTTCTTGTCCCAGCTTCTGCCAACCTAAAGTTTGAAAGCACATAAAAAATGCAAGTAGAAAAATAGGGACGACCTTAGTGGGAAGGTAGCAGCTCTCCATGTGCCTTCGGCGTGGAGTCATGCCGGCCACATGACCACGGAGACGTCTTTGGACAGCGCTGGCTCTTCGGCTTAGAAACAGAAATGAGCACCGCCCCCTAGAGTCGGGAATGACTAGCACATGTGCGGGGGACCCTTAACTAATGGTAGCCTTGCTCAAAAAGCATCTTCACCACAGTTCTACTTTAATGCTCCTAATATTTCTATTAATAAATGTTGGTATATAAAATTTCAGGTGAGTTCTGAAATTCAGTCAAAAGAAGCAGAAGAGGAGAAAGAACGGCTTCTGGAGGAAATGAAGGAAAAAGAGCGCCTCAAATCTTCGCAAACAATTCCTGGCAAAGGTGGCAAGGAAGGGAAAGGGAAAGGAGGAAAAGGCGAAAAGGAAGCAAAAGGTGGGAAAGAAGCAAAAGATGGTAAAGACAAGGACAGTAAAGATGCTAAGAAAGGAAAAAAGAAAGGTAAACAAAGTTTAGTGACATATTGTGGTCTTATTCAGAGCAGGACCAGACACATCTCATCCACGCCATCCTAAAGCTTCTCCGCATCTTCCAGATGTAATGGAAACGAAACTCCAGTATTCCTAGGTTGTACTTCCAGGGAACATTCAGAAGAGCCAGGTTGAGAAGGAATAGTCTAGTTCAGGGGTCTCCAACCTTGGCAACTTTACGACTTGTGGACTTCAACTCCCAGAGATCTGGGAGTTCGCAATTCTGGGAGTTGAAGTCCACAAGTCTTAAAGTTGCCAAGGTTAGAGACCCCTGGTCTAGTTGAGGCAACACCAAAAGATATTTTTATGGAACTTGGGTGGGAGTTTCCTCCTTTTCCCCAAAACTCAGAAAGAGTTTGGGTTAGGGTGTTGTTGGGTTTTTTTTGTCCTGAAACTTGCTAGGATCCCGTAGAATATTTACTCTGGGAAGGAAGGACACACAGACTGAAAACATCTGGTTGCAAATATATGCTCACAAACTTTTCAGGGAGGATGGTTGTTTTATTTGGGTTCATTGCTGCAGATCTAACTCATAGAACAACAGAGTTTAAAGGAACCTTGGAGGTCTTTTAGTCTAACCCCCTGCTCAAGCAGGAGACCATTTCAGACAAATGGCTGTCCAGTCTCTTCTTCAAATCCTCCAGTGATGGAGCTCCTTCAACATTTGAAGACAAGCTGTTCCACTGGTTGATTGTTCTCACTGTCAGGAAATTTCTCCTCCGGTAACACCAGGCAAACAACTCTTGATAAATGAACAAAGCTCAGACTTTTAAAACGGTTTGTGCTTTATAAATATTGGACTGAAACTCCTTTTTCTTTGGAACTGTCAGAGGTTCTCAAAGGGTAACAAGCAAATTTGAGAAGGACTGCACTCATTCCTGCTCTGCTCAGATGGGAATGAGCTTCACAGAGCTGTTGATACTGAGCTGGGCTGTGCACAAGTTTCAGAAGGTGGCCTGGCCTTTTGAAACTTGTGCACAGCTTGGCTAAATGCTATCCAAGATGACCTGGCCAGGTTCAGGGCCCTCTTGCCTAATCTTGTTTCCCCTTTCTGGTCTTGAGGCACCATTCACTTGCAATGCTCCTAATATTTTGTGGTTGAGCACAATATTTTGTGGTTGAGCACAAACACATAGAGATGATCCATAGACTCAGTGCCAGAACCTAACATAATAAATACCCCCAGGAAAATGCCAGAAAGGTTTAAGTACACGAAATTGGACAATCACTACAGAGCAGGGTGTTACAAGTTTGAAGTTACCATAGAGCTGGAAAAAGTGACTTATGGCTGTTTTCCACAGTTTTTTTTCCACGTTCCCATGGTCATGTGATCAAAATTCGGATGTGTGGCAACAGACTCATATTTATGACAGTTGCAGTGTCCCAGGGTCATGTGATCATCTTTTGTGACCTTCAGACAAGCAAAGTCAACAGGGAAGCCAGATTCACTTCACATCCCTTACTAACATAACAACTGCAGTGATTCACTTAACAACTGTGGCAAGAAAGCTTGTAAAAGGGGGCAAAATTCACTTAACAACTGTGTCTCACTTAGCAACATAAATGTTGGGCTCAATTGTCATAAATTGAGGACTACCCGTATTCATGGGGGGAACAAAGCATCACACAGTTTGAGAAAAACTAGATTACTTTATTAGCTGTCTGTTAATACAAAGATAATAGCTTTTCAAACATTTTTACCTTCAGTTTTTTTTTTTACAATATTATTTTTTCCTCCAGGTACACATAGTCCATCTACGACTGAAGTAATAGCTACTCCTTTATCCCCAGAAGAATTAAAGAAGCAAGAATTGAAGCTTAAAATGAAACAGGAATATTTTGCTGCACTGGAGCATGAAGGTATCATTTCTGCAAACAAAAGAGTTAAATATCTACCCGTTTAGGGCTGAGAAAATTAAATAAAACCCAAACATTTGTTTTGGATGTTGCAAAGGTGCTGTTCGAAAGGCAACTGGACTTTCTTGGGGCTTTTTCCCTTGAAAACTTTTCCCTTCTCATCTAAGAAGCTGCTTCAGTTCTTGGATGAGAAGCAAAATGTTTTCAAGGAAAAAAACCAAGAAAATCCAGTTACGTTTTGAACAGCATTTTTGGAAAAACCATAACGTGGATGATTGAGAATCTCCGTAGACATTTTTATTATTATTATTATTATTAATTTAATTTGTATACCGCCCTTCTTGTTTTGGATGTTAACTATGTTTGCTTGAACTTGTTGTAGATGTTCTGCTTAACCTTTTTTTAGGTTCAGGTGTTGGTTAACGTGGTTTGGTTTATCCATAGTTCGTTGAATAACCACAATTACTCATGTATTAGGCTTACCATATTTGTGAACTTCGCTTTTGTTTATTACTTTAATTCTCTAAGAACAGAAATAGAATAAGGCCAAATTGTTCTTTGCTAGATTGAATCCTGCACCAAAAACACTGAGGAACGTTATTTTGCAGCCAAAAGACTGGTGTAGCAGAAAAAAATTATCTGTGATATACTCATAAACCATGATTAGTTCAAAACATAGTTTCATACCGTGAAACTCAGTTTAGAATAGAATAGAATAGAATTTTATTGGCCAAGTGTGATTGAACACACAAGGAATTTGTCTTGGTGCATATGCCGTCATTGTACATAAAAGAAAAGATATGTTTGTCAAGAATCATAAGGTACAACACAATGATAGTCATAGGGTACAAATAAGCAATCAAATCATATTAGGAAACGGTTAATATAAATCGTAAGGATACAAGCAACTAAGTTACAGTCATACGCTCATTAGTGGAAGGAGATGGGTGATTTATTAACTTAATCCATTACCAAGCCATGTTCTAAGTATACACATCATTACAAGAGCCTTTTATGCAGCAATCCAACTGTGCAGATACAGGTAGTCCTCAATTGAGCCCAAAATTTCTGTTGCTAATCAAGACATTTATTAAGTGAATTTTCCCCCATTTTAAGACTTTCTTGCCATGGTTGCTAAGTGAATCACTGCAGTTCTTCAGTTAGTAACATAGTTGTGAAGTGAATCTGGCTTCCCCATTGTCTTTGCTTGTCAGAAGTTCACAAAAGGTGAACGCATGACCCCAGGACACTGCTACCGTCATAAATATGAGTCAGTTGCCAATTATCTGAGTTTTGATCACATGAGCAGGGGATGCTGCAATGGTTGTAACAGTCATAAGTCACTTTTTTCATGCTGTTGTAACTTCAAACAATCACTAAGTGAACTGTTGTAAGTCGAGGACTACCTGTATACAGAATTAATTGCTCTGTTTCCTACATAATGCTTAATCTAATGAATACTAGACCTTCAGAAATGATGAGTGTGTTTGGATTTATGCTAACTACAAGCCATTTTTAAAATAGCGGAAGCTGCAAAATCTCGTCTTGAGCTGTTAAAAGTTAAAGGATTAGCTTTCCTGGAGGATCTACAATCAAAGGCAGAAGAAACATACAGGAATATGGAAAAATGGCTTGGAGAAAGATTTCTGGCTGAAATGTCTAGGTAATAAATTGTTAGTAAAGGAATAATATTATGTTACAATAGAGGAAATGAGGTAAAAATCTGCATTATCTGTAATACAGATAAACTACAGTTGTGTTTCTATAATTCTGAAGAGCAAATTGTGAGTAATAGTTTACATCTTGGGTGTGTATATGTAGTTAAATACTGGTTGCATGAATTATAGTTTAAAAAGTAGCATTTATTGAGAGAAATGTAACATATACTTTTTTTTCTTTCTGAACAGCTGTGAATAGTTTTTTGAATGAGCCATGAAATTGTTTACTTTGATTCATTAAGCTTTCCATAAATGGCAGGAAACATCACTTTTTATTTATTCTTTCTGTGTGAAACCCCAACAAAACGAAATGAAGACAAGCTTTTGGTCTCTCCGCTTCTCTTACATTTTGGCATATCTGAAAAACTAGTTTCATGTATGCTAATCCATAGGCTGAAATGCAATCTGGAGAGAATTATTAAGGTGGGCAATCCCAAACATTTTCTATCCATAATGTATCTGGAAATGTGAAGATATCAGGACTTTGTGTCATTCCCATTGGATCTTTCTCAGTAAAATGAATACATCGCTACAAAAGTTTTTCAAACATAGTAAAAAAATTCACTCCAATTTCAGAGGAAGCTAAATGTAGAGTAGAGTAGAGAGTAGAGTAGAGTAGAGTAGAGTAGAGTAGAGTAGAGTAGAATAGAATAGAATAGAATAGAATAGAATAGAATAGAATAGAATAGAATAGAATAGAATAGAATAGAATAGAATAGAATAGAATAGAATAGAATAGAATACCAGAGTTGGAAGAGACCTTGGAGGTCTTTTAATCCAACCCCCTGTTTAGACCATTTCAGACAAATGGTTGTCCAATCTCTTCTTAAAAACTTCCAGTGTTGGAGCATTCACAACTTCTGGAGGCAAGTTATTCAAATGACATAATGAAATTTGGGAGATTCAGCAAGAGAGGCATTTCAATAGCTGTTGGTTTCACATGTTCTAGAGAGCATATTAGATATTTTAATAGCATGCCTGGAATTGAAGAATCAGACTGATTTTTCTAGGGACAAAGCCTGTAGAAAAACATTAATTGTCAATAAAACTATTAATTTTAGGTTTTGCCATGTTTTTCATTTTCAAGCATATGTATTGTTACAGTGTGGATAAATTAATTGGAGTTGCCCGGAATCGTATTGAAACTTCATCCAGAATTCAGTTTGAATTAGTCCTGGAAGGAATAGATTTCTATGTTAATGGTGATATAAAAGTATTTGAAGATCCTCCTCGTCCAGCTCGTCCCCCATCTGTGGAGACTGCTACAAACAGTACACTCACTATTTCACAGCTTAGTACTCTTCATAAGCAGTTTCTACAGGTGGCACCTAAAGGTAAGAAAATACTTTTTCCATATATTTATCATAGCATATTAATGACTATTCAAGATTTAAAGTGATTGAAATATTATATGTGTGTCCATAATATATAAGGATATTTCTACAAAGGTTAAGAACAGGACAAAATGCAGATTAGTTGTTTAAAATTAAACCTTTAGATCACTTTACACATTAACAGTGCAAATCTACTTTTCTTCACTGCACTTTCCTGATGTTGTTCCTCAATACATTTTTAACATATAAATCCCTCAATAAAATGTTATTTTGACTTAGCTGTCTTTTTTAAATTCAAGTTATAGATACACCCATCCTTTTTCATGTACATCCAAATGTCTCTGTTTAGACTCTTCAAATGTACTGTCTTCTACTCTCTTAATATTTCTACTGTCTTAATATTTAACCATATCATATCATCCAGTATCATTCCGTCCTGACAATCCATACATTTTCTTCAAAATAAAGGACCTGTTTAATTCAAGATTCTAAAAAGATTTTAAAGAATTGCTTATAAAAGTTATAATATATTTGCTAAATTATTGTAAATAGCAGGCATTTTTCTAAAAAAAAAATTATACAAACGCACAAATGTATACTAGATAATAAAAAAGAAAAGGTTTTCATGAAGTCCATGCGATCATAGCTCATTTCTAATATCCATTCCTACAATAGGTGAAAACCTATATAGGCGGTCCTTGCTTATTGACTATCTCATTTAGCAACCATTTGATGTTACAATAGTGTTAAGAAAAATAGTTTTGTAGCTAACCCTCACATTTATGATCGCCTCCCTCCCGTTTATGACCATATCCCATGGTCATGTAATTGCTATTCAGGCACTTTGCAACAAAGTGCAATTACAGCTATCACAGCCTCCTGCAATCACATGATCACCACTTGCATGCTTCTCAATTGGCTTGTGGCAAGCAGAGTTAATGGAGAACATAGAAATAAAAAAACGTGTTTCCCCAAAAATACGACTTACTCAGACAGTAAGTCCTAGCTTGATTTTTATACGTGCGCCCAATATAAGCCCTACCCCCAAAATAAGCCCTAATTAAGACCCCACCCACTCCAGGGTGTACAGGTAAAAATTAAGCTAGGGTGGGGATGTGGGGGGTGGAGCTGCCCTACTATTTACCTTTGGATAGTTGCAGCCAGACCTTGCACACCTCGTCCCATTTCTTCTGCTGCAACTGGCTTTCCTGAAAGCCTCTGTAGCCAGTAACAGAGCTCCAGATCGATCCAGAGTTCTGTTATCGACAGCAGAGGTCTTCACAAAAGCCTTGCTGGATGAAGAAATTCCTAAAGGCCTCTGATAGCGAAAAAAGAGGCTGGGGCAGGGGTGAAATCCAGCAGGTTCTGACAGGTTCTGGAGAATGGGCAGTGGAAATTTTGAATAGTTCGGAGAACCGGCAAATACCACCTCTGGCTGGCCCCAGAGTGGGGTGGGAATGGAGATTTTGCAGTATCCTTCCCCTGCCATGCCCACCAAGCCATGCCCACCAAGCCACACCCACAGAACTGGTAGTAAAAAAATTTGGATTTCACCACTGGGCCAGGGCAATGCGCACAAATGAGATGTGTCAGTGGACAACATCCCCCTCTCGAAAATAAGACCTGGTGCCTTTTTTGGTGGCAAAAAACATATAAAACAGGGTCTTATTTTCAGGGATATACGGGTAGTAAATTGTCATATGATGTTTTGTTTAACAGTCACAGTGATTTGTATAACAACCGAATGGAAGTGATGTCATAAACCCAAAACAAGGATGTGATTTTTTCATTTCGTGACCACGGCACATTGAGACAGAGTTGCCAGTCCCAATTGTTGCTAAGCAAGGACTACCTGTAAACCTGATTATTCCTCCTTATAAATGTATTCTTTCCAGGGATGGAAATGAAATTTATTGGTGCAGTGTTTTTTAACGTCGTTATTTTAGATAAGCATACCTGGTTGAAATTCCTAAACAGATACTTGAACAGTAACACAATTTTCTGAACTTTTCTGAATAGTATGAAATCGGTTACAATGCCTGCCCTGCAAATGAATATATAAATGTATGATTAGGAAACAGTACATAGAAAATGGTTGCATTTTCACGTGTACTTTTAAAGAATCAATATAAAAATAAGAAAGGACAAAATTAAGGTTATAAAAATAACATTGTGAGTTAAACTTGACACATTCATCTCATGTGATGAAAAGTATTATATGTTGCTAGATATTGTTTGGATAACAATATCCAGGGAGGGAGCAGACTGATGAAAGCAGTTTTCTACATTATGATAGAATCCCTGCCCCATTTTTATATGCTTGCATTGCAATGGTGCGTTTTTCATTTGGATGAAAGGAGGATGTTTCTGCAGATAACCTGTATTTAAATTCAACTGGCAGTACATAATTTTCTTCTGTGATAGCTTCATTAGAAACAGGTTATTCTCCTATAATATCTGAATTAAAAACAAGGTTTCTATTAACATTTCTTACTTGAAGTATTTTATATATTTGCTGACAATGTGTTTCAGGAGTATATAAGTTTTTGCTGTATATATTTCTTCTCTGTTAGTAGACACATAACTGTTCATATAACTATTATGAACCTTGTAACATTATACCTTATTCACTATACCATATTTAAAAATCCTGGCATAATATGTGTTGGTTCAACTAAGCATACTTATGAGTTGCTTCCTAACTGTAGGAAACACTCCTAAGATTTAATGGAAGCTTCAGATAACACAATGTGTTATGTCGGTTTGGATTTGTCCCCAACAGCCTCTTCTTAAAATACAAGAAAGAAATAATTTTGAACTCTTATGATTGTAAATAAGGAATAAAAACTTGTCAGTCAAAACTGCTGAAATCTAAACAGTCAACAATTCTGCTGAATATTGTTTCAGTTTATAACCTGTTTCTCCAAAAATAAGGCCCAACTGGAAAATAAGGCCTAGCATGATTTTTCAGGATGCTCGTAATATAAGCCCTACCCCCAAAATAAGCCCCAGTTAAGATCCTCAGCAGACAGAGGCATTTAGTACTGTATTTCCCCCAAAATAAGACCTAACCGGAAAATAAGCCATAATGCGTCTTTTGGAGCAAAAATTAATATAAGACCCGGTCTTATTTTGAGGGAAACGCGGTATTAATTTCTAAAAAGATTAAAGATGAACATTTTATATTTTGCATAATTTTGTGGGAAGACAAGATTTCAGCTTCACATCTAGCATATTTAGCAGAATTTAGCATATATCTTTGCACTAAATTTGGCTTATGGAAGAAAAAAAAAGGAATTTTTCAGATGCCTCACATTTATTGTTTTGTAACAAATACAGTAGTTGAACTTCTGTAGTTTGGAATAATTAATAATTGTAGCTCAAAATAATAGTTGTATTGAAATTGTATTAAAACACTATAATGTTGTTATCATAAACATTATGAAATATTTATAGCCATAGCAGCCCTGAAGCAACTTAAAAGCAAGAATGTAACTCCAGGCAAACAAAGCTCTTCAAAGAAGAGACACCAGTTTCCAAACATCTGGCTGTTGAAATACTCGTGGTTAAAATATGACAGTGACAAAGGCATTATGTACTGTGCTCTGTGTCGGAAACATAATGTAGACTTAGGGGAGAAGACACACAATTTTTGCTCTGGGACTGATGATTTTATTCTTGAATTAGTTGATGACCATCATAACAGTGAAGCTCATGCATGGGCTTCCTGTATGGAAACAGCTAGTAGTTCTACCGCAGACTCAGATACCACTCAGCATATGTTAAAGAACGTAAGTAAAACAACCTTGGGGAAAATCGAAAACCTCTTTAGAACATGCCATGCCATTGCCAAAACTGGACGCCCCTTCACAGACCTGGACTGGATAAGTAAACTGGATGATACGAAGGGGGTGGACATTGGTTCCATTTTCAGAAATGACAAAGCAGCAAGAATCTTTATTCATTTTATCGCTGAAGTGGAAAGAAGAGCCTTGAAAGAGAAATTAGAAAAATGCAAGTTCTTCTCCCTTATTAGCGATGGTATTACGGACAGTAGAACAACAGAAGCAGCCCTTGTATATATACAGTTTGCACATCAAGGGAAAATCCACTGCCAGATTGTTGGAATTCAGTCCATGGACATGTATGATGCTTTGACAGTGAAAAATGCCATTTTAAAAACTCTACAAACCAATCTGAAAGTCAATTTGCCAACCCATGACTGGGCAAAAAAACTGGTTGGCTTTGGCAGTGATGGTAGAGATGTTATGGTAGGAGAAAATGGAGTAGCTAAACTATTGAAGGACATCCAGCCATGTATTCAAAGCATTCATTGTCTTGTTCACCGTCTTGAAATGGCCTACAAGATGGCACTGAAGAACACTCCACTATTCAATATACTTATGGATGTATTAAAAAACTTGTACTATTTTTATCACAACTCTCCAATGAATAAGAACAACTTTAAGCTAATTTGTGATGCCCATAAAATGACACCAGTGGTTCCTTCTCGAATTGGTGGCTCTCAATGGTTTCTTCGCTTACAGACAGCTCTTCAGATCCTTCTGAAAGGTTACCCAGCAATTATTCTACACCTGAGTAAGGTAAATGCTTTTTGAAACTATAGGATTTGAATAACAACTGAAAAACTAGAAGTTTTCTGTCAGTGTTTTAACACCTTGTTTTTCATGTTGAGTTCCAGGTGGGAGAAGAATCAGACTCCTCAAATCAACAGAAAGCCAAAGAGCTCTTGAAGTTTCTTCTAAAAACAGACATAGTTAAATTTTCTCACTTCTTATTAGATGTCATTAATGTCCTCAACATTCTGTCTCGTGTTGCCCACAATCCAAACACTTCCATTGCAGACGTGTTTGCTACGATTCAGTCAACATTGGAAATACTCGAAATGTATCAAAAAAGGTTGGATATTAACAATTATTGCATATATTTAAGCGTGTCTGAATTGAAAAAGAGAGAGTTTAATTGCTTAAATATCATGTTTCTCCCCTCAGATCAGGGCCACGAGAACGTCTGGTAGAGACAATCACATATTTTCATGGCTACCCTCTTGTGGGAGATGGAAATATTTCAGCAACCCGATTAGAATTATTAAGCAGTCTCTTGAACCAGCTGCGAGATTGTTTTTGTGATGCTAGTGAAGATGTTTTGATGGCAAGCGCCATTGGAAGCTTTAAACTATGGCCAGACAAATTCAAACAAGGTACACAAAGCATCCTGCAGTGGCTAATAAATGATTCCTTTTTGAAAGATGTGGACTGCTTTAATTAATATGACTGTTCTTATAGAATTTGGTGAGACGGAAATATCTCTACTGATTCAGCATTATGAGCCTGTCCTAGAATGGGCCAAAGTGAAAGTGGATGAAATTGAAACGGAATGGAATATGCTAAAAGCAGAGCTATATAATAGGTAACAAGCATGCTGTTTTAAATCCAAGTTTGTTTTATTGCTACACTAGCAAAAGGAACATGTTTAGTAATAAACATTATCTTTTCTAGATATGAAAACATCCGAAGCTTAACATGGGATTTGGTAAACAGAGATTTTTTTCATAAATATCCAAACATTTTGGCCCTTATTGATCTTCTCTTGACACTGCCAGCAAGTTCCAGTGAAGCAGCACGAGGCTTTGGTCAAATGAAACTGACAATGATGAGGCTGCGTTCAAAACTCATGTTTGAAAGCATGACGGATCTCATGGTCATTCAGCTGAATTCACCTGAGATCAAAAAATTTGATCCCCAGAAAGCTGTTCAGTTGTGGAATGTTTCTTGGCAAAGGAACAGAAAGCTACAAGCTAATCAGGAGGATCCCAGTGGGATCCCAGTTGGATTATCTCCTTGTGAGAATTCTGATTCTTCATCTGATTCCGAATGGGAAAGGGAAAGTTCGTTTGGAAGCGACTAGATGTGCAACATTATTTCTGTCTCAATTTCATGCAAAGGCATTGTTTCAACAAATAACTGTTTAGTAATCATTATCTCCTTTCTCCTCCCAAAGAAATCCACACTCCAATGAAAAGCAAAGTGTGCAGCTGTATAATTAGAGGAGATGCAAAGGCCATTGTGTAGGGCTTAATGTATTTTCTAACTTTTGCAACTCAGACACAAAATATGTTTGTTGAATGCTTTAGTAGCAGCTTTGACTTTTCCACTTCATGAGACACGCCACTTTCTAACAGAACTACAAAGATATGTCAGAATGACATTAAAGGGGGAGGGGAAGAGATACCTAGGAAATGATCAGACAAGAGACTGACAATCCAGAGGAAGAAACTTGGAAGGGATCTGCCGATTGATCAAGTGGTTAAAAATGGCAGCAGGACCTTATACCTTCAGACTTGCAAGATTCTGTCAATGTAGCCTTACAACAAAGTAAAATTAGCTCAGCTAGTTGTACTTCTTGTCTAGTTTACCTGGGGAGGCCGGCAAGAACCCAACCTTCGCAGGTTCATTGGATCATTTTAGATTTTCTTTATTTAGTTATTTTTTTCAAAAAAATAAGTAAACCAGTTCTAGAATTAAATTAGTTATAAGGTTGTAATCAAAACTATGTGAGACCACTATGGGAGCGTCTCTATTTTTAGATTAATGAAGGGGACTTTGTGATAATTTGGGGAATCATAAATTTGCATCAAATTGTTGATTACTACATATATTGTTGATATTTTTACTGGCAGTATAAGAGAAATCCTGCCTCTCTCACTTCCCACCTCAATTTTGTGCCTGCCTCCATCACCATCATATTGTGTTTTTTTTTCCATGATTCTTAAGACCCAATAGTTTCAGCTGTGGGAATGGAATGCTTGAAGCTTCCACCTACAAATTACATATTTTTCATCATATAAAATCACAACTTTTAATTAATTATAAAAACAAACCATCCATCCACATCTAGAGAGAGAGAAATATACATACATCTACAGTATACAGAAAATATCTCATGCATAACAATTTAAAGAGATTTGAATAGGAAAAGAAATGTGTGTTTGTTAAGGTAAGGACCTTCCAGGGAAAAGTACATGTAACAGTTAAAGACTTTATAAAATATTTCTACTCCATAACTGGAGATTTTTTGAAAATAATTGCTTACTCAAATGAAGTTTTAAGCCTTTGTAAAACAACTAGAAATAAAATAGCCTTCAGAAATATTAGAATAAAACTGATGTGGGTCTATGGACATCTCTGTTAATAATTTTATTCTATTGTCTATCAACACTTTTTAACCATTTAGTATAAGATATTTCAGCACTTGAGTATAATTTTTTTTATGAAATTAAAACATGCATATAGATTTTAGAGAAATGAAATAAATATAACTTTGGAACAGATGTCTTTAGAAAAGTTGAATAGGTTTCATATTGAAAAGTTAGATATGGCCAAGATCTTTCTGTAGAGGAGGGTTAAAATATGCTGTAACTTATCAAGGATGATAGGAAGTAAAATCCAATATTGTTAGAAATACTATTTTCAAATATGGTGGTGTAAAATACAAAAATGCACGATAGGAATTTCCAAACATTTTGCCTCTAACAAGATACTGAAGAATGGAAATAAATTTCTTTGAAATGCATGCTATTCTGCATTCCAACTATATATTTGTGTCATGGCTGAAATAGAGAAATAATTATTACTATTCTTACTACTTTTCTTTCTTCTGGAAATGAAATGTCTTGCAATGTAAGTTCCACCCAGAGCATATTAATGTCCTTTACACTTTGCATCATAAGCTTGATATCTTGATCTCCCAAAATGAAAGAATTATTTTTTCTTAGCCAGTTTGTTAATTTATTTGAATGCTCTACATGGATTTGAACTGTTTGAATGGGTGTTGGCGCTAAGAGGGAGCAGCTTTTTTATAAAAGGAAGAAAGCAATGTTTTGATTGCAAGCGGTTCTCAACACTTTTTAAAATCAACGCAAAATAATAAAACGAAAAAAAGAAATGTAATACAGCAGATAATTAAGAAAGCTCAAGAAGTCCAATGCAGAAGGAATTATGTTTGTAATAAAAACTTGAGGAAGCTATTTCTCTGTCTCTCTCCCTTACAAACCATGGATATGTCTTGTGCTCCCTGGATAAAAGCTTAAATCCACCTGACTTCAGAAGGTACCACAGTATTTGCATAACTTCTACTTTCTTTATGCTTTCAAATTTTGCAATTGCAACCGTAGAAATAGAACCTTGCAACCATCAAGTGCATGCATAGTTAACTAATTGGCTCATGGAAAGAGAGCTTGGTAATTAGGCATGACATGTAAGTTTGTTGCGCTTAAAATTTGCAGAAGGAGAAATTCTTTCCCTGGTTGGGATAAGAATCAGAGTCATTTGCAAGTGAAAAGGCAATGTAAAGTATGCAAATGTAAAGTAAAAACAAAAATAAAACGAATATAAATTTGCATCATAACTAGCATGGATCTCCTTGGAGCTCTGCTTCCTGTGCTCTTCCACCAAAGGATTCTCTTTGGAATACAAATTTGATTCAGATACATATTTTGCTTTAGTAACTATACATTCTCTAATCAAAGGTTTGTAACCAACCTTCTCAGTCTTTGTGAAGAGTCTGTACATTCTTGAAACAATACCATGCATACTTTTGATTGGATCCACTAAATTCTGTTTTCTGCACCGCACTTTTCCTTCAAGAGCTCTTGACAGTGTACATGGTTTCTCTCTTTCCTGATCCCTCTTTATCCTCATAACAGACCTGAGAATTAGATTAGTTGAGAGAACTAACATATCATAACAGCTTCATCCCATTTTGTGCCTATATATCACTATTTCTTTGCTGATTTCCTGCATTGTTCCATACCACCTATTGTGCTGTTCCCAATCAAACTGACTTGTGATAAACTTGTTCACCCAATTGGAGCCTTGGGGAATAATCTCCTTGGGCAAGTCAACTAAGGATCCACTGTTCAGATCTAGTGAAAGCTGTCACTGCTTTCTGTCATCAGGACTTTGCTGTTAATAGAGGGTGGATCAAGACAGAGTGGATTCCATTCAATCCAAAATCCATTTGTTTTCAAGATGCTCTCAAGAAGGGGCTAAAATAATGCCATAATTGATGTTAGTATAGAACCTGTCTTAAATACCATTTGTTCGTCACCATTGAATGGTTGTTGAACAAATGGCTGTAACCCATGGTTGTGTGAAGACAACAACAACATAAAACATAAAATGCATTTATTTGTCAGATTTCTAGGCCATTCAACCCCAGAATGACTCTTGAGTAGCTTCATAAAGTTAAAAAGATCTTGCCAAAAACAAGATCTTTGGGGAAGGGGGGAGACTCACTTGAAGGCAAGGAAGCTGGTGATCTCTAGGGGAGGCAGTGACAGAAAAGGCTTCCTGGCTCGCACTAAGTGATATTGATGATTTAATGGAACCCAAAACAAGCCATGCGAGAGACACTACAGGAGACAAGACAATTATCTAATCTCTATGCAATGTAGGTCTTTATAAATGATAACCAGCACCTTGAATTGCACTCAAGCCCATTTATAACCTGTGCTGTAGCAGAAGTATTATTTGCATGTAGTAATGATAAAGAGAAAATGTTTAGCTCAGGATTGAATTGTGTGGTCCTTGATGCTTTCTGAGCTTGGTTGCTTACTTACAGACATTTCACTACTCAACTAGGTACAAAATCAGTGCTAGTGAAGGCAGTGCAAACCCCACATTTAGTACTGATGATGTGCTAAATGTTCTTTTTTCAACTCCAATTTGGAAACCAGTTATGTTCCAGTTGTTTATTAGGGGAATAGACTTTTATCAGCCACTGTTCTGAATAAAGAAGGAGCAGGATACTCCTCTTGTTTTGTCTTGGATCATACATGATTGATAGTAACCCACAGCTTTGTTTACATAGTGTAAAGAAATTGAAATCTACATCATTGTACAATTACGTATAAATTGCAGTCTTTGTATATATAGTATAATTAGGAAAGAAAGACAGGGAAATATGCCATGTACCTATTAGGCAGTGAAATGTAATTGATTTTT
The DNA here is from genome assembly GCF_059756535.1 of Pantherophis guttatus. Classification (NCBI taxonomy): domain Eukaryota; kingdom Metazoa; phylum Chordata; class Lepidosauria; order Squamata; family Colubridae; genus Pantherophis; species Pantherophis guttatus. Next base: position 21,308,339 of record NC_142064.1, read on the forward strand.
AAATTTTTTTTATTTAATTCCACTTTGACCCATTTCTCCTCTTTTTTCTTATTTGCCTAGGTTTAATACCAAGTAAAACATTCACAGATATTTTGTATGATTTGATCACTCTGAATCTTGGGTCCAATACACTTCCTGATGCCTGGCTACATCTCTCCATGTATGATGTAAGTATCCATCAGGGCACTTGTGAGGGAAAAGTCTAAAAAGTCAATATGTAGACCATAATTATAGAGTTATGACTGCCAGCTTGACCATCCCTATGGACACCCCTAGTGTATCTGATGTTGCTTTAGTTTTGACTTGAATATATTGCTAAGTGGTTGAATTACAAAATCTAGGGATTGACAGTTTTAGAAGGATAGGACATATTGCTTGGATGGAGAGGTTACTAGCAATTTATAAAGGGAGCTTGTTTACCTATGTGTATGAAAGGTGCTAATCAGTTAAATCATTTTGAATATTTCTGGAAGGCAACTTCTTGGATTTGTTTCATATTGTGGACAACCCATCCCTGCCTTCAAGACCAAGTGAAATCTAACATGGGGATTGCTTTCATATTTGTGTGCGTTACTTATTGATTTGATAGAATTATATCCTGCTTTTTGTTCTTCTACTAGTGTTCCCCACAATTATCCTATAAGATCAATTGGACTGAAGAAAAATGACCAGCCCAAAGTTATCGAGTGAGCTTCCATGTTGAGAGTGACCATGGAGTTTATAGGTCACCTGAGTGCCAGCTAACCCTAAGTCAGCACTTCTCAATTTGGCAACTTTAAAAGTTTGGACTTGCTTGCTGGGAAATTCTGGGACAAGAAGTACACCCCTACAGGCTGGAGATCTCTGGGAGTTGAAGTCCATACATCTTAGAGTTGCCATGTTAAGAAACTCTGCCGTAACTATTATTCTGTAAAGAGAGAAAGCCCAGTCATCTTACATTTAAAAAGGAATGAAGCAGAATGTTCCTTTGGGGAAAAGAAACATGACTTGTTTTTATTGGGTATTGTGGATGACAGGGAGAAATTATGGGAAGCTGCAGGCAAGTCAGAGGAGTATTTATCTCAGAAAAGATACCTCAGTCCAGTTGCTGAGAGATGAGGTGGGGGGAAGCATTTAAAAGAGAGTTCACTTTAATTATCTCGGTGTAACTCAGTGAGGCTGGAAAACTCTTTACAGTTTTCAAGACTCTGTATATTAATCTAAAATAACATTAAAACAATTAGGGTGAGGTAGAGATATTCAATTCAGTCTTGACTGCTGATACTAATGGCTCTCAAGTATGAAATATACTTACCTAATTGAAATCTGTTGTTTTTGCTTCCTCTGCTTGCCAATTAGGAAAGCCTTGAAAGCACTTGTACTAAATGACAGTTTTCTGCTGATGAATTATCATAATTACCTTGCTGTTCCTATCAGTGAAGTCCTCTACATGTCTGTCCAATTATTTCTCTATCTAACTCCTACCCAAAGGGCTTCAGTATATATATTGGCTTTGAGTTCCATGCTTCTCAACCTCCATGGCTTGCTGGGAATTTAAAAAGTTGAAGTCCAGGAACAATATCCTGTCCTACATCGTCCATTCCTAATCTTTTTACTGTATGGGATCATGCATTCATCTCTGTGCTTGCAATTCTATGTTACAGTTGCAGAGCCTATCATTATTCCTACTTGTGAATTTGGACACAGTGGACTGGCGCAGATTCTTACATGCAGCTTCCCAGCCTTGGCCTATTCCCTCTGTAACAGAACTGCTTGAAACATTACAGAGATTTCAGGATGTGGATATCGAAGGATCTGGATTTGTCACCCAGGAACAATATGATCAGGTTCCAGTCCTTTATATTTGCCCTTTTAAGAGTTTGTGATTGAATCTTACTGACAGCAATGAGATAAGCAGGTAGCCAGGCCTATATTGTGAGTTTTTATTTTATTTATTTATTAGTTTGTCAAACATGTACAAGATAGCAGGCATAAATATGAACATGGACATGAACGAAGGAAATGAATACAAATAAATGGGGACAGTAGGACAGGGACGGTAGGCACGCTAGTGCGCTTATGCACTCCCCCTTCTTAGGAATGGGGTGAGGTCCACGGTAGACAGTTTAAGGTTGAAGCTGTGAGGCTTTGAGGATGTAACAATGGAATTGGGTAGAGCATTCCAGGCACTGGCCATTCTGTTGTTGAAGTCGTATTTTCTGCAATCGAGTTTGGAGTGGTTTACCTTGAGTTTGTATCAATTGTTTGCCCGTGTATTATTGAGGTTGAAACTGAAGAAGTCGTTGACAGGTAAGACGTTGTAGCAGACAATTTTGTGTACTATGCACAGTTCCAGATTGTCCAAGTCCAAAATTTCAAGCCTGGTGGCATAAGAGAGTCTATTGTGAGTAGAGGAGTGGAGTACTCTTCTCGTAAAATACCTCTGGACCCGCTCAATCATATTAATGTCCGATATACAGTGTGGATTCCAGGCTGTATTCAAGAATTGGTCTGGCAAAGGTTTTGTATGCCCTAGTTAGCAATACAATGTTACCGGAGAAGAAGCTTTGCAAAATTAGGTTAACAATTCTTAATGCCTTTTTGGCAATGCTGTTACAGTGAGCTCTGGGGCTTAGATCATTTGAAATGAGTACTCCTAGGTCCTTGACGGAGGAGGGTCGCCTACGAGGTCGTTTCCACCCAAGTTGTATTTGATGTTCTGATTTTTATTGCCAGTGTGTAGAACAGAGCATTTATTAGTTGAGATTTGGAGTTGCCAAATGCGCGACCATTCTGACACATGGTTAAGGTTGTTTTGTAGGGCAGCAGCATTGTCGGTGGTGTTAAATAATTTTACATCATTACCGAAAAGGACACAGCTGCTTTTAGTATGTCACAATCAGTGCCCATCACTACAAGCAAAATTTTATTTAGGCCAACCCTCGTCAAAGTACCCCTCTCCAAGCGTAACTGCTAACCCCACCTCCTTTTTCTAAACATTGTGGCTTTTCAACACTTCTCTGCTATGCACATAGACTTAGGAGGTAAACCTCATTGCATGCAGTGAGACGTATTTCTTAGTAAATATATATTGGATTGTACTTTACATGTGGTTTGTGGCTCAGCATGGGCCACTGTGTCTGTGTCTCTGAGGGTATGTGCTGATACGTGCAAAAAATGAAAACAACTGAATAGAAGTCAGTTTTGCTCAGTGTAATTAATACATTAAATAACTTCGTGTTACCTTTACCTCAGGTTTCATTCTGATTTGTAAATACCTACCCACCATTTCTTTAGAAAGACAAAAGAGTCAAGGTCAGGTTCTCAAGAGTCTCTGTGGATCTTGAGGCATAGTAATACATAACAAATGGATGCTTTGTGTATGGTGGTACTGTAGCATACAATCAGAGAATCTATGCTCAGTCCTCTTAAGCGTGTAAGACAGCACAATGGCATATTCCCACTCTCAAAAACATTTTTTTTGAAGGAGGCTCTTTGTCTCTACTCTTCACTCCACTCTGATTCTATTCATGATCACTTGGATTAAAAATGCCACTGGGCTCCAAATTATCTAAGAAAGGGATGAGTAAGTTTCCCAATTGTTTATATAAATTATACTTGAACTATTTCTAAAATCATCTAGAGAAATAAAGTAACTTGTATTTACATTTAAAAATCTTTAGTGATGACATCAAAAATGGAATTTCGATTGGATAAATGTACAGCATGGGAAATCTAAAAAGGATAAATTGAATGCGCAGGAAGAATTAAAATATGAGGTGGCATTAAAATCAAAGGATTGACAATGGAGAAAAGTTGCAAATATTTGGACGTTTTAAATCAAACTAATACCCTGTTTCCCCCAAAATAAGACATCCCCTGATAATAAGCCCAATCGGGCTTTTGAGCGCATGGCAATAAAGCCAAGTGCTTATTTCAGGTTCAAAAAAAATATAAAACAGGCTCTTATTTTCGGGGAAACACGGTACTTGCATGCCCAAACCATCTTTCATCTTTCAACATGAGTCAGGATTTTTTAAGAATTTGTAGTGATTCACAATAGTACAATCAAAACATTTAATATTTGGGCTGGGCCTATAATACAACAAGCAAATATTGCTGACTGGACACTACAGGTAGCCCTCGATTTACAATTGTGCATTTAGTGACCGTTCAAAGTTACAGCGGCACTGAAAAAAAATGACTAATGATCATTTTTCATATTTATGATCATTGCAGCATCCTCATTACATTCAGATGCTTGAGAACTGATTCACATTTATGACAGTTGCAATGTCCCGGAGTCAGGTGATCCCCTTTTGCGAACTTCTGACAAGCAAAGTCAATGGGGAAGCCAGATTCACTTAATAACCATGTCACTAACTTAACAATTGCAGTGATTCATTTAACAAATGTGGCAAGAAAAGTCGTAAAATGGGGCAAAACTCACTTAACAAACTTCTCACTTAACAACATAAATCTTGGGCTCAGTTGTGATCATAAGATGAGGACTACCTGTATTTGACTTAAATGCCTTAGATCAAGGATGAAATCCAGCAGGTTTTGACAGGTTCTGGAGAACCAGTAGCGGAAATTTTGAATAGTTAGGAGAACCGGCAAATACCACCTCTGGCTGGCCCCAGAGTGGGGTGAGAATGGAGATTTTGCAGTATCCTTCCCCTGCCACGCCCACCAAGCCACACCACGCCCACCAAGCCACATCCAGAGAACCAGTAGTAAAAAAAAATTGGATTTCACCACTGCCTTAGATAGATAGACAATATCATGCATTACATGTAAAAGGTAACAAAAACTGTTTTATTTAACAGGGGAAATGGGTAGTCATGGTTTGTTGCAATTGAAGCAGACACTGGAGGATAAAGTCAGAGGTTTAAATGATTATATAAATGCAAGCAAAGAGAAAGTCCTAAAAATGTCTTAGAGGAAAATATTTTGAATGTGACTGAATCAAAAGCAGCCTATAATACAAAATTGTCTAGATAGGTTATAAGGCAAAATGTGACTGTGGGAGAAAAAGAGCATATTAAGAAAAATAAAAGTATGGTTCTGATGTCTTCAAATATTGATACAATTACAAGATTGAAAAAAATGATGTGAAAGGTCATGTACAAATTGTATGGCACTTTCACATTCACATAGATTGAGATTTAGAACATAATTCACCACACATCACAGTAGTTGAAAAGCCCAAGTTTTACTTGTAGGTGTGACAGTTCCAAATAATAGTAAAGTAGCTCAAAAGTAGTTGGAAAACATTGTAAAATATCCTGACTTAAAAAGTGAAATGGAGATTATGGAATAAACCAGCAATTTTTTTCCTAATAATTATTTGAATTTTAGCTTTAATAATAAAATCTGTCAAAACAACTGAAAAAAATAGAATTATTCAAGTTTACAGCATGTATCTTACAAATAGCAGCTCTGCTTGGAAGCACATATAAATTAGAACAGTTCCTGGAAAATTCATTAAAAACTCCCTTTTTAAAAAGCCCGTAATCCCTTAATTTGGGACAATTCATAGATTTTTGAATAAAATTTAAATTGATCCTAAACTGCCATTATTTGCCAAGTGATCTTCAGAAGATAATAAATCATCATTGTCATCATCAATGAAGTTTGAAAGATACATGATGCTATTTTTATTATACCAAACACTGAAACTTCATTTGAAGGTTAAAATAATCATTTCCTACCCTGTGACCTTTTTCCTCGAGAGACTTCAACTTTGTTTTATTTTTGTTTGGGTTTTTTTTAATTCCTTCTCAGCAGTTTTCTCTTTGGGACTCAAAGCAGCTTTTACTTCTCCAATTCTAGTTGCTAGCATACTCTGTGCCTTCAGCCAGATTCCACCATAAAGTTACAGAGGTCAAAAACTTATTTTCCCAGTAATAAATGTTATCATAGCTCTTCTGCTCCATAAAAGCAGGTAGAAAAAAATAGGATATTGGAGAAAAATAGTGCTAGAATTACAATTTAGTAAATATGTTGTGTGAATTGAATGTGAGGAAATCGTTCCATGGTTGCGATTAAATCTATGGGTAAATTTCTCCATGCTCAGTTAATGAATCAGCTTTGCATTCCCTTTCCAAATCCATTCAAGTTAACATAGGAACTACTTCTTTTGCTACTTAAAATATCATGAGAGAATTTTAGATTGGAGAGAAGGAAAGAGAATACTTGCTTTCTTCTCTCCCAATGGTCCATGGTTTTTTTTTTAAATATATTTTTATTATTTACATATAAATACCGGTATATTGAATACAGTGTGACTGTCTTGGCATTTCACTTGCCATAAAAACCAAAGTGAAGACAAATAACATATATACTACTTAAACAGTGCTAGTGTTGTACAATTATTTTTGACCATCATATTCATTCTAATTCAATGATACATATATAGTATTTCCTTCCAGGTCCGCCTAGCCTAATTTTTTCGTATTCTGACTTCCACCTCGTGCTTCTAGCCATTGATAGAATCTGTTCCATGTGTCATAATATTCTGTCTCTCCTTTGTCTTTTATTTTTAATGTTAGTCTATCCATTTCTGCACAGACTAGTATCTTCCTTATTATCTCCTCTTCTGAAGGGGTGCCAATTGTCCATGTTAAACTGCTTAGCTCAAGTCTCTGAAAAAGACTATATGCTGTTTTCTGCTTTGAATATAAGAATGCATAAGAATTTTGAATGCATAAGAATCAAAATTCTTATGCATTCTTATATTCAAAGCAGAAAAAGAAGAAAACTAAAAAAGAAGAAAAAAAGGGGGGGGGGAATAAAGGGCTGACATATTTATGCAGAAAGGCCTGTGTTCTTGCATTCAAAAAGCCCATTCTTGTGCATTGTGTTTAATGGGGATGCTCAACCAAATCCTATCATATTGGCATTGGACAAGATTAAAAAAGGGGCACAGGGAATCAATGAAGCTGGGGCGGAAGTGGAGGGATTTCTCAATATATAGTTGGAAAGCCAGTTTGGAGTCGTGGTTAAGGCACAAGGCTAGAAACCAGGAAGCTCTGAATTCTAGTCCTGCCTTTGGCACAAAATCCAGCCTTAGACTCAAAGCTCAGACCTAGGAAGAAAGAAATGGCAATCCACCTCCAAAATTTTGCCTAGAAAACCGCAGAGACATGTTCAGGCAGTCAATAGAATTGAATAGTGATTATGATATTCTCCTTTCTTGAGAAGAATTCAATGAGTACAAAGGCCAATACCAGCTAAAGTACTGGTATTAATAATAATGTAGCCTTTCAGATAGCTGCCTTCCACAGATTCTGGCCTAAATAGGAAGACTTTCTCCAACAGTTTTGCAATGTCATGTCGTTTCAATAAAGGATGGAGTGGGTGTTGTTTCTTACCATCGATTTTAATATGCGGTAAAGGCTTATCAAGTGGTAAAACTTCCCCACATTAATCATTCAGTAAGCTCATAGTCTGTACTCATTATCCTTCTTTATATATCCTTTCAAAAAACATTGTAATGGAGCAATAGCTGTCTTCAGGAAAAAATGGAAGCAGCAATAGCAGCAGCAACCCTTCAAATCATGGGACAGGAAAAGATTTATTCCCTATTCAGGATAATAAACCCACAAAGAAATGTAGATCTGTTTTATACACACCTACGCAGAATTGCGGTATTTTGCTTCATATAGGTAAAGAGAGAAAAAAAACAAACCAAAAACTCCAGAAACAACACAGGAAGTTGGGTAGAACAATTTTTGGGTTCAGCATCTCATACCCCATCCTCCGATGTTTGAAATGATAAATGGGGGTGGGAGAGAGAAACACAAACAAACGTGTTTTTGAAACAAATCAAGATATTAAATCCACCCACAATTTTTAAGAATCAATTCTCAAAATGAAATCCCAATGTTATTGAAAAGAAATATCTCAATGGAGCTTTCTAATTTGATGATGTTCCCAGTACATACTTTCCACACATTTTTGAAGTGTAAAAAAGTTCAAAAATTCAAATGTTGTGAACAGTCATAGTTCAGAGGATAAGATTTTCATTTGTTTGCTTTAGGTTGGTCTGTGGTTTAAAGGCAGGGAAGATTTAGCCATTCCAGAAAGTCCTATAGAGCCTTTACCATTTAACCGTCAGAAGCATCTCATAGAAGTAAGTATAAATATTCAGAGGCCATAATTCAAGGGGAAAAGGGTAAGACAGCCATTTTCAATGGATTCCAAACACTGTTACATTCCAACAATTCTGAAGTAATGAGTGGATGCTATTTGTAGATAGTTTTTATAAAATATATTTCCATTCTAAGACACAGTTGATTATTTGCTTGACTTTCAAATCTGAACACAATTCATTATCCATTTCTGATTATTTGTAACAGTTAAATTCAGACATTTCTGCTTTTCAACGCTGATTCTATATATGGAGTTACTTTTTTATATATATATATATATTAGATTTATATGCTGCCCTTCTCTGGAGACTCAGGGCGGCTTACAATGCGTTAAGCAATAGCCTTCATACTTACGTATATTTTATACAAAGTCAGCTTATTGCCCCCACAAACTGGGTCCTCATTTCACCTACCTTAGAAAGGATGGAAGGCTGAGTCAACCTTGAGCCTCGGGAGATTCGAACTTGCAATAATTGCAGACAGCTGAATGTTAATAACAGGCTTTTAGTCTGTTAAGCTATCCAGGCTTCCAGATCTTAAAATAAAAAGTTAAAAAAGTGATGGTTGGAATGACAGAGGGGCTTAAATATTTTAATGAATAGGGAAGGAGACAAAATTTTAGAATTAACAATTTTATGGGGATTCTTCCATGCATGTAGATTGACCATGCAATAATACATATACATTTTCATGCTGAGTCACAACCGGTCTTATAATTTCTCAAACATTGTCAACTGAGAAAGAGATTTTTGTTTTTCTTCCTTATTCTCAGGCTGTGTGACTATTCCTCTCTATTGTATTTCAGAGCTGATAATATTTTTTGTTATAAGTATTTTCTGTGGTATGAGTTTCCCTGGTTATCCAGTTTTTTCTAGCCTGAAAAAGCTTAAAGAATTCTAAGAGCATAAAAAAATGCCCTGGTAAGGCCAAGACCCATCTCAAGTCAACATTTGAGTCCTTCAGAAGAACGGCAGTATAGAAATTCAATAAATAATAATAATAATAATAATAATAATAATAATAATAATAATAATAACAACAACAACAACAACAACAACAACAACAACAACAACAACAACAACATTTGTTTCTCACAATGACTAACCCAATGCTTCTGGTACCTGGAAGCAGGAATAGAGAAATAAACTTTTTCCACTCCCTGTGATTGGATCATGCTACATCCAGCCTGTTGCTAATCCTTCATCTGTACATCTGATCCCTTTTAAAAACGTCCAAAATAGTGACGGTTGTTGTGTTTTGTCATCATGAATTGCAGAAATTGCTTATGTGTTGAATGAAGATTGGGGAAGGAGGAGGTTCCATTTTATATCTCCTTCCAATTCTAGTATTTAAGAGAAGAAAAACTTATAATAGAATAACAGAGTTGGAAGGAAACTTGGAGGTCTTCTAGTCCAACCCCCGCTCAGGCAGGAAACCTTACACAATTTCGGACAAATGTTGTCCAATCTCTTCTTAAACACCTCCAGTGTTGGAGCATTCACAACTTCTGGAGGCAAGTTGTTCCACTGATTAATTGTTCTAACTGTCAGGAAATCTCTCTTTAGTTCTAGGTTGGCTGTCTCCTTGATTAGTTTCCATCCATTGCTTATTGTTCAGCCTTCAGGCGCTTTGGAGAATAGCTTGATCCACTCTCTTCTTTATGGCAGCCCCTTAGATATTGGAACACTTCTATCATGTCATCCCTAGTCCGTCTTTTCATTAAATTAGACATACTAAATTCCTGTAACCGTTCTTCCTGTTCACTTTCTCCATGGTACATACAGGTTTATGCACTCAGGTCCCCTTCAGTTACTTTTTTTCTAAGCTAAAGAACCACCAATATTCTAACCTTTTCTCATGTGGAAGTTGCTCGAGCCACAGGTAATTTTGGCTGCTGTCTTATACTTCTTCTAACTGTATTGCATATTTTCTCAAATATGATGACCAGAAGTTGCACAGTATTCCATCAGTCTACCGTAGATTTGTATGAGTCTGTTAAAAGATTGGCAATAACCCTTTTGCCTTTTACCATCCTGAATAGTTCATCCACAAGTATACTTTTTCAAAATTTTTCAGTATACTATGGCCAAAAGTATACTTTTTCATCATTTTTTGCAGCAATAATTTCTATATGCATTTTTCTTCAATCCCACCTTTTTCACTTCAGAATTCAATCAAACATCACTTTTCATACTTCCTACACTTATTCTGAACCTTGCAGTATAATTCTTTTCACACAAGTATATTCAATATTTTTCCTTAGTTCTATTTCCTATTCATTCTGTTAAGAGGTTAATGTATTGTATGTTTTTATACAATCGCTATTCTCATTCATTCTTTGGTTCCCGAATGTCCCAGTAATTTTTTCTATATTGTCTCCTCTTGTTTCCATTCTTCTGCTCATTCACTTTTCTTCCATTTGTACTCATTCAAGGTGTTATACAGTTTTTCTTGGTTCTTTCATTATTTATTGATTTGAATTCAATATCTCCCAGGAATCATTCTGAGTGGCTTGTCATTGAACAGAAGTTTAAAAAGAAAGGAACTAAAACAAAATTACAACCACCACCAGAAAATAAAAACAGAATAACAAAATAACCGATTAAATGAATAACCAAAGCCCACCTTTGTATAGTCACTCAAAAACCTTTCATTTTTGTTGGAATAGCCTTGAGATCTAGAGTGTTAAAATGTACTGGTAACTATCCTTTATCTGTGGATTCCTACTTTCATACATGTCCATAACAATATAGATGTTGTAGGTTCATTGTTTTTGACATGCATTTTAGACCTTGCATTCTTAATTAAATCTTTACTTCACTTCCTTGTGTATATTTATCAGTTCCATTCCAAAATCAGCTCACCTTCTTTCAGAACTATTGCAGATCTCTTTTTCCTGCTTTTACAAACAGAGAACCAATCTTCCTTTGATTGTTCGTTTGTTCCTTCCTTCCTCCCTCCCTCCCTCGCTCATTTTATTTTACTTCCCTTCCTTTGCCTTCCCTGATTAATTCATCCTTATACAATTTACTCTTTTTTCATGCCAAGTTGCAACCTTCCATGTGTTATGGCCATCATTAGATGAGCGTAAAGATGATGTCCTCTGTGGTCAATCAAAGCTTTCATGTAAAGAAATTTAGTATCACAGTAAAGGCCTAGACTAGGTTCCCCACCTTAGCCACATCCATACTGAATTGTTGTGATTAAGCAAAATATCCAATACAGTACATCAATTAATAGAGCTGTTTCTTTTTGCAGTTTTTGTTCACTTTATTTGCTGATCCTGAAAAAGACCCTCCTCAACTGAACTACACTAAGATGCTGCTCTACTTTGCCTCTTACCCTGATGCTGTAGATGGTGTCTATCGAGCCCTTAGTGTTGCAACGGGGATATATATTCAAAGGAAGAGGGCGAAACACTTTTCTATTCCTCAAATGGTAAAAAAAAAATACTTGGTAATAAAAATTGTATCTTGATTTGGTTGGTTAGTTGGTGACAAAAATATATTTGTTCCATAAAGCCACCTCTTCTGACTTATCATCATATCTGCTGCTCAGAGCTTCTGGAGAAAAAGCAGGATGCTTGTGCAATATTCAGAATAAATAGTATCTAAATCCAGTTAATAAAGGGATGTAGTGGCTCAGTGGCTAAGACGCTGAGAAAGGTCGACAGTTCAGTGGTTCAAATTCCTAGTGCCGTGTAACGGGGTGAGCTCCCGTTACTTGTCCCAGCTTCTGCCAACCTGGCAGTTCGAAAGCACGTAAAAAATGCAAGTAGAAAAATAGGGACCATTTTTGGTGGGAAGGTAACAGTGTTCTGTGCGCCTTTGGCATTTAGTCATCCCTGCCACATGACCACAGAGACATCTTCGGACAGCGCTGGCTCTTCAGCTTTGAAACGGAGATGAGCACTGCTCCCTAGAGTCAGGAACAATTAGCACACATATGCGAGAGGAACCTTTACCTTTAAGTCCAGTTAATATACCATTGGAACAGATAGTAATAAGAATGCAGTGCTTGGTAGTCAGGCTTTCTGTCCATCACTCATATTGATTAGTTACGTTCAGTTCTCAGTTTCAGCCAGCCTTCATGCCCTAAGAAGCGGATAATAATAATAATAACTTTATTATCATTGTATGTATATACACAGTATACCCATACAACGAAATTCACTTAACACCCAGAGACCAGGTCCAACACACATAACAATCTCCAAACACATTCCCACCCACCACAATTCCCCACCTCTAAACCACCCAAACATCCACACAACAGACCAAATAATACTGTCCAACAACTCACTGATGGTGGCCCTTTAGTTCATTGTTGAGTGCAATTATAGCTCTGGGATAAAAACTATTCAGAAAATGTGTGGTCTGAGTTTTAATTGTTCTGTATCTTCTACCAGAAGGCAACAGTCCAAAAAGATTGTAAGCAGGATGGGAAGCGTCTCTGAGAATGTTATGCAACTTTCTCAAACAGAGAGATTCAAAGATGTCATCCAGGGCTGGTAGCTGGAGTCCAATGATATTCTGGGCAGTTTTAATGATTCTCTGTAGAACTTCTTTGTCTGCTACCGAGCTGTTGCCATACCATGCAAGAATGCCGTATGTCAGGACACTCTCAATGGTGTTGCAATAGAAGGACAGAAGTAGATGCTGAGATAGATTTATCTTCCTGAGTATTCTCAGGAAGTACAGCCTCTTCTGTGCCTTCTTCACAAGCATGTTAGCATTCATAGTCCATGAGAGGTCCTTCGAAATATAGAACTCACAGTCTTCTGGTTTCTAGCCTGGTGTCTTAACCACTAGGCCATCTTCAAGAAAACTTGAAAAGCTTAGTTCAGCAAAGCACACTAAGCATGTTTCAGTACACATCTTGGCAATATTATAAAATTGCAGACAAGAATGCAATACCAGTTAAACTGATTGAAAAAGAGTGACATTTTTACAGTAGTACAGCAAGGTTTCTGCAGCTTAATTGAGTTCGCAAAGGTTTCATTCAGGCAGAGGAACATCCAGAGATGCCAGGCCAATATCTTCAAAACTTGGCCAGGAGTCTCGGAGAGTCACAAACCAATTAGGCCAGGCTTCTCCAAAGTTGGCAACTTTAAGAGTTGAGGACTTTAATTCTCAGAATTCCTCAGCCAGCCATACTGACTGGGGAATTCTCAGCGTTGTAGTTCACAAATCTTAAAGTTCCCAACTTTGGAGACACCTGAATTAGGCAAACTAACTCTGCACATGAGCACACTGGGAACAGGCTCCAGCTGTTCGTCTACCTCACTGATGTCTGCCTCTGAAGGCAACTGATAACTAGCATCTGGCCCTGGCCCCCCTCTGCCTCCTGATGCAGGGCCCTCATCAGAGCCTTCCCCAGACTCCAGGACTGGCCCATGTTCCTCCCCAACCTCCTCACTGTCTGAATCTGCTGCCAGCCCTGCTGGCAGGCCACAACAGAAACAGACAGCGAGAACCTGAGAAGCAATGACATCTAGTTAGAGAAAACTGCAACACTCTAGCTGGCTTTATTGTATGTGTTCAAAGCTGATGCTCTTTGTGACAGTCACATACCTTGCAATTGGTCATTAGGAAACTATCTAGCCCTCCCCCCCCAAAAAAAACCTTATGTTATCTTTGGCTTGTTTTTCTTAGTATATAACATCTGCTGAGCAGCTCATAACCACTGCTGCTCATGATGAACAGGCAGAGGAGGAGGCTGGTGAAGAAGGGGAAGAAGAAGAGGAGGAAGAGAAAGAAGAGAAGGAGAAAGAAGAGGATGCCCTGTCCATCGGCAAAGACGGATACATCTCTCTGGCTACACTTCTCCATGTATTCCAGTATGAAACAAACAAAGCTTTTGACAACCACAGATTTAGTAGTCAGCTGACAGAAGAGGACAATTATGAGGTTGGTTAATTAGCTCATAGCTCCATTAACTACATTCATATACTTCTTTTAGTAGGGACACAGTAGCTCAGTGGCTAAGATGCTGAGTTTGTCAATCGAAAGGTCAGCAATTCAGCGGGTCGAATCCCTAGTGCCACGTAAAGGGGTGAGCTCCCGTTACTTGTCCCAGCTTCTGCCAACCTAGCAGTTTGAAAGCAAGTAAAAAATGCAAGTAGAAAAATAGGGACCACCTTTGGTGGGAAGGTAACAGCATTCTGTGCGCCTTTGACGTTTAGTCATGCCGGCCACATGACCACAGAGACGTCTTCAGACAGCGCTGGCTCTTCAGTTTTGAAACAGAGATGAGCACCGCCCCCTAGAGTCGGAAACGACTAGCTCATATGTGTGAGGGGAACCTTTATCTTTACCTTACTTCTTTTATCCCAATGTTTGTAGCAAGCAATAGTTCAATTACTGACATTTAAGGAAATGGGGTAAGTTTGACTGGCCGCTGTACTGTTTCTGAAATAGGATCAGATTAGAGCTCTCGAACCTGCAGGCAAGATAAATATGTATATGTACATATGGAGAGGCTGTGTGATTCAGTATTAGAGCAATGCAGAGTGAAGTATATGTAGTAGATGAGATTGTCAGTCTCTTTATTTATTTTCACCTAGTTGGAACTCATTAGTAAAGCCATTCTGTTGGGTCAACAATAATCTAACCAAACTTTAAGCAAGGCACGGTAAAGAGTTTGTTGAATAAATTATGTTTCACATCTTCATGCTCTGTCTCTCCAAGGACCTCTCATGAACTCCTCCTGATCATGATATATTACATTTGCAATTATAAAGCCTTTATTTGATAATGGCTTTTATTGAATGATACCTGGCATGCTTTGTTGTGTGATGCTTCCAGGAAAATGGATTTTACAGGACTAATATAAAGATTGTACTGTAGTGTTCTGTGCTACAGGTAAGGAAATCTTTAAATGTGCTCTCTTACCAGATCTTCTAAGCAACAACTAGGGCTCGTGGCAACATCAGTGCTGGCCAGAAAAGTCACTCCTTATACTACTTTAGTATTAATGATCAAGTTATGAAGCTGAAAAAGAGACATTATTATGACACTCACCCCAGGACAACTCTGCCTTCTATAGCAGTATTCGTATATGTTGCTTGTTGTTTTTTCAGTTGGTTCATTTACTAATAAAGTAAGCTCTCTTCATTTATTTTTAAAGCATTTTATTAAGGTATACAAGGATCTTGGCTCTGAAGAGCTGCAGCCCATCAAAATTGAACTCCTTTTGAAGCACCCCTTCATTCAAGACTTAATTAATAACTATCAGGGGTACAAACTTCCTGTAAGTATCCTTCTTTTGAAATAGACAGTATCTAGGCTTCTAGTAGCATCAGTAGTTATTGATAATAGCAGTAGTAGTGGTAAGAATAGTAGCAAGTAGTAGCCTCCATTACATGCCTGGGCTCCACTGTGTGTAGGAGAGGTACTGAAGGCATGATTGGCCTAGGTGATTGTGTTGTCTGAGGCCATGTACCCAGCCCATTTTCAATGAAAAATAACAGAAAAGTTAGAAACAAAAAAAAAACAGGATTACTTTTGTTGTGTCATTTGTATCCATTGTTATTTCAATCATCAAGCAGCTGTTTCACTTGCCAATCAATAATCAACTTTAATATTTTATTTCTGTACTTTGTGTAATAAAGAGGTATCGTATAAATGATACTTTTCCTCTATGGTAAAGTTGGCTTCACTTTTGGTCTTCAGATTCCTGCCTGAAGTTGAGCCAATGTTGTCTGCTTCCAGAATCATGATCTTTAATATCTGAATTGTCCTGGGGCTAATTATATTATGAATAGGCACATCATATTGGTTTCCTGAGAATCAACAGTTGGATAAACACTTTGAAGATCATTGTTTCCTGCCTTGAGCTTCCTCCCCATATAAAGTTTGTTCAGTCTCTCTTTTCCCTGAAGACTCATGGACTAATATCTGTAAATAACAAGCAGGATGAATGAGGCCAAAAACAGATGATAAATTATAAGCACCAAGTCTGTCAACCTTGGATCTTCCCATAAAGATTAGAGAGCTCTTTATGTGTTCAGAAAAGCAGAGATTGAAAAAGAACATTTTCATTCTTGTTTTTTTGGTCCCATCAGAGCTGAAAATATATATTTAAGTTTATGGTACTCTTGTAGATGCCACCTCCATCACCAACGCAAGGCAATTCCCAACTTAAGAAACATCAAACCAAAGAAACATCAAACCAAATAGTCCACTAAAATAATACTCTAAAAAGCATAAGATCATATCCACATTACTTGTCAATGAACATATCTCAG
This sequence comes from Pantherophis guttatus, assembly GCF_059756535.1. NCBI lineage: Eukaryota > Metazoa > Chordata > Lepidosauria > Squamata > Colubridae > Pantherophis > Pantherophis guttatus. The sequence goes on from NC_142064.1 coordinate 21,324,722, forward strand.
CCTTTGGCCAGCAGTAAATCTGCCATAAAAACCAGGCACTCAAGAACATTGTCCTCAGTTATAGAAAAGAGCCTTCTTAAGAGCCTTAATGCCCCTCAGTGAGGAAAGAGCCATTGAGATCTCAGGAAGAGGTAAGCTATTTCAAAAGGAGGGGGTTGCAAGTAAGTCTCTGGGCCTCCACCCACCTTGCATGGGATATAGTACTTTGGTTAGCTCATATTGGACAGGCAGGTTTTATTCTGTAGGGTCTCACTGTAACCAAAATCTGGGCTGTAAAGGGTTTTATAGGGAATAATGAGCACCTGGAAGCAAACTTGTGAACAAGGCCAGCTTCAGCAATATAAGGATTATCCAGCTATAACAGCTTCCATCTGTGACAGATGCTTTTTGCTGCAGTGTTCAAGTTATCTTCAAAGGCAGCTCCATGTAGAGCAAATTGCACTAGAGAGAGGATGAGGATATGACTTACTGATGCCAAAGCATACACATCCATTGGAGGAACTGAATGTACACCTCAGTGGGAGAAAACCTGTTGTTGTTAGTTGTGAAGTCGTGTCCAACCCATCGTGACCCCATGGACAATGTTCCTCCAGGCCTTCCTGTCCTCTACCATTCCCTGGAGTCCATTTAAGCTCACACCAACTGCTTCAGTGACTCCATCCACCCACCTCATTCTCTGTCGTCCCCTTCTTCTTTTGCCCTCAAATCTTTCCCAGCATTAGGCTCTTCTCCAGTGAGGAGAAGGTGGCCAAAGTATTTGAGTTTCATCTTTAGGATCTGGCCTTCTAAAGAGCAGTCAGAGTTGATCTCCTCTAGGACTGACCGGTTTGATCGCCTTGCAGTCCAAGGGACTTACAGGAGTCTTCTCCAGCATCATACCCTGTTTCCCCCAAAATAAGACATCCCCTGATAATAAGCCCAATCGGCCTTTTGAGTATATGGCAATAAGGCCAAGCGTTTATTTCAGGGTTCAAAAAAATATAAGACAGGGTCTTATTTTCGACGAAACACGGTAGTTCAAAGGCCTCAATTCTTTGGTACTCAGCCTTCCTTATGGTCCAACTTTCACAGCCATACATTGCAACTAGAAAAACCATAGCCTTGACTATATGCACTTTTGTTGGCAGGGTAATGTCTCTGCTTTTTAGTAAGCTATCTTTTTTTAAAAAAAAAAAAAAGATTTATATGCCGCTCTTCTCCGGAGACTCAGGGCGGCTTACAATGTGCTAAGCAATAGCCTTCATCCTTTTGTATATTTTATACAAAGTCAGCTTATTGCCCCCACAACTGGGTCCTCAATTTACCTACCTTAGAAAGGATGGAAGGCTGAGTCAACCTTGAGCCTTGGCGAGATTCGAACCTGCAGTAATTGCAGGCAGTTGGTCTTAATAACCAGCTTAATAACAGGGTGTCTTAGACCACTGTACTACCAAGGCTCATCTATCTAACTGCCGTGGCTTTCCCACCCCCCCCAGGAGGAAGCGTCTTTTAATTTCTTGGCTGTAGTCCCCATCTGTGGGGATCTTGGAGCCCAGGAAAATAAAATCTGTCACTACCTCCTTTTCTTCCCCATCTATTTGCCAGGAATTGAGAGGGCCAGATACCATGATCTTAGTTTTCTTAATGTTGAGTTTCAAGCCAACTTTTGCACTCTCCTTCTTCACCCGCATCAAAAGGCTGTTTAGTTCCTCTTCACTTTCTGCCATTAGAGTGTTATCATCTGCATATCTGAGGTTGTTGATATTTCTCCCAGCAATCTTAATTCCAACCTGGGGAGAAACTTACATCCTTTTTTTTGTGGCAAAGAAAATAAGACACACATTCAAGATATGGGTTGGTAGCAGTGGAAAGGTTAATGTCCAAATTTGGTGCACCTATTATTTGAACCCAAAGCTAAGAATTTGCTTTCTGCTCCCCCTTCTGCGTTTCTCATTCAGCTGGGGAGGAGTAAAAATTGTCATTGGATTGAAAAGCCCTGTTATCCACCCTTTCCCATAAGATATTCCTCCAAACCACATAAAACAAATGACATTGCAAATAAAAACCTTATCGTTTAAGAATAAAGCAAAACAAAACAAAACAAAATCAACAGAGCAGTATCGTTCAGAGATCTCTTATGAGATTAATCTGAGCAAACTGAAGGTGTGGTTTGAAAGGTGAAAGCTATGCCACTTGCAAAGCTGACAAAATCAGAGGAGAAATATAGCATGTTGTTCCTATGAAGGTGATAGTGGCTTCTAATACAGCCTACGCATCTTGCAATTCATTATGGGTCAAAACACTGCTACCAATAAATATTGTGGCTTGTTTGCTGGGTACAGATGTGGCATGCATCTTGCTTTTCGCCTGCACCCAAAGAGATAAGCACTTTGAGCAGTAAAATCAAGAAGTCTGACTCATTCCTAGTAGAACACAATACAAATTAGAACATCAGTAGCAAAGCTTTTTAGCTTTCATATCCCCAGCCAAACAATGTAAAGAAGCAGATGACTCTGTTTTATAAAATCAGGTAATCCAAACATACTGCTATTGTCCAAGGAACTATTCCGAGGAAGAGGAGGATTAATAATTAAATTTTTATGCCACCTCTCTCATGAATACAACAACTCTAGGTGGCTTACAATATAATGAAAAGTAAACAAAGAATACAGAGCAATTAAAATTAGGAGAATTAAATAAAAAAAAGTTAAAAATGAAGATGATAAGTGGCCTGGAGTAGGGATCATCTCCACCCCATTAGCCACTCCCAAAGTAGCAGACCCTATAAAGTCTCCAGGTCAAGTGGCAAGCCAAGTTTTCAGCCTCTTCCAAAAGACCAAGAGAATAGGGCAGACCTTACCTCCAACAGGAGCATATTCTAGATCAGGGGTCTCCAACCTTGGCAACTTTAAGACTTGTGGACTTCAACTCCCAGAATTCCTCAGCCAGCAAAGCTCTGGGAGTTGAAGTCCACAAGTCTTAAAGTTGCCAAGGTTGGAGACCCCTGATCTAGATTGTGTACCACTCTGAAACCAGGTCTCTGTATTCATACAAGATCAGTGGTGTTGGAGATCTGAGATAATTATTTCCAGCTCAGTTTCTATATGGCTGAACCTCTACTAAGTTAGTTCTTCTATTGTATGGGTTCTCTCTTATCACCAAGCTCCACCCAACCAGGACAATTAAGATTGCAATGTTTGCCTTCAACTGGCATTTGCTGCCATTACCTTCCCATCCATTCCCAATCAGAGTTACAGCAGAAAAGCTGAAATAACAAAAATGTCTTTCCCTTTCTAGTATTTGAGATATACCTTAAACTAAACTTAAAGTCTACAGAACTATAGGTCTTCTGAATAGGTTACCAACTTGTAACCTTCCACTTGTAAAACTCATGAAACTCTTAGATTTCTACTTGTATCCTAGAAGTTTTCGTGCTAGGATTTTGGGTATGTTTTGATTTTTTCTTTGCCTTCCATACAACAGCTGTTCTTTCTGGAGAAATTCAAAGACTGTCCCTTCCCCCAAGCTCCTTCTTCACTGTTTAACTTCATGGGGAGACAGCAGAGTTCAGGATTTAGTGAACTGGTTCTCACTGGCTTATTTTATTAGTGATGAATGAAATTAACCTACATGACAATTGTACCTACCTATGTGATCTAACAGGGATCTCTAAAGCTTTGCACTGCTAGGGCCTGTTAAAATTTGAGACGCTGCGTATCATTTTCTTGGTGGAGGGGATTCTTGCTTGAGGTCTTTTCCTGACTCTTTAAGATTTAGGTCTTATAAGGAAATGTTAACTGACAAATTTTGCAGTTTGCACTTGCAAATAAGCAAGTGAAACAAGCAGGGTGAAATTGATGTGTGTACATATGTATTATTTCTCTCCTTTTTTTGTGTGTCTATTGGGAAAAGGACCCAAAGTTGAGCAAAGGCTCTCCTAGCTACAGCTGCTATCTGCTCCTCAGTTACCCCCCAAATGTCTAGGAGGAGCCCCAAACTCTGCACAAGGTCTGTGTAGGGCAGTGCACCCATCCAGGATCAAAAATAGAAGGTCCTTGGAATCTGTAATGGTTATGTAGGAAAGCCGGTATGGGGGAGAATGGAATAAGGAAATGCTGTTGTGACCGAGGCCCAAGTAGTGATTACCAAACACAATTCAGTCCTGAACAAACTTATTTTATTAAAACAGCTGAGAATTAATTCATTCTCAGTTTAGTCCAAAACAAATCCTTCGGCCTTATCACCAACCTTTGATGTCTTTGGCAACCTGCCAAAGGCTTTTCCTGGCAAAACCCCCACAAAGTTCAAGAGACGCACTGGAATCAACGTTGCTTTTCTACAAAGAACCCAACGGCTCTTTGCTGCTCTTTTAAGCCTTATGGGAGTGGCCAATCATCTTCTGGCCTTACTCCCGAGTTGTCCTTTTTGCTTCAGCTGCTCTTGCCTTCTGGCAGCACTTCGCATGTGTGCACTAGGAACAGGCTCCTCCTGTTCCTCTGCCTCTCTGCTGTCCACCTCTGGATGCTCCGGAGTCCGAGCATCGCTCCCAGATGGCCCTGGCCCCATCTCTGCTTCCAACGCAGAGCCGTCGTCCGGGCCTTCCCCTGACTCCAGGACTGGCCCATTGTCCTCTCCAGCCTCCTTACTGTCCGACTCCGCTGCCAGGTCTGCAGGCTGCTGGCAGACCACGACAAATGCTGCCTAAGAGACAGCATGGTCCCCAACTTGATAGTGGGCAGGGCAAGAGTCTCAAAAGGGACCCTTCCTAGTTTCTTGGGCTGTAAAGAAGATGGCACAATATTGTGCTTCGAGACTTGCAAAATTGATGTCAGCATTACCGGATAAACCAGACAGGAAACACGACCAGATAAGCTAATTCTATTTTATTGTAAAGCTACATTAACCAAGTCTTGCAAATATGAAAGTAAGTTTCTTCTGCTGTTTCATTTAGAGTCCAAGAAATTAGAGGGGGTCTCTTCTTATCTACTTTTTTTTTTTTTTTAATTTTGATTTATATGCCGCCCTTCTCCGAAGACTCAGGGGGGCTTACAATGTGCTCAGCAATAGCCTTCATCCTTTTGCATATTTATACAAAGTCAGCTTATTGCCCCCACAAACTGGGTCCTCATTTCACCTACCTTAGAAAGGATGGAAGGCTGAGTCAACCTTGAGCCTTGGCGAGATTCGAACCCTGCAGTAATTGCAGGCAGCTGGTCTTAATAAGCTTAATAACAGGGTGCCTTAAACCCCTGTACTACCAAGGCTCTACTTGCTCTGCCCATTATCCAGCTGAGGGCTATGGTGCATTTTATTTGACTTTTTCCTAGGCAGCAACTCTTCACCCTATCTCCCAAGGTCTTTCCCACATATTGTTATAAAAGCCATTGTGGCACAGTGGTTAAAATACAGTATTGCAGGCTAACTCTGCTCACTGCCAGGAGTTCAGTCCTGACTGGCTCAACGTTGACTCAGCCTTCTATCCTTCCATTCAAGTCAGTAAAATGAGGACCCATTGTAGCTGACTGAAAAAAAGGTTTATGTGTGTGTTGGGGAGAATTGTTTGTGATTACAAATGCCATTCATTCATAGGAATAAATGTGTATCAGGATTCCAGTGTGGTAAGGACTTTTTCTAAAATAACTTACTTATAGCCGGTACAAACAATTCTCACCCCGACCCATGAATCAATGTTTCGGGTTTTTTGGTTGTGGGAGGAGAGGCAGTTAATGCAATTTTGATGCAAAATTGGTGCTGTGATAACATCTTGTCAATTTCTTGGGAGTGCCCCTCTGTTTATCAGAAGATAGCTCTTAGGTATCTATTATTCCCCTTCCCTTGGCAGGTGTGAAATTAGAGAGCAGGTGCCTCTACTTTAACTGAATAGTAGCAAGTAGGAATACAGAGAAGAAGCAATCCAGTAAAACACCAGGGTACAATTCGCAAAGCTCTGTTAAATAAAACTTCTAAGTGCCATGTGGAGGAATTTGAGATACACAAGAGGGCCTTCATTGGCTAATCCTTTCGGCGCAGGTATTTCCTGTATGTGCAAAAGGGAATAAGCACTAGCTGCTCACCAGTCTTCTATGGGGCCAATATACTGTAGCATGTACAATGATGATGACAGGTATCAGGATGTCCTTGTTCAAATAATTCAGTTATGCATTGGCACCAGATCTGCTCCAATGATATAAGTCAGGGGTGTCAAACTCACGTGATCACAGCAGCGTCTCGTGATGTATCAGAACTTTTTCCCTCTTCGCTCTACCGGGCGTGGGCGTGGCCAGCGCATAATGCATCCGGCTCATGGCCCGGGAGTTTGATAGCCCTGATATAAGTTATATGCCTTGCATGGTGATGTCATGATACATGTTATTGTACTCTGTCCCCAGCCCCGGTGGGATAGTAGAAGGTTCATGGAAACATAGCCCTCTTAGTTCTGAACAAGACCCATTTTATTTTGCTTTTTAAAACATGTTAAAATGGTTAGAAAGGTGGGACTGAATTCTAATAAGATTATCGGTACGCAATGTGAAATCACCTGAGTGATAAGATTGTTAGGACATAAGCGTATTGAAAACCTAATGAGAGATGATATTCCTTTGTATTGTTTGCAGCATATTTTGCTTACTCTGTATTGTGTACGCCAAGATACACTCAATCACACACACACACACACACACACACACACACACACACACACACACACACACATTCCGTATTCCTTCAGAATCCCTCTTTCCTATTCCTCTGTCTCAATCTTTCCTCTGCAGATGCTTACCTTTTTCTTCCACCGAGAGTTTGATTTTGTACTTGGAATAACCCAAACTGAGAGGAAGGCTTTTTGTTTTTGTTTGTTTGTTTGTTTGTTTGTTTACCTGTCTGCTTTTTTTACAGACTATTTACTGGACAGATGGAACATTACCCTGGGTCAGGGACAAAGGTCTGGCATGTTATGGGAGATGGAAAACATTGATGCTAGTGTTCAAAGGGTACAAAAGATAACATTTCCACCCACAAATAACAGTTTTTAAAATATGAACCAACAAAGGTAGAGTTATTGGTTGGTTGTTGCAGATTTAAGATGGATTTGTTTGTTTTCAATCCTGTGTTTGTTTAGAAGAAAATTACCTTGAATGCAGAAAACTTCTACATTCTATTTCTACCTGCATTATCCAAAACTAACCTTGCCTTTGTTGGTGTAGAATATAAATAAACATATTTTAAAAATATTTTCCTGTTTTAATGTGATTTATGTTTCAGTTAATTTAAACTGTCACATGTTTTTAGCAACAATGTAAGTTATTTTCCTGAAATACTTTCCTATATTTTTATAAAGCAACTTCATAATAAAATAAATTCCAGTGTAACTGAGCATAGCAAGTTTGATAATAAGAGAATAATTTGTGGCTTTAAAAATAAGAGAAAATGAAACCATATCTTTTCATTCAGTAAAAGGACCTCCCTAACAATATGGATGGGAAATAGTTTTATTTCCTCTTGTGTATTCAGAGGCATCTAAACCAGTGTTTTTCAAACATGCTTGTCCATACTGGCTGAGGAATTCTGGGAGCTGAAGACCACATATCTTAAAGTTGGCAATGTTGAAAAACACTAATCTAGAGGAAGCCATTATTTCATCAGAAGGATGAAATATGGTGTCATGACACAATCTATTCTTTATGCATTTGGATGTATTGCTCTTTAGTTTTTTACCACAAGCAAAGATTTTAAATTAATATGTATCCGTTAGAAGTCATACATTTTTGTGGGATGTTATTTTTTTAATGCTATGAAAAAATCTGCTTTGGTAACCAAATCAGTGGTTTGTTGATCAAAGCAATCAGGTAGCTATATAGTTACATCTTTCTGATTCATTTTTCTCTTTATTTCCATAGGATTTTAAAATGATTCTGCAGCGAGCAGCCCAAATTCAACCATTTAATGGAGATAACATCACATTATAAAGAAGTTAAAATTAGGGCGGGGGAAGGAAGTCTGCAACTGTTTTTTCAGCACCACAGAAGTATTTCCCAAATGGCCTAGATGTTGGGTTAATTCTTACTCACTTGTAGAGTTGTGTCTTTTAATTAGAACAAAAATGGGTTTGTGTGCATTCTCTTTTAAATAAACATGGATTTAATTGAAGCCGATGGGTGATTCAGACAAATTTTTCAAACAATCGCAACTATTTCATAATCTGAAATGGTACAACTATAGTCTTGTGAATTTAAGAGATTGTCTGCACAATGCTGTGGATGCTGTTACGGAGAAGAAGATAGCAGACAGAATGTATGACCTCTTATCTCATATTTTTGATTGGCTGGCAAAAATAAATTCCTTTGTTTTGCTGTTCTGCTGGTGTCCCCCATGGCTACACCAGGAAAACAGGGCACAAGGACTGACCAAGATAGCTTTGGAAAACAGCTCTTTCCTGCGCACCTGCCCAGAATGATGAAGACAAGAGTTCCAGTTCCAGAGCTGCCATGCATATTTTTCCTGACAATATCCTTCCTTCAATCTGCTGGCCTGGGTTCAAAACAATACAATTTGATGGTTCCTCCATTATAGTCTGTAGAGATTCTCAGTCATCCAGGTCATGGTTGTCCCAAAGTTGCTTTTTCAGGAGGCAAGTGGACTTTCTTGTTTTTTTCTTTTGAAGACGTTTCACTTCTCATCCAAGAAGCTTCTTCAGCTCTGACTGGATGGTGGGGACTGGAAGGATTTATATTCCTTGCAGACAGCTGGTCATCATGGAATATAAATCCTTCCGTTCCCTCCCATCCAGTCAAAGCTGAAGAAGCTTCTTGGATGAGAAGCGAAACGTCTTCAAAGAAAAAACAAGAAAATCCAGTTGCCTCCTGAAACAGCACCTTTGGGTCCTCCATTATAGATTGTCCCTCCCTTTGATTCTTGAGATTGTCGAAAAGGATGAGGCCCATTTCATGTACTAAACAAACCTAGATGGGTTTTTTCAATGGGGAACATTAGGATCTAAATATTTTTGCAAATAAATACTTATCGCATTTACAATGTACACTTTTATGAGAGGACGTTTAATGACAAACAATATGAACATTTAACATGAGCAATGCCATTATTTTTCTAGTATCAAGCTTGCTAAATCAGAAGAAAATCAACTGCAGTCTAGAAATACTATAGCCTAATTACAGATACCATGTATGATTGATATATGATTAGACTTAATGAAGCCATTTTTATGGGTGGTATGACTTTGTTTTTATACTGCTTTGTAAGGGGTGAAATGGAGCTTCCCTATAATTCTATTTTTTAAATTATTTCATTTTTTTTGCAACTTTCTAATTCAGATAATTATTTCCTAACTTTTATTTTATTCCATATCTTCATTGTCAAACACATGGGGTATACTGATAGTTCTATGCCAAAGGAATTTCTTCTTATGCAGAGCCAATCTGATCTAGTAGTTAATGCAACAGGCTAGAAACAAGGAGATTGTAAGTTCTTCTGTTGCCTTAGGTGTGAAAGCTGGCTGGGTGATTTTGGACCAGCGGCCTTCTCAGCCCAATTTACCTCACAGGATTGTTGCTGTGGAGAAAATAGGAGGAGGAAAATGTATTAATATGTTTGCTGCCTTGAGTTATTTATAAAAATAATAAAGATAGGATTTTAAAAAATCTAAAATTTAAAATAAATAATATATTGATCTTCCTGTAAAAGCAAATTGTACGGCATGAACTATATGGAATAATAAAAGAGAATGAAAAAAGGGTACCCGACAATATCCTGGAACAATAAAAATTCATTTGTTTGTGGTTTGAGTTAGGGGATTTCAGATTCCAAATGTTTTTGAATGAGCATGTCTAGAAGTCCCAGCCAATATAAGCAGTGAGTATGTGATGAGCATAATTACATATCTGAAAAGCCATAAACTCCCTATACAGGGGTGTCAAACTTGCATCGTCACAGCATCGTTGTGTGATGTTTCGCAACTCCCCCCCGGGGGGGGGGAAGTGGCCAGAGTGATGCATCGGGCCAGTGGACTGCAAGTTTGACAGTCCTGCCCTATAGGGTCATATAACTTACAGGTCGTAGAAGTCTAGGACAGTGTGTGTCAACCTTAGCAAATTAAGATGTTTGGACTCAACTCGCAAAATTCCAAAACCAATATGCTGGCTGGGGAATTCTGAGAGTTGGCAACCACATGTCTTAAAGCTGTTAAGTTTAAGAAACACTGTTTAGATATTGATATGAAAGTTAATCACTTGGATGAAGTGGCATTTCCTTGTGTTTGCATATTGCTGTGTTATGTGTGGTATGTACAGTGGAATTTTATATAAACATTTTCAGTAAGCATATGTATCATTTTACATATTTCAGAATAACCACTTCACCTTAAACTAAGAGCTACTTCTAGACAGCCACAACTATTACATCCCTTCATCAGTGTTGAAACCTCAATATCCTTCTTCATCTATCTTATCACCATCAAGATGTGAAAAGTACGAGCCGATCTAGCAACTGCATCTTCCAACTCTTCTCCTCTTATTAGAACAGAAAAGTATAACAGAGTTGGAAGGGACCTTGGAGGTCTTCTAGTCCAACCCCCTGCCCAGGCAGGAAACCGTACACCACTTCAGACAAATGGTTATCCAGCATCTTTAAAATTACCAGTGTTGGAACATTCGCAACTTCTGCAGGCAAGTTGTTCCACTGATTAATTGTTCTGTCAGGAAATTTCTCCTTAGTTCTAAGTTGCTTCTCTCCTTGATTAGTTTCCACCCATTACTTATTGTTCTACCCTCAGGTGCTTTGGAGAATAATTTGACTCCCTCTCCTTTGTGACAACCCCTGAGATATTGGAACACCGCTATCGTGTCTCCCCCAGTCCTTCTTTTCATTAAACTAGGCATACCCAGTTCCTACAACCGTTCTTCATATGTTTTAGCCTCTAATCCCCTAATCATCTTTGTTGCTCTTCTTTGCACTTTTTCTAGTGTCTCAACATCTTTTTTACATCGTGGCGACCAAAACTGAATGCAATATTCCAAGTGTGGCCTTACTAAGGCATTATAAAGTGGTATTAACACTTCACGTGATCTTGATTCTATCCCTCTGTTTATGCAGCCCAGAACTGTGTTAACTTTTTTGGCAGCTGCCGCACACTGCTGGCTCATAGCTAAATGGTTGTCCACTAGGACTCCAAGATCCTTCTCATAGTTACTACTATTTATTTATTTATTTTATTTATTTTTCATATTTGTATACCGCCCTACTCCCGAAGGACTCAGGGCGGTGAACAGCCATAATAAATACAAATACATATAGAAGTTAAAAACTATTAAGAAACAGATTAAGTAATTTAGGCTCAAAGATTAAAAACATCCAAATTTATCTAAAGAGGTTTAAAACCCAATTTAAAAGCCAGTTTAAAAGCCAATTAAAAAGGGAGAGTTAGGCCAGACCAGCTTGTTGGAATAGAAATGTTTTCAGGGCACGGCGGAATATGCGTAAGTCTTTGATGTTTCGTAACTCCGGGGGAAGCCCGTTCCAGATGGTAGGTGCCCCCACAGAAAAGGCTCTCCCCCTGGGGGCCGTCAGTCGACATTGTTTGGCCGACGGCACCCTGAGGAGTCCCTCTCTATGGGAGCGAACTGGTCGGTGAGAGGCTATTGGTGGCAGGAGGCGGTCTCGTAAGTACCCTGGTCCTGAGCCATGGAGCACTCTAAAGATAGTAACCAAAACCTTGAAGCGCACCCGGAAGACCACTGGGAGCCAGTGTAGCTCGCGCAGGAGGGGGGTTACATGAGAGCGCCACATTGCTCCCATCACCACCCACGCGGCTGCATTCTGGACCAGTTGGAGCCTTCGGGTGCTTCTCAAGGGGAGCCCCATGTAGAGAGCATTACAATAATCCAGGCGTGAGGTGACAAGGGCGTGAGTGACCGTGCGTAACGAGTCCCGATCCAGAAAGGGATGCAACTGGCGAATCAGGCGAACCTGATAAAAAGTCCTCCTGGCTACGGCCGTCATATGCTCTTCAAAAGACAGCCGTGAGTCCAGGAGGATGCCCAAGTTGCGAACCCCATCTGTGGTGGCCAACGACTCGCCCCCAATAGTCAGAGATGGCGCCAACTGACTATATCGGGACGACGGAAACCACAGCCACTCGGTCTTGGATGGGTTGAGTCTGAGTTTGTTCCTCCCCATCCAGATCCGTATGGCCTCCAGGCACCGGGACATCACCTCGAGGGCATCATTGGGGTGGTCTGGGGTGGAGATGTACAGCTGGGTGTCATCAGCGTACTGATGGTACTTCACCCCCAAACCACGGATGATCTCACCCAGCGGCTTCACATAAATGTTGAATAGAAGGAGCGAGAGGACCGATCCTTGTGGCACCCCACATATAAGGGGCCTCGGGGTCGACCTCTGCCCTCCTGTCAACACAGACTGCAACCGGTCAGAGAGAAAGGAGGAGAACCACTGTAGAACAGTGCCCCCCACCCCCAACCCTTCCAACCGGTGCAGCATGATATCATGAGCAAGGTACCACATATATTAAAAGCAAATCAATTAGAATTTCATGTGGGGCCACCCAGGTCTTTAAAATCAGATTACTTTTCTTCTGAGGGGGCAGATATAGTGATAGTTATCACAGCTCAGAAGCACTGAAGTACAAATAAAAATATTAAAATAAGTACAAATAAAAATATTAAAATAGAGAATGGCACAGATGTTTTATCTTCTTCTGGATTATATTCTGCTTCCCTCCATCTTCATTCTCCCAATGTTACAACCCATATAGTTTTACAAAGCTTATTTTCTTGCTGCAGCAACTCCAGTAAAGGCATTTCCAAACCAAATAAGTTTTATTTTGGAGCACACAATATCACACAATGCTAGGTAAAATGGCTTTCTTGTAAGGGCATTATGTACAGAGTTAAAACTACCCGTGTGCCATGCCTTAGGCTCCTCCCTGTGTTACTGATCACTTTTCTAGCCCTTGTTTAAATCTACTATTGCAGTGCAATTATCTAATGATTGTCTGCATAAACTGAACAGTGCCATTGCACAAAAACAGACAATTTGCAGCCAAAGATCTACATACATGTATCAGCCAAGTTTTACAACTATTTAATTTCATCAAGATTTTACCCTCAGAAAATGGTCTTTGAAGAGGGTAGGGGTTTTTTTTATTTCTTGTAATAAGAAAAAATAATATGGGGCTTATAATACATACATTAAATCTTTGGGAGCCTTAACACACCTACTTTTGGGGGCGGGGGAAGAAAGCAAAATTCCTGCTCATTCACGATGTCAGTGGGACCTAGGGTATACCATAAAATCCTTAAGGGCTAACAAAAATTAAGAAATAAGTATGTAGTTCCTAGAGGGGAAAAAGTTCTGGTTTCTGAATGAAAATCCTGTTTTATTTTAAGACCTTTTGTAAAAAGAGTAAGCATTCAGCCCAGATACTAGAAGCTAATATGAGTTTTCTTGTGACTTACTTCTAATGTCATATTCCTGACTGAATCCTACTTTAAAGGTTGATCATGAGTTAGGAACAGCAACATGGACTTTGTGCTTCCCTATCAACTGTTAGCACCTGAAAATTAAATCTAGAAGGTGTGCTGGTTACCAGGCTACAAACTTTCTCTCCGAAATGAATATCAAATTGGATTATATTAATATCTGGACAGCACCCATAGTGTTTGTAGCCAGTCCCAAAAGCAATGGTGTAATAAAAATGGCAAGGTTACAGCTCCTCTTTGTAGAACAAGCAGTTCCAATTTTTTTAAATAATAAATGTGTGCTAATGCCATTCTTTTTTGGATCTCTAACTTTTGAGGAGCCTCACATGGGGTGAATCTCACTGTTTGAGAAGTTAAAACAAGGGTATAGTGAAGGGAAGTATATCTACCCTGGCTTGCTCTGAGTAACCTCATGAAGGAACAACCATTCCAGGAGCAGGGTGGAGTGTGATTTTTTTTTAAAAAAGTTGTTATGACCTCACAATTAAACCCCTGCATCTTTTTTAAATGTGTGGCATGATACACACATTGAAAGAATTAGGGTTTCGATTGCATCTGCTGTCTCAATTTGTTGATCAACCCTCTTCCTTGAAGATACTCCTGTGGATATGACTTCTCTAAATGAGCGATGGCAAAGGAGCATGGATTGGGAATGTATAACTGAAGGGAAAAGGAGAAAAAAATGAAGCATAAAGACAAAAATAAGCTAAATTCAGAGACAGTGAAATCAAGCTTGTTGATTTAAAATAATCAGCTACATTAATGTATTAAGACCGGCAGTTAAGGACTTGAAGAAAACTTTCTGATCAGATCATGAAGAAAAAAAAAACCCTACAAAAATCTGGTTCAGATGAAAAATGTGGGCCCCATACACTGATTTGTTTTAGTTAACGTTTCCAGCCCTGTGGTTCTTCGGATTAAGTAATTGTAAGCAGTATTACAAACCACAGGTAAATGTGTGTCACAAGGCCACATGTGCTGCATAAGCAGTCTCAAATCTGTACCAAGAGAATGAGAGATTGGGTAAATAAGTCCTGCAGGGTTCTGTTTTTTTGTCCTTATTAAAAATGTTACATTACTGTATTTATATGAGGACAAAGCTACATGTTGCACATAGTTTTTCTTTCTTTATTATGAAGTTCCTAAAGCTATCACTGAGCTTTATGACGCTTGTGAAGCTCCTAAAACAATTGTTAAGCTTTGAAGCTAAAGCTCTGGAAGACTATGAGAAGGACATCTTACTACCCTGCCCTATCTATGATTGCTTTCTACCTGGGAAAAAGAGGACCACATACTTATTTCTGGCCAAGCAAGTACCGTGTTTCCCCGAAAATAAGACCCTGTCTTATATTTTTTTGAACCTGAAATAAGCACTTGGCTTTATTGCCATGCATTGAAAAGCCCGATTGGACTTATTATAAGGGGATGTCTTATTTTGGGGAAAACAGGATATATATAGATAGACCTCAACTTAGCCTCAACCTCAACTCACCGTTCAATTAGCAACAGTTCAAAGTTACAAAGGCACTGAAAAAGGCGGCTTACGACTGGCCCTTACCCTTACGACCATTGCATCATTCCTATGATCACGTGATCATAATTTGGGCACCTGACAACTGGCATGTCTTTATGACGGTTGCAGTGTCCCAGAATCATGTGATTACCATGTGGAATGTTCTAGCTGGCTTCCGACAAGCAAAGTCAATGGGGAAAGCTGGAATTGCTCCATTGGCCGTTTGAGTCCCTTAAAAACTGTAATGATTTGCTTAACAACCATGGCCAAAAAAAAAAAAGTCTGTAAAATTGACACAATTCACTTAACAACCACTTTACTTAACCACAGAAATTCTCATCCCAATTATGGTCATAGGCCAAGGACTACCTGTAAAATGTTGGAAAGAAGTGATCATTTATTTATTTATTTATTAAATCTATATGTCTCCCGTTCTATTGCCAAGTGACTGGGTGGTTTATAGCATAATAAAACAACAATATACAACAGTGAAATTGTTAAAGCATTAAAAACAGTAAGCGTTCAAATTTAAAACATTATAAACATTAACAAAAAAACCTAGATAAAAAGGATTTTAAAAATTTCAGTGAGAAACTGTTTTCTTTCCAAAACCCTGCCGATCATTTGATTGCCCTGAAGACCTCTCGTTATTTGACTGACAGGAAAGATTACAAAACAGCCTGTGAAGGAGAAAAAAGCAATCATTTCTGTCTTTTAAGCCTTCCTCACAAAGTTCTGGTCTACAGATGATAAAGCCAAGCTGGTTTAGCTTCTTCAGTTCCACTTCTTGGATGAGAAGTGAAACGTTTTCAAGGAAAAAGCCAAGGAAGTCCTGTTGCCTTTTGGAAAAGCATCTCTGGTGCAACCTTGGCCTGGATGATTGAGAATCTCCATTGACACTTCCTAGAACTTTCCAATAAAGAAGACCATGTGAGTGTGGTATCAAGGTGTTCAGCTGAATGCACTAAAGGACATTAGAGATACAGTAGATACTAGAACTGAAACTCTTTTTGACCTTCCCACTTTTAGGGAAGAAGAGATAATCTCCCACTGATTTGAACATAAGTACAGCTGTATTATTTGACTTGAATACAGCAAACTCTCCTCCAAATCCATGCAGACAGGGAGAAAAAGGAATTGGGCCACTTTCACCCTCATGAGCCCTACATACATTCTACTGATGGACCTTCTGGACGGCCTGTCCCATATGTGAGTTGATATGGTAGAAGCTGCTCTTTCCTTCACTCTTAAAAAAACATAGCAAACATTTGCAAATGCATGTTCAAGATTGGTGGAGAGAACCTGGGATTTAAAAACAAACCAATGGGGGGGGACCCCAAAACATTCAAAAGAGGATTTTGCATGGATCTACTGGGTTCAAATGCTTGCCTAGTTAACTAGACTGTCGACTTCGAACTGGACGCAGCTATTTTCTGTTCCTCAGTTGCCACACAGAGGGGGAAGTGGGGGGGAAGGAGGTTGAAATGCATTACTAGACAAAACAAAGAGCTTTCTCATGAGAACCAAGGTCATCTCTACTGGCAACAGATAAGGTTGGGGGAAGGAGTGCCTGAAGAGCTCGCCAGTTAACCCAATTGGCCAACGTGACCTATGACACTTGGGGTTATTTCCTAGTTTAATTATACTGAAACAGCGGGAAAGATTTAGATTTGGGTTTCCATTGAAGCTGTGCCATTGAAGCTGTGCCGATATGATATACTCATTAAAGAAGACCTTTGAGAAGGAGCCAAGCCTCAGATTTCTGATTTGCTTGAGTTCGTTAATCGGAGCCTTGACATAGACTTTGGATGAAATAGGTTTTTTTTTTCCCTAAACATTGCTGATATTTAACAACCATAGGAGGGAGTTCGTAACCAAACTTTGCCACTTTCTTCATGGATGAGATAGAAAAACCTCAAAATTAAATTAGAGAGAGGGAGAGAAAGAGACAGAGGAGAGGAGAGGGGGAGAGAGAAAGAGAGAATGGATGAGGAAATGAAGTTAATAGATTTGCCTAACTTATAGTAAATCTTAGTTCCATCTCAATGAGATGTTCAAGATGGGAACTTCAATAAAGAGAAGTTGATTAGGAGAGCACTTTTCATAGTACTTAAGACTACACAGACCATAGTAGTATCCTTTGATCTTAGTTCACTCCTCCACAAGCACTTTTTGGGGTAGATTTCCTGTTTCACCCCCTGCCTACTTGTCTGTATGTTTTTACTTCCCGTTGCCTGTGGTTACTTTATTCATGAGTGCACTCTAGAAGGAGTTATAAAATCACAATGCAAGCTGATGTTTCTCATATTTAGTTTCTCTTCTCCTCCTGCAAGGTAGAAAGAATGTGAACGTGAAAAGATGGCAAAGCCAAATCTGATTGTGTACACCTACTTTTTTATCTTCCTTCCTTTTACTTCTTCAGAAAGTGGCTCTGGGTCGGAAACATCTATAGGATATGGTAAGTCACTCCAACTTTTTCCTTCTTGCAAAAATTCCAAACAAGGGAAGTGAAAATTTCCAAATATGTAATGCAAAGAATCTTGTTATTGTGTATTTTGAAAGACAAATATCCTGCCACCTTGATGAACTAATTTATTGTATACTTTTGTTTTTAGTTTAATTTACAATCAGTGTGTATAGATACAACAATAAATCACATTAAACTTAAACTTGAAACAACAAACTGCTGCACAATTATCAGACGTAGGCACTGGTGTTCTAACCCTCAATCAACATTTATTAGAAATATAGCACAGAGTTCATTTTTCTTTCAGAGTAACGCTGAAAACGCTGGTGCTTGTTTTCCTAAATTTTGCCAACAAAAAGTAATGTAAGTTTAGATTTTATTATTGTTATTGTATAAATCAGCATTCTTAAAAAGGTTCAAGCCACCAGCTGAAAAATGCTGCTAAATAAAACCTGAATTCTAGTACCCAGCAAGAACCAGAATTTTTCAGTATTCAGCTGTGTGTCATATTCTTTCAGGCCCTTAATAATCTTATTAAGATGGTCAGGGACAATTGGTGGAGGAAGCAACTAGCACTTTGTCTTTAATTAGGGATGTGCATTTAACCTGGGTGCTTTAAAGTTTATTTTTCTTGGGCTAGGATGAGAAACTTACTCTGAAAAATGCAACATTATGTCTCTGCAATGGGGAGACTCACCAAATGTTTATAACAGCATCGCATCATACACAATTAATGAAATATGCAGGCACAAGAAACTTTTTTGTATACAGGATTCTTGATTAATTTCAGACAAGGCACTGTACAAAGGGGTTTTATGTAAAGGCAAGTTTCAAGCTAGAGACGTATGTTCCCTTTTCTAAAAAATCTCCCCTATGCAGGGTTATATTTAGCAAATTACATGGTAATTAGACAGAATGCCCAGTTCTTAAAGCCAAAAGCAATAAACTTAATTCATAAAACAGACAATGAAAAACTAAAACTTCAGCTTCAACTGCAACAATACATGAGCACAAAATAGATACAAACTCAAGGTAAACCGCTCCAAACTTCATTGCAGAAAATACGACTTCAGCAACAGAGTGGTCAATGCCTCGAATGCACTACCTGACTCTGTGATTTCATCCCCATAACTTTAACCTTAGACTGTCTACTGTTGACCTCACTCCATTCCTAAGAGGTCTGTAAGGGGCGTGCCTACCGTCCCTGTCCTACTGTCCCCATTTATTTGTATCCATTTCCTGTATTCATAATCGTGTTTATACTTATATCTGTTATCTTATAAGTGTTTGACAAATAAATAAATTATTATTATTATTATTATTATTAATAATAATAATAATAATAATAATAATAATAATAATAGGAAGCTGTTCAAAGTGCAGCAAACCAAGAATCAATATAGGAAAACAGCGATGCAAACTCGGGCTGACAGCTGGTGTAATAAAGCACTGCATGGACAGTTCCTTGAAAAGATCCAAGGAAAAGTAGACAAGGAAAAGACCTGATTATGGCTGACCAACGGAACATTGAAGAAAGAGACAGAAGGCCTAATTCTTGCAGCCCAAGAACAAGCCATCAGAACAAATGTAATCAAAGCCAGAACAGAAAGATCTGCTGATGACCCCAAATGCAGACTCTGCAAAGAAGCGGATGAAACCATTGACCACATACTGAGCTGTTGCAAGACAACAGCTCAGACTGACTACAAACAACGTCACAACACAGTCGCTCAGATGGTCCACTGGAACTTGTGTCACAACTACCATCTGCCTGTAGCAAAGAACTGGTGGGATCATAAGCCTGAAAAAGTGGTTGAAATGAGCATGCAAAACTGCTGTGGGACTTCCGAATACAGACTGACAAAGTTTTTAGAACACAATACCCCAAATATCACAATTGTGGAGAAGAAAAAAATGTGGATCGTTGACATTGCCATACCTGGTGACAGCAGAATCGACGAGGAACAACTTGAAAAAGTCACCAGATATCAGGACTTGAGAATAGAACTGCAGAGACTCTGGCATAAACCAGTGCAGGTGGTCCCAGTGGTACTCGGCACACTGGGTGCTGTGCCTAAAGACCTAGGCAAGCACTTAAAAACAATTGGCGCTGACAAGATCACCATTGCTCAGCTGCAGAAGGCCACCTTACTGGGATCTGCTTGCATAATCCACCAATACATCACGCAGTCCTAAACGCTTGAGAAGTGTTCGAGTAGTGATTTGTGATACGAAATCCAGCATGGTTATCTCGTTTGCTGTGTATACTGTCATTTTTGTGTAAATAATAATAATAATAATAATAATAATAATAATAATAATAATAATAATAATAATAAAAATAATAATAATAAAAATAATAATAATAAAAATAATAATAATAAAAATAAAAAACAACTCTCTTCTTTCTCTTTCTCTCCTGCTTTCTCCTTCACCTCCTTGGCAGTTAACAAAGTAATAAGAACAAAAATCAAGCTGAGATTATTTATAAAATTAATCCTCAACTGTTTCTGGGTATTGGTAATAAGAAGCACTATTTTATAGTGACTGTCCTCCCCATGTGGGACAGGTTCTAGTGGAGATACGGGAGTTCTAAGGCCTCAGTTGTGGGGTGAACTCTCAACTAAATTCTCTGTCCTCTCCTATTTAATATCCACATGAATTGGGGGGGGGCTCATCCATTGACATGGATCACATTTCATCTGTTATGCTAATGATATACATTTGTACATTTCCCCAGGCTGAATAGGCCATGTGCTGTCCAAGTGCCAGGAGCCTGCTAGGTTTTGGATTGGGAGGAATAAACTCAGGCTTAATCACAGCAAGTCCAAGGTGTTTTGGGTTCATAGACCATCTAAGAATAGGATATTCCATCTTTGGTTTCTGGATGGCGTTACACTCCCTCATTTGGAACTGGTAATCTGGGGGTTCTTTTGAACTCATGGCTTCTGTTTAAACAGGATCTGGCAGCTGTTATCAAGAGGGTCTTTGCCCAAGTTCATCTCATGTACCAGTTATGACTGCCTTGTACATGGTCATTCATGTCTGGGTCACATCCCAGACGTGTTACTACAATATTTTCACATGGATGCTACAGCTGCTCTAGAATGCAGCAGTTGAGTAAGCTAGCCATACTCTGTTTTGCCCATGTAACACTAGTAGGATGAAATTGGTGAGAATTGAGCTGCTTGCCAGTGGACTTCCAGATGTGATTTAAGGTACTGGTTGTCATCTTTAAAGTCTTGTGTAGCTTAGCTAATGTATCTTCAGGACTCCATGTTTTCAGTAGTATGTGATCGCTAGAGTATGATCCCTATTCTAAGAGAATGTTACCATCAGGTGCCCTACAAGTAGGCCTTTCCCTTTCCATCCCCACCCCAAAAGAATATTTTTCTTAAAATTACTTCAGTTCCAACCCTTAGAGTTTATGAAATTCTGGTTGTTCCAGAAAACCTTGGGTGATTATAAGCTATTGTTGTTATGGATAGTTTTAACCCTTGTTATAATGGCTGGTTTTCTTAATGTGCTGAGCCTCAAACTTAGCCAACACTTTTAAAATAGGCTTTTTCTTAGTAGTGGTGGGGAGTTTTATGTATCCATCTACCTGGTTTATACACACAATTGTCTTGGATAGAATGTGGATGCATTTCTCATGGAAAGTCTGGTGGCATGGGTTGCTCTGTGGATTTATAGGAGCATAATATCCAGGAAGAAACCTAGTTTCTTTATTATTGCTAGTTCGATGCACTTTTGG
Organism: Pantherophis guttatus; assembly: GCF_059756535.1. Lineage (NCBI taxonomy): Eukaryota > Metazoa > Chordata > Lepidosauria > Squamata > Colubridae > Pantherophis > Pantherophis guttatus. Next base: position 21,345,946 of record NC_142064.1, read on the forward strand.
TTAGATGATGTCATCTGTTTATCCCAATCATCTATGGCAGAGGTCTTCAAACTTGGCAGCTTTAAGACTTGTGGACTTCAACTCCCAGAATTCTCCAGCCAGCTATGCTGGGAGTTGAATTCTGAATTCTGGGAGTTGAAGTCCACAAGTCTTAAAACTGCCAAGTTTGAAGACCTCTGATCTATGGGATAAACAATACATCAGCCATGTATAAAAGAGCAGGCATTGCTGAACGTTATGCTAAGGTAAACTCATAGTGGACAGAGCAGACTGAGAAAGTACCATTCACGGGAGAAAAAGAATTCTTCCATTTTCCAAGTGATATTGCAAATTCGCACTGGGTTTTAAAATGAGAATCTGTTAGTATCACAAGTGCTCTTCAGAAAAGGTTTAAAGTTACCCTCTGCTCTCAGTACTTTCAATGTGGATTTATATATTTACTGGAAGAAAAAAAAATTGCTATTATAATTTAGTCCTTGTGGATTTCCAAAATGATTCTATTCCATGCAGCAAGTTATGAGGGAAAAAATTAATTGAGCGAAGTTTGATGAAAATGCCCATTTGTTGTTGAGAAATTCCCACAAAATCTGCTTCATAAAGTGTATGCAAACTATGTCCCACAGTATCCTTTACATTTTCACATTGCAGGATGACCTCTGCGACCTACACTTGAAAAGTTTTACGTTAGTGCTGTGCAAGCATTCTAGGGAATATGCAGATGAAATAAGAAGGGCAATTACCATGAGTCATAAGAAAAGGGCAATTGCTCAAAAGTTTTCTTAGTAGTCTAAATTCTTTGATCTAGAGAAGAATGTGTTGGCACTTTTCTTTAAGTATCTTATTAATCAGGGAGCAATCGCTTTCTTTTTTTTATGTATGTAAAATATTTGTACGTTTCTTTTTAAGCTTACAGCTCATTTTGTCAAGAGAAAAGTGATAAAAATTAAAAGCATCCAGTGCACTGAGAAAATAAAACTTACTTGCTAGTGAATCAATTAACATGAAGTCAATTCAACAGACAAAGCTTACAAGAAAAGCAAGGAGTTTTACAGGATGCTGAAAAAACATCAAAAAGAAGGAACTGTTGGTTTCTTGAAAGGGAATTTCAAATGCAACCACACACACACAACTTGTTTTCTGTATTCCTTCAAGGGAGACCTATCATTTGGATTTTCTTTTTAGTTCCTCACATCAATATCAGAGGAGGCATTCTTGGGTTCTTGGTGGTAAGTCACATAATGTCCTAAACATTATAATAATTAAATAGAAGAAGAAATGGAGGGAAAGAAGTCAATTTCATTTTCAGGAATGAATCTGTGTAGTCTACTTTGTTTGATAAGGCTCCTTATAAAGTGCTTTAAATCTGAAATTTGAGGGATTTATCTTGTGATTCTTTCCCCTTAGGTACTTGTGTGGACGATGAGCAAGAAAGCAGCTTTAAGTGTTTCACTCAAATGCCAGTATTCGAAAGCACTTTCGTAATTTGTGATGCTACTGGGACAGAGATGAACCTGAATGAGACAAATGCCAGTTTTTCTGTGTAAGAACTTGTATAATATGTTCAAACATTATTACTTGGGTGCTAGAAGATTAATACAATGAAAAAACTTGGCTGCAGAATTTGGGGGATGCGATTTGGGATGGGTCCTGTAGCTTCAGAAATTGGTTGTGGGATACTTATTTGGCCTGCGGATGAATGCTTAACTAGTCTTAACTTAATCTGTCTTTAGAGTCTAGTAAAACCTACAGATTACTTCTCAGAAAAATATATTTAAATGCATAAAATAAAATACATCGGTACAGGAAAGACTTAATGGAGATCAGACAATGAATTCTAGAGCTCTAGAATGCCTTGAATGGATTTTTAAACACAAAAGCACGTTTGAAATGCAAGTTGTGTTGACTATGACCAATTACATGTGTTTGGGGAAAACAGTGCACAAACCAAATATATTCTGGTTTTTATTTTTCAATGTATAATAATTTTTCTGAATGTTTTTAGAATCTAGAGTTCATAAATTAACCAGTTGCCTGCATTCATTACTGAATAAAAAAGCTAAATTTCAGTTAGAGGGTAGTAAAAATAAAGTTGTAATCTTTTTTTACATCCAAATCCATGGACCTCCTGAAATCTACCCACAAACTCCTAAGGGGTCTTTGGTTGCAGATTAAGGACCCCTGTCTTAGATCATAAATCCTCAAATCACACTATATCTGCAACTTTCTTAGCCTCATGATAGAAACAAAAAGGGTAGATTTTGAGATACTTTAGCAAAGGATGTTAACAGTGGTGGGATTCAATCAGTTTGCACCTATTCAGGAGAACCAGTTGTTAACTTTCTAAGCAGTTCGGAGAATCGGTTGTTGGAAGAAATCTTATTTTGGTTTTTTCTGCTTTACAGGGCTAATCCTGTAAGGAAGGCAGAAAGGAAGCATTCTGGTGTTGTTTCTAGCCTAATCTTTATTGCCCTGCTTACAGAAACTGCCTCTCTGATTAACCCTTATTACATTGTAACAGCTAAGGTGAAGCGCCCATCGACGTGAGTGACGTTGAGTTGGCCATGCCCACACGGTCACATGACCACCAAGCCAAGCCTACCCAGCTGGTCATTAGGGCAGAGAACCGGTTGTTAAATTATTTGAATCCCACCACTGGATGTTAACGTTACTGAGAAATTTACAAGAAAGTTGTATATAGCATAATGGTGCTGATTATTAAGTTGGCCCTTGCTTTTAACTTAATTAGCTGATAAAGCACATGATTTTTCCTGGCTTTTCAGGACTATGAAGTTTGGTAAAGGAAAATGGATTTTGCCATAAAACTGAATGGATGTCAAAAATAAGACAGAAAAGATTTCTTATTGCTAATAATTCTAGCCCAAGGATACTCTTATTAACCAGTTGCTCTTTTGGGGTGGGGCATATGTAAACAACACAACTCAAAGCATTTTTATTTTAACTACAGATATATTACATGCAGAGATGGGTTTCAGCAGGTTCTGACCAGTTCTGGAGAACCAGTAGCGGAAATTTTGAGTAGTTCGGAGAACCAGTAGTAAAAATTCTGACTGGCCCCGCCCCCATCTATTCCCTGCCTCCCGAGTCCCAGCTGATTGGGAGGAAATGGGGATTTTGCAGTAACCTTCCCCTGGAGTGGGAAGGGAATGGAGATTTTACAGTATCCTTCCCCTGCCACACCAATCCAGCCACACCCACCAAGCCACACCCCAGGACCGGTAGTAAAAAATTTTGAAACCTACCACTGATTACATGACTTCATTTGTAGAACACCTGACAATACTGAAATGTAGAAAGCGAGGATTCCTCAGATATAATATTTGGTCAATTGGGGAAATTAGAAGACATTAAAAGAATCTTTTTGCCATCAAGAGTACTTAATGTCCAGCTAGTTTGGAATACAGTGAATCAGGAAAAGTGTAGGATAGCTGTTGTATTTGGGTAGTTTAAGATTGTGTATTGTTCTGTAAACACAAATTAACTCAGTACCAATTTTTTACTTATCTATCAAACTATAAAAGTAATTTTTCTGCCCAAAGTTCTCACATGGTCTCTCAATTACATGACCAAAACAATCACAATGCTTGCTCTGAAGCTTGCAATGACTACAGTTTCCTAACTATGAGATTCTATAGCAGCTTTCAAGCTACAGTGTAAGTTCTAATGAACTGACTAGCTCTCTGAAGGTCTATGTTATCCTACTTTTTGATTTTTTCCAGATCCAGTTTGGGTAGACAGGTTTTCCAAAATTTCATTGCTACACCATATTTTGTCACAGGTATGAGACTCAACCCCGACCCTGCTTCATGAAAAATCACCTTGTCGGCAATTGTTCTATAGACAGCATGGATCTTATTGGTGATTTGGATGTTTGCTTGACAATCACTTTGACCAATCCTTGCAAAAACTGCCGGAAATTGAAAGCTGTTCATATCGGTAAGCAAATGTATAGTGTGGGATCCATTTGGATTCATTTTTGAACCTGTTCAAAACAAGGGCAACATGAAGTTTAGTTATATCAAGACAGAGTCCAAAGACTCATGGCCAATTATGTTCTTCCATTTCCAAATTTGGAGGAAGAAGATGGGATCTCTACTGCCAGAAGAATGTTATGGCGTTGATCCAAACCATGGAAAGGGATCTGTTTGCACAAGTGGAAGATTGTACATAGTTCAAAGCAATTGCCCTCTAGATCAATTTTGTTCAACTTCAGCAAGTTTACAATGTGTAGACTTCAACTCCCAGAATTGTATGCTGACTGAGGAAATCTGGGAATTGAAGTTCTCAGATCTTAAAGTTACTGAGGTTGAAAAACACTGTTCTAGAGTCACAGATGCAAAATAAGTACAATACATCATTTCCTTAACTATTTAGATATGTATTTTAGCCACTGAATTAACACTGAAATGATGCTTCCATGCCAAAAAATAAGTTTGATTAATTTATGAATATTATTGTATGCATAACTACTCAGAAGGAAGCTTCCCTGTTTAATCAGGCTTTCCGGGATCATGTTCCTTTCACTGCAGCTTTAATATATTGTAGCTTACAAGCATGAGAACAGGCATTCTAGTATGTGGTAGAAATAATTTCTTTTAATAATTGTTACTTTTTGGTTGGATTCTGAGTCTAGAGGTGATGAAGTTTGAGTAAAGGAGGAGAAGAGGTCAAAATATTAGTTACCCACGCTCAAATAAGTCATCCACATTTATGAAGAGGTAGTTCTCGATTTACGACCCAGTTGGGACAAGAATGTCCATTCCTAAGCAAGGCAGTTGTGAAATGAGTCAGGTCTGAATTTATCATTTGTCTCCCCATGGCTGTTAAGTGAATCACTGTAATTGTTAAGTGAATCACATGGTCTTTAAGCAATTTTGGCTTCCTGTATTAACTGGAGCCCCCTGGAAAGGTAACAAATGACAATCACATGACCCTGGGACAACACAACCATTGTAACTACCTACCAGTTGCCAAGTGCCTGAATTTTGATCACATGACTGTGAGGATGCTGCAATGGACATAAGTGTGTGGACCAGTCATAAGTCACCTTTTTCCAGTATCGTAACTTCAAATAGCCATTAAATGAATGGTTCTTAGTCAAGGACTATCAATCAATGAGAATAGAGCTAGAAGCAGTGATGGGATTCAGCCAGTTCGCACCACTTCAGGAGAACTGGTTGTTAACTTTCTGAGCAGTTTGGTGAACTGGTTGTTGGAAGAAATCATTAAGGCAGAGAACCGGTTGTTTAATTATTTGAATCCCACCACTGGCTAGAAGAAACCTTGGAGGTCTTCTAGTCTTCTAGACCTTAGTAATCTTCTAGACTACTGATAATCTTCTAGACCAGTGATGGCGAACCTTTTCGGCACCGAGTGCCCAAACCGGAACGCACGTGCATGTGTGAGCATTGGGGCGCTAGAAACCTGAAGACCAGCTGGGCGGCGCGCACATGCCCTGTTTTTTGGCTGTTTTTGGGACCGTTTTCAGGCCATTTTTTGGGCTGTTTTTCAGGACATTTTGGGGACTTTTTCAGGCCAAAAACAGCCCAAAAAATGGCCTGAAAAATGGGCCAGGATACAGCCTGAAAATAGCTCAGAAAATGGCCTGAAAAATGGCCTGAAAAACAACCCAAAAAAGAGCCTTTTTTGGGGTGGTTTTCTGGGCCATTTCAATGCCGTTTTCCGGTGCTCTGGTGCCTGCAAAGACCAGCTGGCTGGCGCGCCGGAAACCAGAAAAGCAGCTGGCAATGGTGTGCGTGTCCACAGTAAGGGCTCTGCGTGCCACCTCTGGCACGCATGCCATAGGTTCGCCATCATGGTTCTAGACTACTGCATGGACTCATTTGAATTTGGGTTGACAATTTGCTTAAACAGCCAGCAGTTTAAGAATCCGTGCATGTGGTGTGTGATTTTCTGTGTGTATGTGCTGTTTATCTTTACATTGTCCTTTGCAGTTAAACCTGAAGCACCTTTTGGTCTAAATATCACCTACCAGGAAAAAGCAAATGAGTATCTTGTTCAATTTTCAACGCCACATGTAGGAAACGCATTCCTTGCAAACAAATTAATACATCAGTTAGCCTACCGACAAGAAAATACAAACTGGACTGTGAGTAAGAATGAGTAGTTTTGCATTTTCTACTTGCTTTCAGTGATATGCCTGCAAACAAGGCCTGTTTGTCGTATGATGCCATACAAACTACTGTATTTTTCGGAGTATAAGATGCACCTACCTTTTTTGGTGAGGAAAAGAAGAAAAAGAAATCTCCCTCTGCCTCTGAGCAATTTTGCCTCGTTGCAGCAAACAGCCTGCTTTACTTTCATTTTCGTTTTCAGCATAGCTTGATTAGCACAAGGGGGAAAAAAAAATCTGCTCCAGCAATTTATCTCTTTGCAGCAAGCAGAGAGCCCTGCGCAAAACAGCTGAGAGCAAATCAGCTGAGAGTCAGGAGGCCGATCCAATCAACTTGTGCTAATTAGGCTGTGCTGAAGCTGAAAGGAGCTGGGTTTTTTGCTGCTTGCTTGCAAGGAGGTAACTGCTGTGAGGCAGAGGCCAAAGGGTGGGGGCCAGTGGATGGGCAGGGCTACATTCGGTGTATAAGACACACCTATTTTTTCACCCCCTTTTACGGGGGGAAAAGGTGCATCTTATACTCCGAAAAATACGGTATGTTCTGAGAGGCTGGGTTAATTTTTCTTTATCCTGTGCCTAAATTTAAAAAGTTTAGAGTGAATAAAAAGCCAATAGCTGTTTTAACTTCTAACGTGGAGTATAGGCTAGATTTTTAGTTTCAAAAGCCAATGGAAATCAATATTTGAATGATGCTCTTTCTATAAAGATATTTTTAAAAAACAAACAAATATATTGTCCAATAATGGATAGGTATCCTGGCCTAGATGACACTGCTTATCTTCAGTGTCTGCTTAAGGACGAACAGATTATGATTACAGCGCAAGTTGCTAGATTCTGCACAGCAGTACTGGGGATTCGTCTGGAACATGTGATGAATTCACTGTAGCTATTTTACACAACTAATGTAGCAAACCCTTTTGGATTACTACTCTTTTGCATTTTAGTATTTAACGACTACGGGCCTCACAGTTTAAGGATTGATATTCTAGTAAATTAGGCCATGTGTAACTAACAGATTGGATGCCAAATTGGGATTTTAATACAGATTTTATCTATTATTTATTATTTTATTCTAGAATTTTTAACTGGATATCCCGAGTGTTTTTATTTGTTCTGGTCTCCGGTCTTTGACTGTAATAAACTTGATTTGATTTGAATGTTACCACTTGCTAATATCAATCTTTAATTATTCCTTCTTAACATTAGAAATTCCCCCCTGCTGCTATATCCAACTTTACCCCAGTAGTTCGTGATGAAAATAATTAACTGGCTGGGAACATGGAGAACTTAACGAGAAACATTCTTTTTTCTGAGGAAATGTTTTCCCCTCAAAAATTGTTTCTGTTAGTATCTAATGCAAACCATTGCTTGATTACAACAAAACAGATTTGTAATTCAGCTTACCAACATTGTTCGGGCAATGCTTTCGATTTGACCCAAACTTTCCAATTTAGCATCTGCTTAGTTTTAAATTCGGCCTCTGGCAGGATTTGGTATTAGGGTAACTAATGCAGATCCAGATTTATTTCTGCTAATACGTTTCCTTCTGTTTTGAATCCAAGACTTTAGTCGGCCTAGTATGACTACAGAGTGTGAATGTCTTACGTTGTCCCAGTCCCAGATGCATTTCACAAAAGTTGGTACAGATACTCCCTGACGTAGGACTATAATTGAGCCCAAAATTAAATTATTCATTAAGTGCCTCATTTTACGACCTTTCTTGCCACAGTTGTTAAGTGAATCACTGCAGCTGTGAGTAACAAGGTTGTTAAGTGAAGCAGGATTCCCCATTGACTCTGCTTGTCAGAAGGTCGCAAAAGGTGATCACATGATCCCAGGACACTGCAATCCATCATCAATATGAACCAGTTGGCAAACACCCAAATTTTGATCAATGCAATGGCCGTCACTGAGCCCCTAATTCTGGGCTCAATTACGATTGTAACTCCAGGACTACATGTATTAGCTCTCTGAGTCACTGAGAATGAGTGGGCGGCCATATGAATTGTCATAAATAAACAAACAAACAAACTATATTGACTTTTATTGGCTCTTCAGAATTTCAGTTAGATATTCTTCCCAGCATTGTCCAAATTAGCCAAAAACACAACCATCTTTTAAATGGACGTATGTGGTCTGTCCCTGGGCTTCAACATTTTGTTGGAGAACAGACTATGAATGGAATAAAATAAAGAAGTGACTTCCATACTTCTTCACTTGTGGCAGTGGTGGGTTTCTACCGGTTCGCCCTAGTTCGGGCGAACTGGTAGCGGCAGCGGCAGGAGGATCCGCCCACCCGCTCGGACGTTGTCACGGACGCCCTGCGCATGTGCAGAAGGTTCTGCGTACACGCGCGCTCACAGTTCCGAACCGGTAGCGAAGGTAAGTGGAAAGCACTACTGGTTTGTGGTATATGAATGCAGCCAAACTTTCTGATCATGCACCAATCAGATCATTTTCCATGAACAATTTAGTATATTTTCTTGATGCAAAATAATCTACTGGATGCCAGTATAGGATGTTGTCATATTCCCAGCCAAATTTGAAAAACATGTTAAGGTAAAAAGGATTTCACTCAGGGGTGAAATGCTCCCAGTTCGGACCGGATCGCCCGATCCGGTAGCGATGACCGTGGGTGATTCGGAGAACTGGTAGCAAAAATCCTGGTGCCCCCTGCCCATGCCCAGCTGAGCCGCGTGATCATCAGAGGCTTTTTTTTTTTTACTTTTAAAAGCATTTTTTCTACAACCTCTTTGGCTGAAAACATGCTTTTAAAAGTAAAAAAAAACCCCTCTGATGATCGCACAGCTCAGCTGGGATCGTTAGAGGCTTTTAAAAGCCTGAGATCGTCAGCCTTAAAAAGCCTGATGATCCCAGCTGAGCTGCCTGATCGTCAGAGGCTTTTAAAATCATTTTTTCTGCAACCTCTTAAGGTTGTAGAAAAAATGCTTTTAAAAGTAAAAAAAAAAAAGTTGGCCACGCCCACTCACTCACATTACCCCCCCCCACCAAGCCATGCCCTCAGAACCAGTAATAACAAATTTTACATTTCACCACTGATTTCACTGTGTAGAGATGAAACAATGTTGTTACAGGGAGCTGAGTATTTTTGTTTAACTTAACACAAAATTCTCAAATTTATTCTTGTCTTAGACCACCGAATCTAATTTTGTTAGATTAAAACTTCTGGGGAAGGAATTTGAGCCAGAAGTAATGTATGAGATGAAAGTTCGGTCAAGGCCCAACGGAAAGTATTACAAAGGCTACTGGAGTGACTGGAGCTCATCCCAATATTTCAAAACTTCAGCCAGAACATCAAGCGGAATAAGTGAGTCCAGATTTTTAATTTAATTCTTATTGGAAATCAAGAATTTCAGAAATATTTATAGCCTGGCGCAATGGCGAACCTGTTGGACTGTAACAAGGAAGTTTCTGTTTGATCATGCAACTCATTGGGTGACTTTGGACCTTTGTCCCTCTGAGCCCAACATCTGCGATGGAAGGTGCAGCTGGAGAAGGAGTAATGGGGAGGGGGACATCGCTGCTTCCCAAAGAGAGGGGCCCAAAACAAGAGACTGAACAGTCCTGAACAGGATGGGGAACAGAGGAAAAGGTTCAGGGTAGCCACACCCTCAAATTCCCCAGGCTATATCTATTAGGTTAGAAGATTTAGCTTTAGTCTCGATTCTGTGGAAACAAATAAAGAACGGGTCTTGATTGATCTCACTGTTTCATCTTTGGACTTAGGCGTGATAAAAACCTCCCATGGTTAAAATGGGAAGAGGTCTGTCTGTCTGTCTGTCTGTCTGTCTGTCTGTCTGTCTGTCTATCTCTCATCATCTATCTCTCATCTATCTATCTATCTATCTATCTATCTATCTATCTATCTATCTATCTATCTATCTATCTATCTATCTATCTATCATCTATCTATCTATCTATCTATCTCTCATCATCTATCTCTCATCTATCTATCTATCTATCTATCTATCTCTCATCTATCTATCTATCTATCTATCATCTATCTATCTATCTATCTATCTATCTATCTATCTATCTATCTCTCATCAATCTATCTATCATCTATCTATCTATCTATCTATCTCTCATTATCTATCTATCTATCTATCTATCTATCTATCTATCTATCTATCTATCTATCTATCTCCAGCCTTGACTTAGGCCTGATAACAACTTGTATGGTTATAATGGGAAGAGATCCGTATATATGCAGAATTAAATATAAATTTGGAATCTAAACCCAGTAAATAGCTGAATTTGGATAAATTCACAGAATCCTGACTGGGAAAAATTATATATCATATGGGTTAAATCGTCATGGATCCAATTAAATGTTTCTAATATTTGGTGGCTAGCCCTGAAAAACTGGTAGCTCAACCAGACATTGGTGTCCTCCAGGAATGGGTGGGAGGGGAGTCAATAAAAAGGTAAAATGGCAGAAGTAATCCTCAACGGGAACTTGTCCAGACAGTCTCTGAGAATCAGATGCAATTGAAGGGAAGAAAAACAATACAGGTAATCCTCGACTTACAACAGTTCACTTAGTGACTGTTTGAAGTTACAACGGGGCTGAAAAAAGTGACTTATGTCCATTTTTCACACTTAGGACCATCCCCATGGTCATGTGATTTACATTTGGATGCTTGACAACTGACTCACATTTAAGACGGTTTCAGTGACCTGGGGTCATGTGTCAGTCTCCACTTTTATATTGCTTGCTGGCTACGGCTGCCATTGAAACGGGGGGAGGGGGGAGCTGTCTGGATAGTTGAGAAGGGGGGAAGTGAGCTGGTGGAGTAAATTGAAGAAAGTTTTCCTCAGTGTTTCTCTGCAGCTGGGAGGCACGCTAATAACCAGTCAAGATCAACTGTCCTGGCATACCAGAAGGATGGAGCCATCGGAAGCTGCACCCCACATGATCCCTTGGGGGGATGTGGATTGGATAATCCTGACTGGACCATTGGGGGAAGGGTTTTAAGGATGGTTTCTATATGTGATTTTCGCGCCTATTGCCTCAGACCTTGCTTTTCTTTGGTTGCATTCAGTTCATACTCAGTAGAAGTACCTTTTTCTATGAAAATGGAGTCGGGGTTTTTCATTCTTGAGTACTGAAAGGAGGCATACCTGACATCATGTGATCATTTTTTGTGGCCTTCTGACAAGAAAAGTCAATGGGGAAGCCAGATTCACTTAACAACCATGTGACTAATTTAACAACTGCAGTGATTCACTTAACAAATGTGGCAAGAAAAGTCGTAAAAATGGGGCAAAACTCTCTTAACAAATTTCTCACTTAACAACATAAATTTTTGGCTCAATTGTGGCCATACGTTGAGGACTACCTGTACTTTGATTAGGGTCAAAAAATTTATACATCAACAAAGCTTTCTGAATATAACATGCCATTGTTATAACTACTACCAATACCAGTTAATAATTGACAATAGCCGATATATCATGACCAAACTCCAGGCCTTACCTATCAGATATGATGTTAAATGATTAACATTTCTTTCATCATGTACTTTTCAAAGACACAAATAGCTGTGGGAAAGAATTTTTGGCAGGAAAATCACCATGCTTCCTTTCCAGATCCCTCCCCCCTATAGCTGTTTTGTAAAAGTAATACTGCATGGAGGAATGAGTACTATAATAGAGTAATTGTACTATGTTGACAATTTAGGATCTGTTTTCAGTCCATATAGAGAAGAGATTGGTCAGAAGCAGGACATTTAATTCTAGGTGAATTGGAAGAAAAGCAAACAAGAATCAGGGGCCACAGGTATCACCACAAACCCAGAAGAACGTTATGAGACCATGAAGTCCAAGAGTCCTTGATAATCAGAAGAATTGGAGCTTGGACATTGCCAGCTTCTGCTGCAGGAACTTTGGTGGAAGCAAAGTCGCCAATTTAATTCATTCCATTGCTGAATTACTCAGTCAAGAATTTTCATGCAGTGTTTAAGTAAAATGTACCGTATGGTTGTTTAGTCCCATTAAACCTAGTCTTCCCTTCTACAATAGCGAAGAACAAAACTTTGTTCTTTGTTCCTCTTCTATAGAATGTCTTTTCTGCAGAAGACTGCAAGAATTGGTTTTGCAGTGTTCTTTCCTTAAGCATGTACTGTACTTCCAACCTTTCTTGCTTGGATTTGTTGAATTATGGGTTAGCAATGTCAGATGGGAGACAAACATAAGATTTTGCATTGTTACAATGAGACCTGGAGTCATAATGTAAACACCTTCAATCTAGCGTCGCTATGTGTCATAAGCGAGATAGGCAGAAGCTAGGCTAATGGCACAGAACAGAAGAGGGGTCTCCAACCTTGGCAACTTTAAGACTTGTGGACTTCAACCCCCAGAATTCTTCAGCCAGCAAAGCAAAGCTAGCTGAGGAACTCTGGAAGTTGAAGTCCACAAGTCTTAAAGTTGCCAAGGTTGGAGACCCCAGGAATAGAAGATATCCAGCACTAGAGCTCTGTCCTGGCAGGATATAAATTTCTGGAAGTTAGTTAATGGATGTCTCATATAACATGAATATTACCTGTAATGTCATGTTTTGATTCCCAATGAAAAATCTCTTACTGTATCTATTTTTAGAGCTAAGATTTCTTTCCTCAGATAAAGTTGTCCTGATCACTGTATCCATTGCAAGCTTCTTCGTGCTTTTTGTTGTAATTCTTCTGGTCCCAATATTTTGGAAAAACAGGTAATTTTTTTTTTTAAAAAAGCACAATTCTAATTCATATAAGATTCATTCACAAAGGTGACTGAAAGATTGTTCCTAATTAACATTGTTTTTAATCTTCTTCAGGATCAAAGCAATTGTTTGGCCCACCATCCCTAACCATAAAAAAACTCTGGATAAATTCTGCCACAAACTAAGAAAGGTTAGTACTTTTACTTCAGGAAAAAGTAGACTTGCAGGCCTTCAACGTAAAATGAAATACAGGTAGTCCTCAACTTACGAACACAACTGAGTCCCCGACGTCTGTTGCTAAGCGAGATATACTTACCACAGTTCATTTTATGACCGTTCAAAGTTACATCACTGAAAAAAAAGTGATTTATGACCATTTTCCACACTTATGACTCTTGCACCATCCCCACGGTCACGTGATCAAAAGTGGGATACTTGGCAGCTGGTTCATTTTTATGATGGTTGTAGGGCCCTGGGATCATGTGACCTTCTGACAATGAAGATTCACTTAACAGCCACATTATTAATTTAACAACTGCAGCGATTCACTTAACACCTGTGGCAAGCAACGTCATAAAATGGGGCAAAACTCACTTAATCAATGTCTCACTTAGCAATAGAAATATTGGGGTCCATTGTGGTTGTAAGTCGAGGACTACCTGTATATATATTTTTAATGAATTAATGTCTTTGCTTTACGACTTTGGAAATGTGTTGAATTAATTCCCTGATAAATATCTTCTTATCTGCGCAGAACTCCGACGCCAGTTTCTTTAACCCTGAGAGTTTGGGATATGTTGACATCCATAAGGTGGAGAGCATTCAGGCTAAATCAGAAGTCACCCACCTTCAGCCCCCATCATATAATCTGGATGCAGAGACTGAGGATTTGGTGGAACCAAAAAGTAACTTCAACCATATTCATCATGGATGGTTGAAGCTCCCTCTGGCATATGAAGGAATGTGGTCAACAGAGATGAAAGACAAGCTCTACGGTGGAAGTGAGAACATCTCTGACGATCATTCACTTCTCAGCATCAATTTATACAATGAGGGCAGAATTGCCGACCAACACGGCTGGAACAGCAATGATCTGTGTAAATATTCCATTGTCCCAATGGACCACATTTTCCCCCCTGAATTAAAAACAGGCTCTTGTGACCACACTTATTCCAATGGGGAGACCAGGGTATTAAATAAAGAAGAAACCTACGTCACAATGGCAAGCTTTTTTGAAAATAAGGGGCTCTAAGAGTGCTTTTTCAAAAGGCAACTGGACTTCGTTTTTCCTTGAAGATGTTTCATTTCTCATTTAAGAAGCTTCTTCAGAACAGATTTGAAGAAGCTTGATGAGAAATGAAACATCTTCAAGCAAAAACAAAGAAAGTCCATTTGCCCTTTGAAAAAGAGACAACCCTGGATGACTGAGAATCTCCACAGACATTATTTTCTGAAGTTAGTTAAGATTCAGAACAAAATGAATTATTAGGAATTAATTTTCCTAATTAGGAATTAATTTTCTATCTACTGCTATTTTTATCTGGCTTCAAGAACCCAGGTCTGAATGACTGGATAGGAATTATGACGGTGCAGATATTGGAGAATTTCCACATCTTCCTTATTATGATTCAGCAGTAATCAGACAATGCTGGAGCACTTGATCTTGTGGATGTATCTTGTGATTCCTGACCGTTTAATGAAAAACAAAACTGGCTGAATTGGAGCAAAGTCCAGCAATGTAGCATCCTTTTTTTCCAGAGTAACTAGGAAGAAGCTCTGAACATTCAGAAAAGGGACAATAGTGTAGTCCATCCTCTTTGCTGCTCCCCAATATTTGCTGCTCCCCAAGAAGTTCTATGTTGTTATTAGGATTGGTAGATTTTTCTCCTGTCTTAATTTGAGAACTTCCCTCCTTAAGGCCACTCCATGTCTTGGTCCATACAGTGCCTTGTGGATAAGAATAATATAAACTGTATGTTATGTGAAGTAGTATTTTATTTTGCCTGTAATAATATAGTATGTCTATATTACTAGCTATAGTGATCAGTTCATCAATATAGTGCCTTCCCCAACCTTTTGAGCATCAGGGACTGGTTCTGTGGAGAGAGGTTTTCCTGCGGACCGGGTGGGGTGGGGGTGGGGCATGGTTTTATGTGCTGCTTGCATCCCGTGGATGGGACTTTGCTTATTTGTGCTGCCTGGTTTCTGGCAAGCCGCAGGCCAGGGCCGGGCCAAGGACTGGGGGTTGGGTACCCCTGCATTAATATCTATAACTATTCCAGTTAACACTTGAATTCCATTATATAATTTCACTGCTGCTTTTGATTTAGCTTTCTCCAAGAAATATTCAAGGGATGCTAAAACAATTTTAAAAAATTTTTTTATCATGATGTATCCGATATTTTTTCAATAGATGTATAATCTTGCCTTGTACTTATCATGTTATTCACTGCTATGTTTCATTTTTATAAGGAGTGGTTTCATATGTTTAATTTTTTATTTTGATGGAATAATAGTTATGTTTGTATAACTATAATAAATGTCTTTGAATTGGATGCTGACGTGGCATTTAAATAAAGTCATTAAGAAACAGTCAATGTTAGCCAGTAGATTTAATTTTAATCCACGAGCATTATTTATGAATAATACCTACAGCTTTCTTCCATCTGTCTTGCCTAAACAGAAGGTAGTAAATCATTGTAGCCAAATATTTATTGCCAACAAAATTATGGACTAGGGCAGTGATCGCTAAGATTTTTGCTGTTGTGTGCCAAAAGTGGGAGCGTAG
This sequence comes from Pantherophis guttatus, assembly GCF_059756535.1. Taxonomy (NCBI): domain Eukaryota; kingdom Metazoa; phylum Chordata; class Lepidosauria; order Squamata; family Colubridae; genus Pantherophis; species Pantherophis guttatus. The sequence goes on from NC_142064.1 coordinate 21,361,606, forward strand.
GGGGGTTTGTGTGTGTCCACACCCATAATTCAATGCCCCCCCACGCCACACACCCCACATACATGTGCATGTCACCCCACCCCCCATGCTTCCCCCGCTTTTGGCATGTGACGGCAAAAAGGTTACCAGTGGGGCCGGTACACCTGGTACTGGGGCTTTCTTGGAGCCTGGGGAGGGCAAAAATGGCCTCTCCCACCCCCCTGAGGCCCTCCAGAGGCCAGAAACGGCCAGTTTCCCGACTTCTGGTGGGCCCGGAAGACCCAAAAATCAGCTGGCCGGTGCATGCATGCGTGCTGGAGCTGAGCTAGGGCAATGCTCGCTTGCCCACAGATATGGCTCCACGTGCCAACTCTGGCACGCGTGCCATAGGTTCGCCATCAGGAGACTAGGGTGTAACCAATGATTAAAATCTATCCATCTTGTCCTAACTATTTACAAGACTTTGAATAAAGAAAAAAATGTAGACTGAGGATTCCCTTACCTATCTGTTGTGCACCGGTAATCTTCAATTTGCAACCATTTGTTCAGTGACCACATGAAGTTACAATGACACTGAAAAAAAATGACTCATGACCCTCGCAGCATCCCCATGGTCACCTGATCAAAATTTGAGTACGGACAACTAGCGTGTATTTACGATGGTTGCAGCACCTGGGGTCATACAACCACCATTTGTGATCTTACCAACCGGCTTCTGGCAAGCGAAGTCAATGGGGGGGGGGAGCCAAATTCACTAACAACTTCATGGTTCACTTAACAACTGTAGCAATTCACTTAACAACCATGGCAAAAAGATTGTAAAATTGGGCATGACTCCAGTGGTGGGTTTCAACATTTTTTACTATCGGTTCTGTGGTGTGGCTTGGTGGGCGTGGCTTGGTGGGCGCGGCAGGGGAAGGATACTGTAAAATGTCCATTCCCACCCAACTACAGGGGAAGGATACTGCAAAATCCCCATTTCCTCCCAATCAGCTGGGACTTGGGAGGCAGAGAATAGAGGGGGGCGGGGCCAGTCAGAATTTTTACTACTGGTTCTCTGAACTACTCAAAATTTCTGCTACCAGTTCTCCAGAACTGGTCAGAACCTGCTGAAACCCACCTCTGCATGACTCCCTTAACTGTCTTACTTAGCAATGGAAATTCTGGTCCCAATTGTGGTCCTATGTCAGGGACCAGCTATATAACCAGATTTTACTCCATGGGCTCTAAACCCTCTATTGGGAATTGAACTCATGAACTATTACATATTAGATGATCATAAACAATGCATTAGCTTTAGAAGCTCTTCAAGGCCAGGGGTTCTACAGAAAAGGTATCTGGAATTTATCAAAATTGTACATGAAGTCCACTTTCACTTAAGCGCTTAAAGAGAGATATTTCCATTGCATTATGTTGTTCATTTACTTAGAACAACTTGCAAATGAATAGTGGATTGTACCCAATGATACATTTGTCTTTGCAAAAGGGGCAGGCGTTGAATTGATTTAACTATTCCCCTCTGGGCTATACCATGCACTATGTCACACAAAGAATTTTTGAGATTTAAATGGATTTGAAGGACTAGCAAAAATTTGTTGAGCGACTTTCAAAACTATGGCACAGTAATGAAGCCACTAGATACAATTTACAGTTCCTGGTTCTCTAGTTTTCTGAACTTCTTTCAGTAAATAAATAAATAAATCCTCTTTTCTTCCTACATGATTTCTCCTCAACTTCTACCAAGTATTTTGGGGAAGGAAAATAAGATACTGTAAATATAGCTGCAGAGGTAGGACAGAAGTAGTGGTGTGATTCAAATAATTTAAAAACTGGTTCTCTGCCCTAATGACCAACTAGGTGGGTGTGGCCATGGTAGGCGTGGCCAAGGGTGACAGGCAGCACTTGGCCTCCTGCACCCGCCTGGGAGTAAAAATGTGCTGGTGGGGGGAGACACACCGCCCCCCCCCCACATGGGGCCTAGGAGGCTCCCTGCAGCCTCCTGGGAGCAAAAACAGGCTGTGTGTGTGTGTGTGTGTGTCGCACACACACACACACACCGTGCCCCGTTTTGGGCCTAGTAGGAGAGCCAAAATTGGGAGCCAAAATACCTGGGAGCCAAACTTGGGAGCGTGGGTAATCCTGGAAGGGGAGTGGAGGGGTGGGGCAAGGCGAGCCAGCAATTTAACTACCGGTTCGCCTGAACCAGCCAGAACCAGCTGAATCCCACCAGATTTCTGGATCAGTGGTGAGTTGCTCCCGGTTCGGTCTGGTTCTATAGAACCGGTAGTAAAACTGGTGGGAAGCTCCACCCACCCACCATGACATCATCATGGGTGATCTGCGCATGCACAGAAGCTTCTGCGCAGGCACAGAAGCGTGCGCGCTCCCGCTGTGAACCGGTAGTAAAGGTAAGTGGAACCCACCCCTGTTCTAGATAGAAGTCTAATTGAATGTCATCAAAAAGCTCCCTAACAGGTGGCAATTATCTAAGTATTTCATGAGATACATTCAAGTTGAGGTTGGGAGGTCCTCTGATGGAGATATTTTGAGTTCCAGCCCAGAAGAGCAAGACAGACTGGATAGCTTAAGTAGCATTTCCAATACTAGGCTTGCAGCTGGAGGAAGGTTTTTAAATAAACCTCTGATCCCACCACCATTTGTTCTTGGGAATATTATTAACCTATTTGCCATGTTATTTGCACCGAGAAATCTTGCTTGTTGAAAAATCAATTCTTCCCTGACATTGGTGGAGCTAACACAATGGACACAGTGATCACAGTAACAATAAGACATTTTAATTTCTTTTGGTAAAGGCTGTCATTCCATCTAATATAACCACTGTCCTGCCTGTTGGCTGAAAGAGATGTTTAGAGCAAAAGCACAAGAATAACAGAATCGTTTTAGGATATCAGATTTTCCAAGCATTTTTCATCATCACAATGAAATAGACATCGGTATCGATTGAAGCACTGACGCCAGCGTAATAGTTCATGAATTCCTCTGTTGTGACCTACGATAGAAGAGGTTGAAAAAGAAAAATAAAGTTTTTATTTAAATAAAATGTGTAAACTATTTGCGTGCAAAAATTAAATGCTACATGATGTTCTATGAGGAGATTCCCTTTCTACCCCTAGGAGTGATATGTTCCTCAATCTCGGGCCTCTATCTCAATCTCAAACCTAGGAGTTTGAGAGTTCTGCACAGTATCTTAGCTGCTCTTAGCACTACACTGTCCTGGATGTTGTTCCTGGGATCTGTTGGAGCCATTTTCCCAGCTTAAGGAAATGGTAGGAGCATTTGGGGTTGTGACTCCTAAACTGGGAAAGTGGCTCCAACAGATCCCAGGAACAACGTCGGGGCTCTCTGTCCAGAAGAGTGCAGTATTAAGATTGGGAGTACTTTGGCCTTTATTTTCCACATCATCTCCAATTGCTCCTTCAGGCCCTGGTACTTCTCCATTCCTCAAACCTTCCTGATGTTGCTGTTGCTTGGCATGCTACACCTGTCACCACCATTTAACAGTAACAGAGTTGGAAGGGACCTTGGAGGTCTTCTAATCCAACCCCCTGCTTAGGCAGGAAACCCTACACCACTTCAGACAAATGGTTATCCAACATCTTCTTAAAAACTTCCAGTGTTGGAGCATTCACAACTTCTGGAGGCAAGTTGTTCCACTGGTTAATTGTTCTAACTGTCAGGAAATTTCTCCTTAGTTCTAGGTTGGTTCTCTCCTTGATTAGTTTCCACCCATTGCTTCTTGTCCTGCCTTCAGGTGCTTTGGAGAATAGTTTGAGCTCCCTCTTCTTTGTGGCAGCCCCTGAGATATCGGAACACTGTCACCCCTAGTCCTTCTTTTCATTAAACTAGACATACCCAGTTCCTGCAACTGTTTTTCATACGTTTTAGCCTCCAATCCCCTAATCATCTTGGTTGCTCTTCTCTGCACTCTTTCTAGAGTCTCAACATCTTTTTTACATCCTGGCGACCAAAACTGAATGCAGTATTCCACGTGTGGCCTTACCAAGGCATTATAAAATGGTATTAAATATTCTTCTGGTCCTTGTCTACTACCACAATGTCTGGTTGATTGGCTAGCACCTGCCTGTCTGTCTGGATGTAGAAGTCTCATAGGACTTTGATATTAAAAAACTGCCTGGGTTTGCCAATTCAATTGCACTGCTCTTATAGCAGTGGTGGGATGTCCCAGGTTCGGACCGGTTCTTACGAACCGGTAGTAAAACCGATGGGAGGCCCCGCCCACCATCCCGGATGTCATCATCGGCGATCTGCACATGTGCAGAAGCAAGGCGCATGTGCACGCTTCGCTCACATGCGTGCGTGTGCGATCCCATTGCGAACCAGTAGTAAAGGTAAGTGGAACCCACCCCTGTCTTATAGGAACAATCCCATTGAAAGAAACAAGTGAAATGTGTTTTACTGGAATGCAAGATCCAAAGAAACCTGCCACATTGACCGCATAATATACGAGCCCTCCCTAATCCTTGCCCATACATTTTTCCTATTAAAAACACAAAGAGTTTGGATTTAATTTCACAATTCTAGAACAAAATTAAACATCGTTAGAGATTATAGAAACATAGTCTGCATAATCTCAGTGATTTCTTTTGAAATGTAAGATATATTCCATTTTCCTATAGGAATAAGTTGCATTTTAGGGCTTTGGGGGAATGGAAAGAGACTGAACTATTGAGTATCAATATACAGTGCACGATGCCTCCTTACTATGTCCAGTGGCTGCGAAGGAAGAGGACAAAGAGAAAAGATTTCTGTTCATAAATTCAGCAAATCCCTCTAAAAAAAAAAAAACAACAGAGCCTATAGAATGTCTGACATGATTGACTTACTGTAGTTTTGGTTTCCTTTTAATCTCCTTCTCACTTACCTGTCCATCTTTATCATAGGGGGAATCAAAGTTGTCCAGGAAAGTCCTAAAAACTTGGTCTTCACTCCATTCTCCATTTTGGTACTTGGGGTGATGTTTTACGTTGTAGACCCCTTGCAGATCTTCAATGGTGATGACTCCGTCCCCTGTCTTATCCAGCTTTCGAAAAGCTTGCATGATGACTTCTTTCCTTGCATTGGACATAGGAGGCTAAGGGGGAAAAAAAGCATAAAGCAATATTATTTTAAGGCCACTTTCTTCCCAGTCTTATCCTTTTACTTTCTGTTTCATAATATCTAATGGTTTTGGAGAGTTATGTTTCCCCTACCATTTTCAGAACATTAAATGAAAGATGTGAACATGGATTGTCAAAAAGAAAAGAAAAGAAAAGAAAAGAAAAGAAAAGAAAAGAAAAGAAAAGAAAAGAAAAGAAAAGAAAAGAAAGAACAGTGCTGAAGAACAGTGGATGCAATGTAGAAAAATATGACATAACTAAATTAAAGCAGAGGAACCTATGTGTAAATCCCAAAGGTGTTTTTTCAAGAGGCAACTGGACTTCCTGGTTTTTCTTTGAAGATCTTTCGCTTCTCATCCAAGAAGCTTCTTCAGCAAGGAATATAACTCCTTTCATTCCCTTTCATTCATTTAATTTGAAATTAATTTTAATTGGGTTATTTTAAATTGTGGCCGACATTATTTAATATTTTTTAAACTGTTTTAATTTTTGTATGTTGTGTTTTTACTTTGGCTGTCCACCGCCCTGAGCCCTGTTGGAGAAGGGCGGTATAAAAATCAAATCAAATCAAATCAAATCAAATCAAATCAAATCAAATAAATAAATAAGTACAGCATATAAGCAATAATAGATAATATTTTACCTACTGCCTCAATCTACTGTGTCTCATGGAGTCGAAAGCTAGTGTAATGTTTGACGTTAAAGGCTCTAACATTTTTGTCTGTAATTTTCATGTTATCAGGTACTGGTACCTGATAAGACGCCTGCTATCTAAGTCTCCCTACATAACTGCAATCTATCTGAGAGGGCAATCAACCAGTGAATTAAAATCTCATTTAATCGCTACTTCCTATCCATACTTTTTTATTTAGAAAAAAAATATGGTTTCTTTTAAGCTGCTGTATATTCGTTAATTCCGCTGAGTATATATTTGTCCTTCCTTTCCTTAGAACAAACATCTTTTATTAACTGATAGGAAATGTAGGTGGAAACAGATTCACAACAGCACCGATCTCCAATCAATTAGCATTGCACAGAGCAAATGCCTGGATCAGATCTGCCCCGACTTCGTTCTGCATGACCTTGACTCAAATGTGGAGAGCTCATTTCCATTGCAATTAGCACTTCTTGGCAGACTTCAGCGTGTGTGAAGCACTAAGCCTTCTGTACCCAGAAAAAGTGTCAGCATTTAACACTGACGTGGAAATGCTCCAGTTAGGGTGTTCCCAGCAGCACCTATCAGGGATTTCCCCAAGTTATTTCCCCATACCAATAAACATGTTTGTCCAGTAAATGCACTGATTTGGTTATCTTTACCAGGTAGACGAGACAGGAAACATAACCAGATGAGTTAATTCTACTTCATTGTAAAGCTACTGTATATTAACAGCAGCTTGCAAATCTGAAAGTACATTTTTTTCCTACTATCTCAGCAGTCCCAACCTTTCTGGCTGGGGAGGGGAGGGGACCTGGGCCACATTAGTGTGCGCGCACGCAGCCCAGTGGTGAAATCCAATTTTTTTTACTACTGGCTATGTGGGCGTGGCTTGGTGTGTGTGGTGTGGCTTGGTGTGCGTGACAGGGGAAGGATACTGCAAAATCCCCATTCCCTCCCCACTCCAGGGAAAGGATACTGCAAAATCTCCATTCCAACCCCACTCCAGGAGAAGGATACTGCAAAATCCCCATTCCCTCCCCACTCCAGAGAAAGGATACTGCAAAATCCCCATTCCCTCCCCACTCCAGGGAAAGGATACTGCAAAATCTCCATTCCAACCCCACTCCAGGAGAAGGATACTGCAAAATCCCCATTCCCTCCCCACTCCAGAGAAAGGATACTGCAAAATCCCCATTCCCTCCCCACTCCAGGGAAAGGATACTGCAAAATCTCCATTCCAACCCCACTCCAGGGGAAGGATACTGCAAAATCTCCATTCCAACCCCACTCCAGGGGAAGGATACTGCAAAATCCCCATTCCCTCCCCACTCCAGGGAAAGGATACTGCAAAATCTCCATTCCAACCCCACTCCAGGAGAAGGATACTGCAAAATCCCCATTCCAACCCCACTCCAAGGGAAGGATACTGCAAAATCTCCATTCCCACCCCACTCCAGGGAAAGGATACTGCAAAATCTCCATTCCAACCCCACTCCAGGAGAAGGATACTGCAAAATCCCCATTCCAACCCCACTCCAGGAGAAGAATACTGCAAAATCCCCATTCCCTCCCCACTCCAGGGAAAGGATACTGCAAAATCTCCATTCCTACCCCATTACAGGGGAAGGATACTGCAAAATCCCTATTCCCTCCCCACTCCTGGGGGAAGGGTATTGCAAAATCTCCATTCCCACCCCATTCTAGGACCAGCCAGAGGTGATATTTGCCAGTTCTCCAAACTACTCAAAATTTCCGCTACCAGTTCTCCAGAACCTGTCAGAACCTGCTGGATTTCACCCCTGACGCAGCCCCTATGGCCCAGCATGAGCAGCGGGCTGGCAGGCACATGTGTGAGTGCCCCCAGCCCACCACTTCGGCAAGTTGAGCTGCCCGTGCGCATACGCGCCAGCCAGCCACTCATGTGGCCCAATTCTTAATAGGACACGGCCTGGTAGTGGGCCATGGCCTGGAGGTTGGGGACCCTTGTACTATCTCCTTTACAGGGAGAACTAGGGAGGGTCCCTTCTGAGCTTTTTGCTCTGCCTACTATCCAGTGTGGCTATGCTGTTTCTTATCTAACCGTTCCCTGGGCAGCATCTCTTCACCTGGTCTCCCAAGGTCTTTCCCACACACCATAGTAGAGTTGGTTATGACATAGCATGTTAGTGCAATAATGTGGGAAACTATTTTTGTTGTTGCTGCTTAAAACTCACTCTTAATGTCAGGAGAAATTCATCAAAGTCAATTGTTCCATTCCTATCTTTATCAAAGGTTTGGAAAATCTTTTCGGCTTCGTCTTTCTCGATCAGCACAGCGTAATCATGGAGCCCTTTCATGAACTCTTTGAAATCGAGGGTCCTGCTATTGTCATCATCCATGATGCGGAAAACCCTGAAGAAAAGAAGGTTGACTGTAAAGAAAAGAGTTACAAAGATCAAAGAGGAAGAAAAAATAGGACAATGATGTACAAATCTAGGAAAGAAGCCTTTAAGGAAAACAAGAGGAGACTTGCTTCTGAGATACAGTATATTAAGACATTCGGCTGCATAGCAATTCCTTCATATCTGACCCCCTTTCCAAATTTTACAATGAGAGTTCACATCTTCGGGTGGTAAACATTGTACAGTTTGAAAGTTTATGTTACTTCTATAGCAACTAATTTGAGCAACTCGTATATAACCAAACCCCATCTTTACCTGATATAGAGTGGTATTTTTACTCTTAATCAAAAAGGAAGTCTGTGCAGATATAGTAAACATGTGTCAACCTACACATCCTTGAATTGGGCCCAAAGAGCAGCATTTGGACAGTTACATGCACATGTATGAAAAATCTAACTAGCAACCAATAAATTGAAAAACCAGTTGAAATAAGATCGCTGTGGCACGGACAAATGACCCATTTGGAGTATTCAGCTATATGTGGATATAATGGCTTTTCCCTTGAAAAGTTAGATCGGCAAACCTGGTTTTTTTTTCCCCTTTTCTTTTAATGACCCTGTAATCCCTTGCATTGGGGTGGAGTCAGGGCAACTGAATGGAGCTGAGCATTTACTGGCCAGATGCCCTTCCTGACACCTATGCGAAGCTCACAGCAGACATTTTCTCTTTGCACCCAGAGAGAGAAATATCTGCCACTACCTAGGATCAAACTTACAGCCTCTTGATTGCGAGGCAAGAGCTCCACCTATAGGCCACCACACTGCTCAGATCAGCAATCCTGAATATGAATGTATATATTAATGCTACTCTTATTTCTAATTTTTACATACCCTTGGCTTGAACTACTTTTTGGTATTCTTGCTGAGGAGCTAATTGCAATCTTCCTGGACACAGACTGTTTGGGCAAATTATCTTTGATTTGAACTGGTAACATCTGATTTAGCTGACTACTAGATCGGTCTATTAAAACATAAGCAGCGCCCTGCTAGATTAGACTTCTAGCCCATTTAGTCTAGCAGTCTGTTCTCATAGTGGCTGTGAGGTCCAAGCCCATGAAAGATGCATTGAATTCTAATTGACTACAATCCAGAGGTGGTATTCAGCAGGTTCTGACCAGTTCTGGAGAACTGGTAGTGGAAATTTTGAGTAGTTTGGAGAGCCAGTAAATATCACCTCTGACTGTCCCCACCTCCATCTGTTCTCTGCCTCCGAAGTCCCAGTTGATTGGGAGAGAAAGCCCCGCCCACCAAGCTATGCCATGCCCACCAAGCCATGCCCACAGAACTGGTAGTAAAAAAATTTGAATCCTACCACTGGTACAATCCTTTATTTGTTTACACCTAAAGGACATAATCTTACCAAACTAAAACTATAATCTTCCACCTGATAGATGTATCCCAAGAGATTCTAAGCTGCGGATACCCTGAACCTCTCCTCTCCCTACACCCCACATGTAATTTGGGATTGCGCAGTCTCTTAATTCAGGCTTCTCTCTGGAATGTACCACCTCCTCCCTAGGAAATCTCTATGCTACCAAGAGTCTCCCCCACTGCTTCTCCAGGGACACATTCCATCACAATGACCAGCCAATGGCCCAAGGAAGTCCACAAGTGTTCCACCAGATGGTCCTCAGAAGCAATCCCCTTGCCAGCAAGGAGTCCCATGACTTCCATGAATTGGTCCAATATTTATTTGAAGCCAGTTAAGCTGGATGCCAGCACCACATCTCAACAGTAAAAATGTGAGTTGGTCTTTAGAAAACAGCTTAAGTACTGCGGTGGCTGCAAAATACAACAATTGCTAACTGAGATGGGTCATATGGAACAGGTTGTGCCAATTTTGGAGTAGTTCTGTTTCTAGGCATAATTAACATGTCTGCTTTTAATGTGTAACCGTAATAATGCCTTTGGTTGGAGTATCTCAAGGATCATTTTCTGTTCTCCTATATCAGGGGTGTCAAACTTGATTTCATGGAGGACCGCATCAGGGTTGTGTTTGACTTCGGGGGGCGGGGAGGTGGCTGTGGCCAGGGTGGGCGTGGCTAGCTCAATGTCATTCATGTCAGAGGCACATGTGGTGGCCCGAGCACACTGCCAGCGAAAACCGAGCTCTGTTTTCACTGACAGAGTTGTAGGCAGCCATCGTAGCAGAAAATGGAGCTTGGGAGGACCGTGCACGGCCCTCCCAAGCTCCGTTTTTGCTGGCAGAGGCACCGCGGGCCAGTCCGCTGCTGTTTCCAGGGAGGCCCCATGGGCCAGATCTAAGGACCCCAAGGGCCAGACCCGGCCCCTGGGCCTTGAGCTTGACACCCCTGTCCTATATAAACCTACCCATCCATTGGGATTGACTTTATATCCTGTTTGAGAAGTGCTATACTATAAATGAGAAGGTGAATAAATATGGGCATTTTCAATTTTAATACCCTTTCTATGGAATTTTCTCTATTAAGATGTTTGTTTTCATAGCCTTATTTGTCTTATTTTTTTTTTTGGTTACACAAGGAGCAACTTTTGTTAGGCTATTTTAAGATATTTTCCCTTTCACTGGATTTCTACTGACTGCTGTGTTTTTAATCACTCACATTGAACATGATGTATTTATTTCTCTCTTTCTAGTCTAGAAACCAAGATGATAGAATGACTTACACATTTATCTAAAAAAGTTAAATACAGTTCAATGTCTATGGAGATTCTTAGTCATCCAGGTCATGGTTGTCCCAAAGGTGTTTTTTCCAAGAGGCAACTGGACTTTCTGGTTTTTCTTTGAAGACGTTTCGCTTCTCATCCAAGAAGCGAGGAAAAACAAAAATGGCCCTGTTGCCACTTGAAAAAGCACCTTTTGGGTTAAATACAGTTCAATACACAAAAAAGCACAAATTAGTCACAGAACACACAGTTCTGTCATTCTGAAACTTTTTTTAGAGTTTCCAGATAAAAACCCGATCGTGCAATTAACCTCCTTTGACCACAGAATTTTTTTTTCACTAGATGGCATGCTGCAAGGATAATTTGTTTCTAGATGTCTTTGTTATCATCTTGTCATCATCTGGAATTTTCCATCCAGATATAGAGTAGTAGCAATAGAATCCTTCCTTCCTTCCTTCCTTCCTTCCTTCCTTCCTTCCTTCCTTCCTTCCTTCCTTCCTTCCTTCCTTCCTTCCTTCCTTCCTCCCTCCCTCCCTCCCTCCCTCCCTTCTTCCCTTTCCTCCCTCCCTCCCTCCTTCCTTCCTTCCCTTCCTCCCTCCCTCCTCCCTCCCTCCTTCCTTCCTTCCCTCCTTCCCTTGTTCTTTCCTCCCTCCCTCCCTCCCTCCTTCCTTCCCTTTTTCCCTCCCTCCCTCCCTCCCTTTCCATTCAGGTCTTCTTACCTTTTTCTTAATCATGTTTCTTGAATGTGTTAAAAATGTGAAAGAAAACATGAGTGCAAAGAGGGCATAAGAGTGTGAAGAAAAAAGTCCAGCTAAAGAGCAGATCCTCACTCATCCCCAGACAGAGTGGCTGGCTCACAGTCTTAAACTCTCTGGGAGATTTGAAATAAAGCTGAAAAGAGGCTGAACTAGCTAGTTTAGGGATGCAGGCTCCACCACTCTGTGTGTGTGTCTGGCTGCCACCAGACTTGTCTTCATCAGCTATCTCATGGATCCATTTACCTGCCCAGGCCTTTGATGCCTGCTGAGCCCCTTGCCAGGCACTGGAGGCGTAGCTTCTCGATTGGATCGGTGGTGCGGGTAAGGTTTTTCTTGGCTTGGATGGCCATTTCCCTGTCATGTCGTGCAGTGCCCGGCATCTAGAAAAAAGGGAAGTCAGTCATCTTAGAACATGGAAGAAAGAATGAAAGTTTTGGAAAGGACCTTGGAGGTTTTCTACCCAACCTCTTGCCATGACAAATGGCTGTTCAGTCTCTTCTTGATAACCTCCCTTGATGGAGCACCCACAACTTCTGGAGGTAAGCCGTTCCACTGATTAATCGTTCTCACTCTCAGAAAATGTCTCCTTCCTTCTAGGTTGGATCTCTGTTATGGTCTTCCACCCATAAGTTTTTGTCCTGCCCTCAGGTGCTTTGGAGAATAAGTCAAACCCCCCTCTTCTCCGTGACAGCTCTTCAAGTACTGGAAGATGGCTATCATATCACCGCTAGTCCTTCTCTTTATTAGACAAAACATACATAGTCCCCTCAATCGTTCATCACATGGTTTAGCCTTCAGAGCCCTTATCATCTTTGTTGCTTTTCTCTGCATTCTTTCTAGGGCCTCAACATCTTTAAAAAAATTTAAAAGGCAGCAATCCATATGGGAGGTGATTAAGGTGTAGAGTGTAGAACTTCTTCTGGTTCAGGAATTGGTGCAAATGGCACACAACATAAAGGCCCTTGTAGCTACGACTGTCATCTGCTCTTCCAGTAGGAGTTGTGAGTCCTCAGATTGCACACCTGGTTTGTCTGGGAAAGTGCAATTTCATGCAGAACCAAAGATGTCAAATTCTCAGATCCAAATGACCCCTGGATTTGCTACTGTCTGGAGAGCATTTGGAGAGCAGCCTTCTGTCCCTTCTCTCTCTAGATTAGATCCCCTTCTATCAATTTATGCAAGTGCAAAGTTAACTTTGCTGAGGTAAAACCAGAAAAAGAACATTCCAGCAGGTATGCTTATTAAAATTCATGGAATGTGTATGTGTGCGTGTAAAACCACAGCAACAATAAAAATGAAGAGCAGTAATTTCATAATGTCTTCACAAAGGCTTTACAACCATCTGATAGCATCAATCTGAAAAGTCACCATGCAAAGCACTTGGTTTCCTCCTTAACGTACAAGAGAGCTCAGATGATCTGGCAAAGTCAGCGAAACAAAGAGTTTTACACAGTATTTAATGCTCTTGTCCTTAAAAAAAAAAAAATTATGATCTTTTCTAGTTTTATACCACAAAGATGAACAACTCTGTTTTGTTTCTGTACATTATACAATTTATCCGTCCTATATTTTAATTGGTTGTTCAACATCTTGGAAGGTTTCTGGCTGAAAAACATTTTAATCATAATTTGACAATGATCACGTCAGGCAAATCTGCTACGTACAATGAAGCCTCTTCTCAGATCACCCAACTCCACCTTCTCCTGAATCTCAAAGTTACATCTCAAAGTTGCAATTATTCTGAGTTTGCTGCGTATTTCTTTTTTGATTCTCCATAACACACACTATTTATTATCCCCCAATGTCATTTTTTTAATTGCACAAACTTTCTAAATAGCAAAGAGGGGAAAGATAGGGATATAGTAACTTCTGGAAGCCAGTGATGAAGGGGAATGAAAATAAAATGTTTGGTTACCTTGAATCTGTCACCTGTTGCTTCCACCTGAAACTATGGACGCTTTCTTGTAGAGAAAATAGGCCTATCTCTTCCTTGTGTTTCGTCCCTTCTCCTGGCCTACACCCTCCTCCCCTGATTGGGCTGTGGGGGAAGGATGAATGCAAAAACCAATAGGCAGCGAAATCTGACTGGAAGACATCAGCTGTCCGTCCATCTCAGGTTACTTGTTTACATATCACTCCCCTGCTTGAAGTTTACTACCTTGTTTCCAAGGTGATGTGGGTAGTCCAGATGGGCCTCCTGCAACCTGCCTGGGTTTGAATCCTTCTCTTCTCTGGCTAGAGATGCTCTTTCATGCTACATTCCTCTCTTTTGCATCTGGCTTTCAGGATGACTGCAGATCCCCGTGTCTCAAGAAATACTTTATTTATTTTTTGCTGCGAGGGAAAATCTGTCTTTCAGTGTAGAGGAGAAAAAGGGAATTCACCTGAATCTGGTTTTTCATTAAAAAAAAATGGGAAGAGAGAAAATGATGTGGAAGGTTACAATTCAAGGGGGAAGGTTTGAACTTAACTGAATTTACTGAAATGCTAGTTTTCTGTGTGTGGTCTGCTGGAGAGTCCTCCAGTCGCCGTTATGGAAGGAAAGGTAAGTTCTAGACAAAGGCCTATTTCTTTGAAATATTTAACACAACCTGCTTCAAAACTATTTAGACCAGTGGTTCTCAACCTGTGGGTCGGGACCCCTTTGGGGGTCGAACGACCCTTTCACAGGGGTCGCCTAAGACCATCTGAAAACACATATTTTCAATGGTTTTAGGAATAATTTTATGGTTGGGGGTCACCACAACATGAGGAACTGTATTAAAGGGTCGCGGCATTAGGAAGGTTGAGACCCACTGATTTAGACGAATAGTACATTTGTACAAAATAGGGTTTCAGAAATCTTTCGGTCAGAGACCATATACATTTAAGGTGGAGCTAGATCAAGATTTAAACTACTAGTGACAAGAGCAAAAATGCTTTTTATTTTACAATGATAATGATTCCATGAATATGATTGATGTTTTTCTGTAATATACTATATGCTCTTTTTTTGTTTCTGAAATAATAAATGGAGAGGCCCAATAAAATAAAGTTATTTTTTCCATTTGCATTTTTCCCCAGTAGGTTTGCAAGTTTAGTGCCCTCCTGCAAAAGGAATGCAAAAGTCAAAAATTTCTGTAATATAAGGAAACGGCCACATCATCTGTGTTTCCGACCTGCCATCCAGAGGTGTCTCCATGTTGTAGTTAAAAAAAGTCAACTTGAGATGTGATAGAAGCCACACTTAGAATAGAATAACAAAGTTGGAAGGGACCTTGGAGGTCTTCTAGTCCAACCCCCTGCTTAGGCAGGAAACCCTATACCACTTCAGACAAATGGTTATCCAACATCTTCTTAAAAACTTCCCGTGTTGGAGCATTCACAACTTCTGGAGGCAAGTTGTTCCACTGATTAATTGTTCTGTCAGGAATTTTCTCCTTAGTTCTACGTTGCTTCTCTCCTTGATTAGTTTCCACCTGTTGCTTCTTGTCCTGCCCTCAGGTGCTTTGGAGAATAGCTTGACTCCCTCTCCTTTGTGGCAGCCCCTGAGATATTGGAGCACTGCTATCCCCTAGTCCTTTCCATTAAACTAGACATACCCAATTCCTGCAACCGTTCTTCATATGTTTTAGCCTCCAGTCCCCTAATCATCTTTGTTGCTCTTCTCTGCACTCTATCTAGCGTCTCAACATCTTTTTTTACCTCATGGCGAACCAAAACTGAATGCAGTATTCCAAGTGTGGCCGTACCAAGGCATTATAAAGTGGCATTAACGCTTCACGTGATATTGGGTCTCTCTCTGTTTTATATGCGTAACACACATGCAATGCACATAAAAAGCAAGCCGAATTTTGATCACATCATCATTGCTGACATCTTGGTTTTTTTAAAAAAACATGCACTATGGATATCCCTGGCAGAATCCTAGACAAAGCAGTCAGAATTCATCTCAAAATTAATTTATTTCTATGTAAAAATGCAGAAAACACCAATCTGAAGATGCAAAGAGTACCATCAGATCAGCATCTCACCCTCTGAGCTACCCTCAGAGACTCTCCTCTCCAATTTTGGCTCCAGATGAAAATAAATGATGAGCAGCTACTCAACCCATGGACATTTTTCTGTGCATATATTTGTGTGCACTACTCCAGTGGTTTCCAAAATATTGAACTGTTGGCAAACTTGATTATAAAAGCATAAATCAAATTATGGAAATCTTTCAAGGCTTCTCTGCGGCCTTCCTGCCATTTCCTATGTTGTATTTGAAAGTCTTTTGTGAGTTGTGTATGTGAAATGGTAGCTGCCTGGCAATTTTGCAACTAGATTATTTTATCCTGGAGTTTTGACCACATCTGCATGTTCTTTTGGCAATTATTTTGGGTGTGGGGGACAAAAGTGCTAAATGATATAGGAAGACACACTGGAAACTCCAAGATACAAATCCTGAAACTTGAGGGGAAGGTTAAGACATGGGATCAGGTTAAGTGTGTGTGTGTGTGTGTGTGTGAATCTTTTTCATTTTCATCTTCTCTTTCTATGTACTGTTTAGGTCTTTGTAGCATAGAAACTACTTTAAAACAATTTAAATGAAATTAAAAGATATTTAGCTTTCTTGCTGTACACTTCCGATATAGATAGTGCCAGGTTTCATCCAGAATAGTTCCTGGTAGGAATGGAAATACACACCAGAAATGTCAGAGGACTCTTTCCAATCAGCGTTGGGAGTTCAGTGTTTAAATGGCTATTCAAAACTATCTGAGATTCAACTGATGAAAAGAAAGGGCATCAATTTTCCAAATTAAATAGTTACATAAATGATGTAATTTTATTTAGGTTCTTTGTTCCTCTGTCACTTTTATTTATTTACCCAATTTATATTCTCGCCCATCTCCACAAGTTTCTGGAGGCAGTGGACAGTTACAATAAAAAATATTTAATTATAATTCCATTTAAATTATAATTTCATTTAATTATATAAATTATAAACATCCTCTGCAAAGAACATCCTGGTCATTCAATTAACACTATTCAATTAAGATTAATCTATTCATGAATTAGCCCAATTACACTGGGTGCATGAATAAAATCATAGTTCTAATTAACATACGTTCTTCAATATGCTTACATCAAGCAGATGCCAGCATTTAAAATAGAAGCTAGTAACAGCAATAGTAAAAGTAGAATGCTTTTCTGGAATATCCCACACATAGAAATGATTATAGCTGGGCTGGCTTGAGTCAAATTTTAAACGGATTTTAAATTGGAATGTTTTAATTACGGCCAAAATTATTTAATTATTTTAAACAGATTTTAGATTTTGTATGTTTTGTATGTATGTCTTGTTTTTACTTTGGGCTGTTCACCGCCCTGAGTCCTACATTGGAGAAGGGCGGTATAGAAATTTAAATTTTAAACAAATAAATAATTGCTTGAATGTCAATATAATAAATTAACATTTTAAACAGCCATATTAAATAGGAGCATTTTCTTCCTTTAAAATCTAGCAATCAAACAACCCTAGAATCACGGGTGCCAATAAACTTCAAGATTTTGAAGTAACTATATGTACATATTTATTTCAGTCTGAGAATTATAGGAATACATACTCAAAGGCAACAGGTTGGAGAAAGTTCATCTAGATAAAATAGCTGGATACGGGGCAGGAGACAATGGCATCATTATACCAAAGGCTTCATAATTGATTCTTTCATCTGGTACAGGTTGTAGTGTTTTAGTGTTATTTAAAAAAAAAGAAAACAAAAACACCTAACTATGCACAGAGCCAGCATGTTCTATGTAGAGGTGTTTGCTAAATACAAAGGAATTGTACAATTGTGTGAATATTCACATAATGTACACCCACCCTAATATTAATCTAAAACAGTTATTAATACAGTATATAAAGAAAATATTGCAGAAAAATCCGTTCAGGCAAATTTTATTCTAGTTAGATTTAAATGTACATTAAAAAAAAAAGATCAGTACATAAATAATTTACAAGTAGGCAATTCTGGGTATCCAAATAAGATATACGTACATGTCTGAACTGAAGTGATGAAGACAAAGGGAATTCCCTTAGTCGTGCTCTCAAAGCCCGTGTGTGTAACATGCACTTGCAAGGCATTTTATGACTTCATCCAAACTTCCCTTATTTTCCAGAGAAATAAATTATATCAACAAAAACAAATGAAGTAGAAACCAGAGTGGGCACATCAGTTTGTAAATATACAATTTAGGATTATTGAGACAAAAACACAATGCTCAGGCTTCAGTATTTTCGATTATGTTGTTCAAGGTACACAATCTTGCTCCATTATGAGTGAGATAGAGTGGTTATTTGTCCCATTGGTAGTGATTTCTTTTGATCTATAGTCACGTCATCCATGAATATGAATAAAAAATCTAGCATAGCTTCTATATTTACAAGGGGTAAAATTCTGGCAAATTTCCTTCACGTTGAATGCTTGTATTATGGCCAATAGCAGTAGATACACTACAGCAAAAGGAGCACTTATTGGTAAAATAAGAAACTCACACCCAAAATTCATGTTACGCAGAGAGAAGGAATCATGATGTAGTTGAAATGTTTTCTGATTTAGGAAGCGTAGACAGAAATTGCAGAAAGAAGTAATAGAGAAAGTAACAAAGGTGGGAAAAGCCCTTCAAAGACAGTTTGGGTGGACATATTCAGATCTCTCAACATTTTTTCCTTTTCCTTTTTTTTTTTTTGGTACATTTTTAGAAATAATCACAGAAGAAAAACTAGCACCGAAATAGCTAAATTCAGAACACCGATTTTTCAGCATGATTCTCCATTTTATTCCGCAAATGATGCTTATTTTAATGTTGAATGAATGTTATGTCTCCAAGTATTAATAATGACAAACATGAAAATCATGGCATCTTGTAATATATACAATATTATATACCAAGATTGCAAAATAACATTCAATTAGCTGATCTTCACTATTTTTGAGCCCTGTGGAAAATGGGGGGAAAAAATGTTCCAACCATTCCTTGACAATACCATTAGCAGCATAATTTTGTGCAAAGAAAAATTGTGAAAATTCTACTTCACAATGATTTCTTCAAGTAGTAATGCACATTTGGAATGTTTCCCACAACTAAAAAACAATTTATTTAATATACAGATGCCCCTTATTTTTTTGAATTCTCTGCACTCATTTCAGGCATCTCCTTCGGCATTTCAATTATACATCAAACATTGACAATTAGAGAAACATATTGTAAAGTTCATTTTAATTCCATTCATATACAGCATTACATTTTACTTTAATTTATGCACACATCCCTAATTAGATATAAATAACAATTACTTACTGGCAACAAATATATATCTCATTGATTATGACTCCAATCCCCAATATTATTTACAAAGCAATTATTTCAGTTCCAACCTTACCATTAGGTATAAATAAAGAATTCAATGGCAAATATAAATTTTTGCATGAATGTATCTGCTAAAAAGCCACATTTTCCAATTCGTATTAAAAGAAGAAATCAAAATTCTTCACACAAGCACAATGACCATGACACTCTTACAAGTGAAAAAAATGAGTATATATATATAGAAATGTATTAAATCTTTTTGTTGTGGCATGAAGTTCCAAAGCAGCGTGCATAAAGCAAGACATTGAAGTTTTAATACTTAATGCATCAAGCAGTTTGAATTACTGACTGGAATGTTTTATATGCTTTTATGCATGCTGCCTGATTTCAATTTGAAGGTGATTCCAGATAAAAACATGTTTGTCTCCCAAAAAGAAATTCAAGAAGAAAAAAGTACTATTTTAAACCAAATCTCCTTTACTTGATCTGTCAGTCACCTGAGAATATCCCATAGCATAGTCCATTTCCAAACTTTGAAGGAAATTATGTGTGAAAATCCAGCTCACCCTCCAAAGCAAAAGAGAACATCTAGTCTGCAACTGTGCATTTGAGCCAATAACTTTTAAAGCAAAATTTAACAACCTTTCAAGAAGCCTCAGTGTTAAGTTCTTAATTTACTAGTTAACAAAATTTCTGTTTATCTAACGAATAAGGTATTAAAAGTATCGCATCTTTTTCTGGAGATCAAAAAATGTTTGGAAGAAATTTGGTAACTCTAAAGTAGCTTTTCTTAACAGACATGAGATGTTTAGATCAGTTTATGGCATTGAGATAATTTCTCAATTCTAAATTTATTGTTAAACTGGGATTAATGTAAGAATTTGCAAATTCGTTTGCCAGTACATTCCAGTTTCCATTAGTCATATATTTTGGTAGGTTGAGCACTGAGTGTAATTTCAGCATTCGTGAAAATAGTATCCCAAGTCATACTTGACAGATGATAAGCCATTCGCTTTCCAGATGCACATTGCCTAAAATGATGCTTCACTGAAGCTACTGTGAATCACAATAACCTTTCTCCCTCTAAAATGAATGCTTTTTTGATTTACGTATTATAAAATACACGGAACGACCATTAGTGTCTATTTTCTTCCACTCTTCCTTGTTACTTTCTCATGCTATACCTGAATTAGGACACTATAAGGAAATGCCTAATAAATCATCACACATTATTTATACGGTTGTTACAAACAAGAATGCAAAAACATCTCTCTGTACTCATAAAAATTCTGCCAAGCACTGTGGCTTTAAGGCTGCATTGTTCTGGGATGTTTAAAACCTATCCAACAACAATAAAAAAATTTGGTTGTACAGCATTACTATTCACTAATCAAAATATTTACATCCTTTGCTTTTCTAAAATGACAAAAAAATCTCGTGGTGAGATGGGCGGCAAACAAGTAAAATAAATAAAATAAAAACGCAAATCCCCTTCCAGTATGAAACACAGGATAGCGATAGATGTTAAAATCCTCATGCTAATCAATATCTAATCACCGGATTTGGCTTCAGGAAAACAAACAATGGCAAATGCTTATTTTTTCTTAACATCTTCCAATATTGTCTGGTCCCAATAATACTGTACACATTTCTATATGGCATTCATGAATACCTATGAAAATTAGTTTGAAAAATCTCATGGTTTTTTTCTTTAGTGAAAAAAACTGCTCTAGCAGTAAAATACAGTCTTGATTAAAACAGATTTCCTTTGTAAGGCAATAGCTGGATGTCATCTTTTTTTTTCATTTTCATACTAGAAGAATTCATTTTTTCAAAGGCAAGATCCAAACGGCAATAACTTTAAGTTACATTTAAAGCGATGGACTTTAAACTGCAACTTTGCAATTCAGGATGGCAAATATATAATTTAGCAGAATAATTTTTACCAGCAACTTTTATCAATGAATCTTAAAAGATATTTTTGTGATGTGTTTCCCTTATATGTCAGTATATGTAGTTAAATATCATGTTTTCAAACTGTTAAGATATGATTAAGATTTTATCAATATTCTTATGCGTGCAAATGTCTTTTGCTATATAGATAAAGAAAACATAAATTGTTTCCTGTTCAGTGACTGTTAGGCAGGCATTGAAGAAAAGCTATGTAGATTTGTAAAATCACTCCAGGTCTTCAAGAACTTGAATTGAGAACCCAAACCTATCTGGATGGCCTTTCACGAATCATACCAAATCTGGAATAGAAGCTAACCAAAAATATTTGCACCAAATAGGGCTAATCTAATGAACTGCACTTAGGAAAACCTAATTGTGTTATCCTTAGAAATCTCTTTCAAACCTGAACTCTTCCCCACACCGCCACCCAAAAATAAAACTTCCCGCAGGTGCACATTTACCATTTTATTTGGGGCCCAACATTTGTTATTTTAAGACCGCATCTGCCTTATCTTTACCTTGATTCAACTCAATAAGTCGAAACCATACTCCTTTATCTATGGACAGCTTCTAAAATCGAGGAGAGGCTTTTGAGGTTGACCAGGCCTCTTCATTAAGAGATAAGAAGAACCCCAAATATCAAGAACTTTCTGTCTCTGGGCTGTCTGGCACCCCTTTCTCCTTTGCACCCCATCTCTTCTTATTCAAATCTTATTCAAAGTTTGAAGGAGTGAGAAGGAAGGTAGAAAAGGCACCACTGCGGGGGTAGCCCATCTTGAAGTGGGCAACTAATTCTACAAAGTGCATTTTGTTAGTGGAAAAAAGTTCCTTGTTCCTCACATTCTTTTCTCGTGAACTGAAGCTGATTCGGTTGCAGAATGAGATACCAAAAAGGTGTTTTTTCCAGAATAAGATCCAAGAGATTTGGGGCTTTAGACATCATCAAATATTCTACTTCGAGACATTGACAAATATCTTCCACCAGGTTGGTACCTGTAGAATACAGAGAGGCTTTAAATATGGAACTTAACATGGCTCTGTTTTTGAGCTAAAGACATTGAATGAAGGGAGCCAAATTAGCTGTGCAAGTCCAAAATCAGGAGTCTGGTAGCACCTTTTCAAACTAATGATGTTATTACACAGGGTTGTTGTTGGGGAGAAAATAGAAGGAGGAGGGTGTAATATGTATGTTCACACCTAGGGTTACTTATGTCAACTCACAAAGCATCCCTGGCCTGCTCTCGAGTTGCCATAGGCAAGGGAGATGGGAAAACCAGCGAAGCAGCCCGGCAGCCAAAACCAAAAGCACATTCCAGACATATCTCCCTCAAGGCTGTCTCCCAGGGTTACCCAGAGCGGCCGGAGGGGAGTGATCTCTACAACCCATGAAATTGCTCCGCTGGCAAATGTGACTGATGACACACCCTGGGGGGAGGGGGAAAAGGGTCCTAACTGGGTCGTAAATTACGTGGGGTCAGAGTTGCCTTCACTTGGAACGTGCTGACATGAAGCTCCTAATAAATAACTGGATTTCTTTTGAAGCTTGGCTTGAGCTCATGATTTAATTAGGGCATCTGATGGAACCCTGACAACTTATAAAGTAATAAAGGCAAAATAAAAATGCTAATAAACAAATAATCAAAAGCAGAAAACTTGTAAACTACACCTCATTTATCACATACATGGACGTGCATGGAATAGCACTATGAATTGTGTAAATCTTACAAAGACCAATTGACAAAAGATCAGGTTGTAACAGCACCTCTGCAATATTCAAATTTATACAGGTAGTCCTTGACTTATGACAATTGAGCCCCAACTGTTTGTTCCTAAGCAAGAAATTTGTTATGTGAATTTTGCCCCATTTTACGACCTTTTTTGCCACAGTTTTTAAGGGAATCACTGCAGTTGTTAAGTTAGTAGCATTGTTGTTAAGTGAATCTGGCTTCCCCATTGACTTTGCTTGTCAGAAGGTCACAAAAGGTGATCACATGACCCTGGAACACTGCAACTATCATAAATATGAGCTGGTTGCCAAGCATCTGAATTTTGATCATGTGACCATGGGATGCTGCAGTGATCATAAGCATAAAAAATGGTCATATCATTTTTTTAGTGCCAATGTAACTTCGAACAGTCACTAAATTAACTCTTGTAAGTCAAGGACTACCTGTATTCTAATTTTTCTATATAAAATATGGAATATCTAGGGCAGAGGTCTTCAAACTTGGCAGCTTTAAGACTTGTGGACTTCAACTCCAGCATAGTTGGCTGGAGAATTCTGGGAGTTGAAGTCCACAAGTCTTAAAGCTGTCAAGTTTAAGACCTCTGATCTAGGGTTACATTCAGCGTAAGAACTCAGTGACAAGAAATCTGATATTAATAATGGAAACAACTGTCTTTCAATGCCATGAATATTCAAGCACCTAAAATTTAGTGCAGATGTATGTGTATTACATTAAGTTTTCTTGATAGTATTCCAGTACAGGAAAGTCGGAAAATAGAAAACAATAACATCTTTTGGGGATCAAGCTTCTATAATGATCTCTTCCCCAGACCAGAAGTTGGAAACCTGTCATGAGATCTCCTGCTTTGGTGTGTGAGTGTGCGTGCGTGCGTGTGTGTGTGTGTTTAACAAAACTTAGTTAATGAGAAATCTGAACAGGAATTTCCTGGCATCAAGGAAATGATTGTGATGACTATTTACAGACAATGTCAGTCTAATCTAGATGCTCCTTACCTTCCTGATTCAGAGTCAAGAGGATCTTCGTTGACCGAATCTGCATTGAAGTCCAGAGGTTCTGCATCCTGAAGAAGTTCTACTCTGTCCCTTTCGTTCCTGCCATTTGATCTGGTGTACTTGGAAGTCACTGCAAGAAGACATTTTACAATATAGTCAAGGGGCTTGTTGAACTCCAGCAAATAGTTGAAAAGGCCTTTGCCAGAAAAAAAAAATGATCTGGAATATATAGATGGACTAAATATTTTCAAGGATATTAATTATTAAGATTAATATATAATACAAAATTTCAAACAGCATTTCTAAACTAATGCAATTGTTATTGTATGTATTTATTATAAATATAATCGATTATACAAATAATAAAGTATGAATAAAATATAATTCTTTTTAATCACAATTAAAAAGGAATAGAGATGAATTGGATATATTGGATATATATACTGTATCCATCCAACCACATCAAATATGCCCACGTGACACTGCTGCTACCTGAGCAGCACTGGCTACTGGTAGCTTCCAGATGCAATTCAAGGCCCTGGTTGCCACCTTTAAAGTTCTACATGGCATGGGACCAGGTTATTTGTGAGAATGCTTCTCCCTAGTGATTTCTGCTTGTCACAGCAAACCATTAGTGGTCCTCAGAGCATGGCCTCTGTTCCAGATTTGCTGGAAGTGTTCCTGTTATTTGTCTCTACCTGGTAGAACAGGGCCTCCCCCTTAAAGACAGAAAGCCCCTACTCTATTGTACTTTCACAAGAAATTGGTCTTCCTCTAGGCACTTGGGGCAGGGTGTTAGTTTGGGAGCTCTGGCATTGGGTGCATGCGTCCAATGGCTTGTATTTTTATTAAGCCTCAATCAGAGGTGGGATTCACTTACCTTCCCTACCGGTTAGCAAATGTGACCCCACCTCTGCGCCTGCGCATGGCCTTCTGCGCATGCTCTTTGCTCGCACATTACATCCAGGCGGGTGGGCGGAGTGTCCCGCAGTCGCCACTACCGGTTCGCCCGAACTGGACAGAACCGGCTGAATCCCACCTCTGGCCTCAATTCTGTGTTCATCCATTCCTCAGAGTTTCTGGATAGATGGACAGCAGTACAAAGAATGGGGATCCTATTGATGGGGCTTCGGAGGGAGGCATTCTCAGTGTCCATCCTGTTCTTTGGAACTCCATCCCAGGAAAACACAATGAATCTCATCTTTCTAGGCTTCAGGACAACTTTGGAGACTTTCCTGTTCCAAAGCAGGAGAGTATCTTTTGATTGAAAGATGGAGTTATTTATATCTGATATTTATTTTTTGTTTTGCTTACAGGTACATGGGGTTTCTTGAGTTGTTTTATTTATTTATGTTGTTATCTACTCAGTGCCTGTGGGAATGGACAGCATACTGACCATTCATCCATATATGACCAAGCCAGTTTGGTCCATGGTTAAGGCAGAAGCCTAGAAACCAGGAGACTGTGAGTTCTAGTCCCGCCTTAGGCATGAAAGCTGGCTGGATGACTTTGTACCAGTCACTCTCTCTCAACCCAACCCACCTTACAGAGTTATTGCGAGCCGGGGGGGGGGGAAATAAGGAAGCAACTTTTACTAAATCAAAATTTGATCAATTATTTCCGCAATGATTCCAATTTACTTCCAGTTTGATGTCACCAACTTCACTAAAAATTAGAATACCAACCTTCTTGGAACTGAATGAAATAGTGTGGTCAAATATTATCCATGATCTATAGAAATATACAAGTTGCCTCAGAGCAAGTAAGAGAATTAAATGAGATCCCCTCAATCACATTTCTGAATTAAAAAAAAACTCTTAAGTCCAAAAAAGAAAAGAAAAGAAAAGAAAAATTAAATTGTTAATGGTATACTTACATCTGTTTGTATTGATCTCTGTGAAACTAGACTCTTTTTGGTCTGCTTGAATATTTCTGTTTCTTGTTGAAGGTTCACGATTGTTTCCATACCGTTCTTTCCACTCCTATCCAAACAAAAGCCAAAAAACCCAAAAATACCAGTGATACACACACAGGCACACACACATTGTATAACACAGTGATTTTAATGTCTGACTTTAATATTTTCTCTGAAGAATGAGAAAGTGGAAGAATGTAGCACTCAAATAAGGGTTCAACACCACACTGCCCATTAAATCTACTGCATCCAAGTTGGGGTCCATGCTCCATCTACTAATTAATAAAAAAATAATTTTAAGTGACTGAAATCTTGTACGATCTCACATGCTAGGAATATCTAAATTGTGCAAGAGTTTGGTCTTCTCACAGGAGCAGAAATCTTGTAAGAATTGAAGATGCTTCAGTATTTGGGGCATTTATAAAAAGAAAGGTATCTATGTTCAAAATACCAGCATCTGGTACCAAAAAGGATTAGCTACAAAATACCAGGGAAATCTAGCGATTATAACCAAATGGTTATAATACTGCTTAGAAAAAGAAACCAATGTTTTACACAAAATGTAATATGCCACCTATTTTTGCCAATTTAGGATTAGATTGCCTGCTGCAGAAATGATCATATTCTCCAAAGTTAATATTACTAAACTTTTACCGCTTAGAGAAAATATATTAAACTGTTGAACATACCCGTCTCCTGTTATCACCATCTTCCTGCCTTTGCCGTTTTCTCTTTTCTAGGGAGAAAAATGTTTTCATTTAGATGTACAGTGATTTAAAAAAAAAACAAATTAAGAATTACAAACTTTGGGGTCAGAAGAAATGCATGATGGTTTAGTATGTCCCCTTTCTGTTGTAACTGCATGATGGTTGGAGGAGCCAGGTGGTAACTTCTCTTTGGAAGACTATGTTCAAGTTTCCTGATCAGCAAAAAATGTGAGGCAATACTAAGTAGTGGGGCCACAAAAGTATAAATCAGAGATGCTTTGAAAGTGAACAGATTCAAAACACTACTCTTTTCCACTGTGAACATTCAAAACACTGTTTAATCTAATGCAAATTGTCTATTTTCTGTCTTTCTATCCCTTTACTTCTGTACATAAACAATAATGTAGCACAGGGGTGTCAAACTCAGGGCCCACGATGCTTAGATCTGGCCGCGCCCCCCCCATGCCCCATTTTGGTCAGCAAGGTGCTGCAGGAGGCATCCGTCCAGTCTCTCCCCTCTCCCCACGAAGAACTACAGTGCTGATCCGGCCCTCAAAGAAATCCAGTTTGACGCCCCTGCTGTAGAACATGGAGCAAGGGGAATTGGGGCCAAATTCCTTAATTTTTGCTCAGTAAAGCATTCTCCAATGGGAAACAAATGACTGCAATGCCAAAATCCCATCTAAAACTGGATAAAAAGTCACGATGGAAGTAGAATGAAGGCTAAGGCTAAGTCACTATTCACCTCTATTTTTCTATTGTAGATTTTGCACATGTACATTAGAAGAGTTATTTATGTGTTAAATTGAAGATGCACAAAGCAGAATTAGGAGCCTGCATTTCTTAACAACGTAAGGATGGAGATACTACTTTTGCCTTAAAACTACACAGAAACTAGAAAATGTACCAAACAACATTGCATGCATGTAATGTATCTTTATGTATCATCGGCAACAAATATCAATATAGAGTCAGGTAGAAGGTGAATCTATAAACAGAATTTTCAGAAGAGTTGGGCCCTCCCTACTTACATGCAAAACACAACAGGACTGCTCCTTAGTTGTTGAAGTTATTAACTATCAAGGAAGCTACGTGTCATTAAAAACCATTAAGCGATGCCGACAGAGCTGAAAGACTTTATTCATCATGCTCTGCCAGAGCATTCAGTGGACCTTTTTTGAAGACAGAATACAGTCCAGATACCGTATTTATCGGCGTATAACGCGCACTTTTTCATCTTGAAAATAATATGGAAATCGCATGTGCGCGTTATACGCCGATATGTATTAAAAAATACTGTAAAAAGAACGAATGGCGTCCCAGCCTCCGGCTTCCTTACCTTAGTTGCTGATTGCATGACGATCGCAATCCATGCATCAGCAATCAACTGAATATCCCTGGCTGCAATCAAGCTCATCGGTGAGCAGCTCTTTCTGCCTGCCTGCCTTGACTTAGGAATTCTGGGAGTTGAAGTCCACAAGTCTTAAAGTTGCCAAGATTGGAGACCCCTGTTCTGTTGGGTAAGTTTTTTCCCCCTTTGGGAGCTTTAAAAAAAATAGTTAATTGGGGTTTTTTTTAGTTGTTCTTTTTTTAGATCTAGACATTTAAAGTTTAGGAAGTTTTAAATTTAGTTTTCATATAAAAATAAAAATAAAATAATATTTGTGCAGCTTTCTGAGATTTAGTGTGTTTCTGTAGTATTTCACTCTAACTACACAAACACACAAAATCTCACAAAGCTGTATATGGAATTTTGTGTGTGTAAAGTGTGAAAGTTGGGTTTTTCGGCTTTTTGTGGCTGTGTGACGTTTCTGCTTGTTGCAGGGGCCATTTTGGGTCTAGCACAGCTGCTTTTACATTGTGGGTGAGCCAGTTGTGTGCAGTGCATTGTGACTGTGGCTGTGATTCAGGTGCCCGGTGCACAGTGCTCGGTGCCCGAAAAGGTACCTTACACTTGAATAGAGGGTATCAGCAGAAACTATAGATAGATTCATGCATTGCATGAATCTATCTATCGTGAATAGAGCAATAAAAGAGAGAGGGGGTGGATCTCCTGCGCCCTTTATGGAAGCACCGCCACTACGGTATATCTTACACCGGTAAATAAAAACCAGTATGATTTGAACTAACTTTGTTATGCTTCAAAGTTCTTTATTTAAAATTTACTTTTTTTCCTGAAACTTCCCTCTTAAAATTAAGGTGCGTGTTATACGCCAGTGCGCGTTATACGCCGATAAATACGGTACATATTTGATACCGGGGTCCATGGGGCTCTATGAACTTTGTTGTTTTCTTGCAGATGTTTTATTACCCAAACTAGGTAACTAGTGCAGTGATGATGCCACCTAGTTTGAGTAATGAAAATCTGCAAAAAAACAGCCAACTCAGAGGGTACCAAAGATTGGTCATTACAACCTTAAGCTACAAATAATCTCCTTTATCGGCATATTTGATATACCCCAGGAAGATAATTCTTTAAAAAATAGGAATAAAGGAGTAATGTTTAAAATTCCGAAGTTCTATATTAGAATGATCACAAAAAGCATCTCTTGTACCTCTTCTGATTAACTCTTTTCCTTCATCTATTAGGTCTGAAGTCATCTCATTGTCTCCCATGAACTGCTGGAATCCCAGAAGGTTCAAACACCGAGTTCCTAAACTGGAAAAAAAATCATTGCCAAACAATAAAAACAAACAGAACAAAATAAAGATATTTCTTGCAACAACTGAAAGGGACTTGTGATCCAATAAATAGGCACAATTATCACAGTGGAGGGGAAATATTGATTTTGTGTAACTAAGGCTACCTGTTGATTGCCCCAAATAATGCTTCTCAACAATGAATCACCTGTACTAGAGAGAACTTTATATGGCATTTTATGGAATTACTGCCATGGCAGAGGAAAGGGGGGTGGGGGTGGGGCAAAGAAAAAGGTTTTTCCAAATCCACAGCCACTGGCCCAATCCAATCTCAACAACGATGATTTCACAAACTACATGAATTGAAAGTAAGAGTCAAGAAAGATAAAACATAAAATATGTTTAAAATATCTTTTTAAAGCATGTGAATTAAGTAACATTCTAATGATGTGTCAAGCTGGTGAGTTATGTATTTTTTGTGGTACAAATTTTCACTTATCACCAGCCAAACAAACTGAGGAGGCTCACTGGTTATTGTGCTTGCAACTCTAAAATTTTTCTGTCAGGAAAAGGAAGAAAAAACTCGAGCTGATGTTAAAAGCTCGCTCTATTTTTTTCCAACATTTTCTGAACTGGCTGACAAAGGCCAATTCATTTGAGAAAGGAAAAGCAATTTCAGAACACACAATATCCAAACAATACAACTTTGAAAAAAACCTGTTTCCTACCTGAAGTAAGTAGCAATGCAGAGAATGACAACCAGCATGGGATAATAAATATAAAAGCCATCTGCTATGAAGGACAATACTTTCATCGATCCCATAATCTGGGGAGCAAAAAGCAATGGATGTTAGCAAAGCCAAGTTTTGTTTTGTTTACTCAAAATATAAAATATAGACCTTATTTAATATACTGATATTAAATAAGGTCTGGCTTTAAAATGCATAATTTTAGGCAGTATGTGTTCTGTGGAAACCTCATTATACCATACAAAATAGGATTATAATTTGATGCTGCAGAGAATGGTGTATTTAATGTTTTTAAAATAAATCTACCAGTATAATTAAGAAAGGAAGAACATTTTATATCTGATACTCATCTTGAAATTCTGTATATTAAAGAAGTAAAAACCACTGCACACACTCAAAATTGCAGCTATTAAGTTAACTCTCTGATTGCTGTTCTCTGCCAATAGAAAATGGCATAGTATAAGGTAAACCTGACTGCTGTTTAATTACCCAAATGGATTCTTTTTTGTCTTTTAATGATCCTGTAATCCCTTACATCGGGGTGGAGTTGGGGCAACTGAATGGAGCAGAGTGTTTACTAGCCGGATGCCCTTCCTGTCGCCAAGGCAGAGTTCGCAGCAAATAATTTACTCATTGTGACCAGAAAGAGAAATATCTGCCGCTATCTAGGATCGAACTCACAGCCTCCTGATCATGAGGCGAGAGCTCCACCTCCAGGCCACTGCACCACTCGATTACCCAAATGGAATGATTTGTATAAATAAGAAGATAACGTATAAGAAAGAAGAGAATCTGTAACTGTGGAAACTGCAACTAAGTACGGTCAGGTATTCACCCGAGAAAGCCAGGCTGCCCTCCAACTTCTGCCGGCAAACCCAGAGCTCAGGCATGCTAGGACAAAATGATTCATATGCAGTGCTGGAAAACTGACTGGATTCAATTGTCTTCATTTTTTGTCATCTTTTGATACATGATAAATGAAATGTATAACAAGAGCCTCCAAACTTACAAACCAGACCATTTGGAAGGAATCTTAATTCCCAATTTTTGTTTCTAAAATGTACACTGAATTTTGTTTAATGAGATCATCCATATCAGAATAAAATCAATATGCCCCATCATAAACTTCAGGAAGAGGTTCTGACTAATCTAGACCAGGGGTGCTATTCAGCAGGTTCTGGAGGACCGGTAGCGGAAATTTTGAGTAGTTCGGAGAACCGGCAAATACCACCTCTGGCTGGCCCCAGAGTGGGGTGGGAATCGAGATTTTGCAATATCCTTCCCCTGGAATGGGGTGGGAATGGGGATTTTGCAGTATCCTTCTCCTGCCACGCCCACCAAGCCACACCATGCCGAAGCCACGCCCACAGAACCTGAAGTAAAAAAAAAATCGAATTCCACCACTGATCTAGACCTTTTCTTTTTAAATTATCATTCACTTATAAGAAAAGAGATTTAAATGCAGCAAGGAGAACATGAGATTGCCTTAAATTGAGCCCTTGAAATGTTCTGGTTTTTGAAAAGAAGATTGTTAAAGCATTAATGCCTGATCTAAAGCTGGCTCAAGGTCTACATAGAAGCTGGATTGATGTGCTCATCATCATAAATTATCAAGGTCTCAAACTTTACTTGCTAATATGTATTTCTCATACATTTATCCTGTTCCTTAATAATTCAGGCCTCAGAAAAGGTAAGGAAAACAGATGTTCTTATCAAAGATGTGTCATCTTATCCTAGTCCAGACTTGGTTTATGAAGCATTGGATGCTTTTCTGGGTACAATATTATTATGGGTCCTGGAATACATTTGTTAGACATCAGATGTAATTTCCTATTTCCACACTACAAGGTTATTGAACCAAAATTAGATTAAAATTAGCCTTAAATTTGGACTTAAGCTGACACTGGTTTGTTTTACAAATCTGTTGTTCTTATTATACACTACCTTTATTCTATTAGCTTCACTGAGTGCTAGAAATATATTATAAGTTTATTATCTAATTAGATGCAATAAATATAGATAAAACACTAAATCTCACCTACCCAGTGATGGACATAAGAAGTACAGGCTAAGATTAAAAACATTCAGGAATATTCCCTTTGGAGGGATTACTTTTAACTTCTGTCAGTAGAACCAAATTCTTGTATGCAAATGAAACAATTTCTACTGAGCCGAAATAGCCAAAGAAAGAATCAAGTCAGGAGAAACGGATTTGAAATCCTGCTTTCAACAACTTTGGGGAAATCTCTTAGTATCAAATATATAAATACACTGCAGTAAAAACAAATACTGTTAACGTACAGAGGTATATGCAGTTGGCTGATCCGTGGTTCTCTGAGAAATTGCTGCATCCATATGAGTCAAGCCCAAAAAATTCAGACACAGTGGAGGAGTCAAACGACAGAACAACCTGGGTGAAAAGTAGCAGCAGTTGAAAAGTAACCTCAAACTCTTCCTTCCATATTACTAAGAGTCTATGTGTTCGTGTATTGTACTTTTTAAAATTCTTTTCATGCAGAGAAGTTAGCTAACATTTACATAATGCAGGCAGTCATCGACTTATGACTGAGACTGCAATTACGATGGTAAATCATGGTTGTTAAGTAGGTCACCATGTGATTGCGCCCAATTTTATGGTGGCCATTAAGTGAATGCCATGGTAATTAAACGAACCCACTGTTTGCTAGGCAGCATTTTTTTTGTTGCCAGAAAATGGAAGTAAATGTCAGGTTCCATTAAAAAAAATGTTGTAAATTGTGGTCATGTGACAGTAGGATGCTGCAGATGACCATAAATGTAGGTTGACTACCGGGTGCCCAAAAATGTGGTCATGTGACTGTTATTGGGGGGAGGGGCATCCATCGAAACTTCAAATCCAGTTGTAAGTAGCTTTTTTGGGGTTCTTAACAACGTTGGTTGCTAAGCAACCGATCATAAATTGATGACTGCCTGTATACTGCTCCACATAGAACTGTAAGCAGTATTTGGACTGGATCTAGGTATGTGCTACCGAAAGGAGATGAATCAAAACAAAAATTTCCTCCTCCTGTTCCCAGAAAACACACTTCTGAGGGGTCTTCAGTGCTCTCTGGGCTTGGTTGCTTTCCTGCAGATGTTTCATTACCCAAATTAGGTAACATCATCAGTGCTAGTACGGGCACTGGATGTTTTCTTGCAGACTTCATTATCTGCAAGGAAACAACCAAGCTCAGAGAGCACCAAGGGCCCCTCATTTCCAAACCTGAGCTATGAATATTCTCTTTTATTGGTAAACACTCTTCCAAAATTTGGGCGTTGAGCCTCTACTGAATGGAGTGGAATGGGCAGGAAGAAAGGGAGATATTGTAGAGGAGATCCCTCTGCCCAGTTTCTCAATGCTTCACTCCCTTAGTCTTCTATGAATGAGACTCTTCTGCATAGCAGGGAACAGTTTCTGGGATTTTCCTTCTCTTAATTATATCATTATCCTATATAATAATTGATGATATAATCAGATTAAAAATTAAATCCAGAGCTATTGTGGACTCTGGATTTGACCAAGATCCAAGCCTTGGTAGTACAGTGGTTTAAAGCACCCTGTTATTAACACAGCTGCCTGCAATTACTGCAGGTTCGAATCTTACCAGGCTCAAGGTTGACTCAGCCTTCCATCCTTTCTAAGGTAGGTTAAATGAGGACCCAGTTTGTGGGGGCAATAAGCTGACTTTGTATAAAATATACAAAAGTATGAAGGCTATTGCTTAACACATTGTAAGCCACCCTGAGTCTCCAGAGAAGGGCGGCATATAAATCAAATTAAAAAAAAAAAGATCTAATTATATTTCAGTGAATTCCTGCTTTATATTGGTTGTAAATTGGCCAAACAGCACAAGTAGCAAAATAAATACTTACATGCCACTGAAGAGCAAACTATATGCATCTGTCTGATGGTGTGAAGCTAAGTAATAATAGTTGAATACACGGATCCTGAAGACCGTAGAATAAACGCAGATACTCAGGAAAAAGATTGTAAAAAAGCAAGCCATCTGCAAAACAAGGAACTAGAGTTTTTATTTGGTTCCATTCACAGCTGCAGACAGGTGCCATGTGAATGACCAAACTGAAGTAGTGAATTGCCTTCTAATCCCAAACTTGGATAGCTCTAGCAAATAAGCTTAGATCTAAGCAGTTTTCTCAAAGTCAATGAATGCGGAACTTAACAATAGGCTCCTACAGATAAATGTGACAGAAATTGCCAAACCATCACATTAACTGACCTCTATGTAAAAATAGTTGTAGTTCTTTTCCGCTAGTCGTATGAAGACTGCAAAGAGAGACAGAACTGGCTTTGGGCTGAAAAACGTGCATTCTGACCACACGACGATGATGGAAAAGATGGCCAGGATAATGGCGAGAATCCTGTGGAACCATGGTTGTAGAAGGCATTCCCAATACCATTCTAAAGCAAAGCAAAACAAAACAAAGAGGAGAAAATATGAAAATCGTTTCAAAGTTGCTTTCATGTAGTCCTTCATTTATGACCGTTTGTTCAACAACTCTGTTGTGGCCCCGCCCTCTGAGCCTATCTCATCGGAGGAAGAAGGCTCCGAACATGAGGGAGAGGAGTCAGCCAGGCCTCCCTCTCCAGGCCCTTCCCCTCTGGCACTGCCTCAGGTGCCGGCCGAGGAAGGGGAGATTGGCCAGGAGCCAGGTGTCTCTGATGAGGGCAAGGAAGGAGAGCCGTCGTTCCTGGATGCACGCCAACGAAGGCGTGATAAACGGTTGCAGCAGTTAAGGAGGCGTGCTAGGGATTATAGCTGAGTCACTGGACCACACCCCAGAGACTATATAAGAGAGGGTGGTGGCTGGTAAAAATCTGTGATGAACAAAAACTAATTCTGGCTAGTCACTTGAACAATGTCTGAAGCTGCTGAAGGGATATTGTTTTGCTGGACTATTTGCAATGCGTATGTAATTTTATGTTATCTG
This sequence comes from Pantherophis guttatus, assembly GCF_059756535.1. NCBI lineage: Eukaryota > Metazoa > Chordata > Lepidosauria > Squamata > Colubridae > Pantherophis > Pantherophis guttatus. Next base: position 21,396,229 of record NC_142064.1, read on the forward strand.
TTGCAGTAAAGCTCTTGGCAGACAGTGCTTATATTGTTGCCAAGTTTGAGATAACGACCTGTGTGCGTGCCAAGTACTTTCTTAACCCTCGGCTGGCTGTGTTTGGCCGTGTGTAGACGGGGACAGATCAAACTCTTTGAAGTTACAACCACCCTGAAAAAGGTGACTTACGCTTATGACTATTGCAGATTCGCATTTATGACAGTTGCAGTGTCCCAGAGTCATATGACTACCATTTGTAACCTTCCCAGCTGACTTCTGACAAGCAGAGTCAGTGGAGGTCACAAATTGCAATCACGTGACATTTTGCTTAACGATGCAGTAAAACTCAGGTTGTAAAAATCAGAGGTCGTCACATGATGCCTCACTTAATGACCACAACGTTAATGATAACTTTTCTGATCCCAATTGTGGTCATAAGTTGAAGGCTACCTATATCTTTTCTACCAGCAGGACTTGAGCTGAAGTACCTATATCAAGGTAGGGCAGACAGTAAGAGGACACAGGATGAACCCCACATACAAAATTAAACCTAAGTAGAAAATGATGATAAGGAGCAAGGTTTGAAAGATTTTGTAAAAAGATAATGCCATAGACTTAGGATGGATTGGGTTGAATCCTTTTCATTGTTTTAGAGGCTTTGTTTAAAACACGTATTGTATTATGGGTATAACAAAACATACCAAGAGTTGGTGTATAGAGAAATTGGATAATTTTGTTTTCAGCTTCTTGAGACTGAAATGTGTGAACAAATTGACGAGTGGCACTGGATTCATTTTTTGCCACATCTTCCAGGTAAAAGGCTTGCTCTAAAAGAATTTGCCACTGGACTTGTGTACGACGATGCCTTTGAACTGAATAATTTACCTAACAAAATAAAAACAATATTCTAGTTATTTATGGCAATAAGGGCAAAATAAGGTAGAATGATTTCCTCAAAACTCCAAAAAGTGCTTCCTTAATAAACAAAATACACATTCATTCCACAGAATGAATGTATGTGTATATAGGCATGTAGATGTCAAAATAAAGACAGGAATAATTTTTATGAGGAATATGGCTTGGGTTACCAAGTATCTTCCTGCATACATAGTATTATATTAAATACATAGGAACTTGTCTTCCACCAACACCTTGATTAGCATAGGTAATTATGGATATATATGGATATATTTGCACGCACTAAACACAATCACACCTGCTTACAATATAGTGCATATTTAACAACAAGACTGGAAATAATAATATATTTTGTAACACTGTGAATAGCTAAGACAACTGAGTTGAGGTACTCAACTGTTCTAGCAAAATAAACAGAGTTTGGAAAGACAGCAGAAATTAACTCCATTATCTGGTAATTCTTATACAGATATAATGAATAACTAGGAAAATAGTATGTAGATTACATGCCAGATTTGCACACTGCAGCTCAGACATGTAATTCACATCCATGAGGAAGACATATTCTCTGTCAGATGGCCAGGCCTTTTCCCTACTGGAAAGACTGTGCATCTTTGGAAACTGGAGGTAGAATTCCTGTGAATCTGTGGTCTGGAGCTGGAAAAGAATAGTTATGAGCTGCAGTGGTGCAGTGGTTAGAGTGCAGTACTGCAGGCTACTTCTGTTGATTACCGGCTGCCAGCAGTTTGGCAATTCAAATCCCACCAGGCTCAAGGTTGACTCAGCCTTCCATCCTTCTGAGGTCAGTAAAATGAGGACCTAGATTGTTGGGGGCAATAGGCTGACTCTGTAAACCGCTTAAAGAGGGCTGTAAAGCACTATGAAGCGGGATATAAGTCTAAGTGCTATTGCTATTGCTACCCACCCAGCCCCGCCCCTGCAGTCTCCAAAGAAATTTTTGGAATTTACATTAAGCTCAAGAAAACTGAAGCAGAGGAAGACGTTTTCAGTAGAAGGGAACAGGATACAAGGACGGGTAAAAAGAGTCAGCCAAGATGAATCTCTTAATCTTGATCAGCTGGACATCTCCCTAAAAACCAGGGACACCCAGGCAAGAGATGCTGCTGAAACAGAGGAATCAGGTCTGGGTTACAGTGGAAGGGCAAATACCTCTGGAACCTGAGATTAACCTACCTACTCAGAGCACCTGTAGCAATTATATAATACAGAAGTAGATCCTCTGAAAAACAGAGATTTATTGAGATGTTGGGATTAAATTTTAGGAGCAAAACAACAGAGTTTAAGAGACAGCAAGATGATAACTGAAATCTGTCTAAGATTCCAGAGCACCTTGTCCTGGTCTCCGAGCCTGAGAGAAATCTGCATCTAGGTACACTACAGGGATTAGGAAAAGTCAGCATTTATCATATCTTAGTTATCTGTTTATACCATATCTGTTTATATGGTGCTCTTGTTTGATCTCTGAAACGCGCTTACAACTTTTGAAAGATTGGCCAAAACGGTGCTGAGGATTTGAAATGACTTTGTTGGGATGATGTGGCCATCTTTTCAATCACTGCCTAAACTATCTAGAAATGTATCCCAGGCACCAGAGAGACTAGACACACAATCAAGGCCTCCCAAAATCCCAGACTGGCCTAAATGATATATTATTTGTGGGGTCCCTGTGTGGGTCCAGGACTCTATCATATTTGAATAACCATGTATTCACAAATTTTCCAAGGACAATGTCCAATGTATAAATTTTCCATGTAGAGCAAGAAAAGACAGGTTCAATTGTTGGACATAGTTGGTTACTAAAGTGTACATGCGACCTAGTATAGCCAAATTATTACACCCCTCTTGGATCTGATCCAAAACAAATCCAATGCAGTGGTATGGTCTGAGGAGTATCAGACTGTATTTGAACAATCATCTGCTCTATGGTGTGATTCAGTGGTGGGTTGCCCCCGGTTCGGACCGGTTCGCAAGAACCAGTAGTATAACTGGCGGGAGGCCCCGCCCACTGCCCCAGATGTCATCAGCGATCTGTGCATGTGCAGAAGCTTCTGTGCATGTGGAGAAGCAAGGCGCGCACGTGACCCTGTTGCGAACCAGTAGTAAAGGTAAGTAGAACCCACCCCTGGTGTGATTATAGGAAACCCAACACAAAAGTAGTTTATTAGAGTCTTGACGTCTTGGACTGTAACTTTAAATTCAAATACATTCAAGAGAAAACAAACACAGTGGTGGGTGCAAATATCTATAGGAGGTCTATCAAGGAAGGGAACTTTTGGATTATTTGGATTAAATGGAATGCAGGGATGTTACACTCTCTCACATATATATGTTATCCTACCTGCATGTTCTGGTTGTAAATCTGCTACAATTTCACATGTATTGAACATATGCCATTTACATTATCTAATTACCTGCTTATGAAGCTTCACTAGGCTTTTCTCTGTTGGGTAAGTATTGGATCTTTCTTCAAAGTCTTCGTAATCATCCATGTTTCGACCCATCCTATCCTGATATTCTGTAGGACACTGAAATTAAAAGAAAATATACTGCAGTCTATATCAAAACCTCTATATCAAAGCCTATCAGTGAGCTCATTTGAAAATAAAAATAATGATCTGTTCTTCTCTTATTATACATGAGCTCTTATTTTCCTTCTTTTTATCCAAAGTTTCTCTAGCAAAGAAGAAAACAGTGGGCTATCTTGTTTCCTTGATCTGTTAAAACTAGGACTCTAAATAGTGCCTACTACAGAGATACAATCACATCACTTCAGACAAAATTCTGATTACAGATAGTCCTCAACTTATGACTTCAAAATTTCTACTACAAAGCAAGACAGTTGTAAAGTGAGTTTTGTCCCATATTGCATCCTTTCTTGCCAGAATTGTTAAGTGAATCATTTAAGTTAATAACATGATTATTAAGTGAATCTGATTTCTCTATTGACTTTGCTTATCAGAAGATCACAAAAGGTGATCGATCACAAGACCCTGGGACACATCATCAATATGAATCAAATGCCAAATGCCTGAAGGTTGCAAAATGTGACCATGACCCCAGGATGCTGCAATCTTCATAAAGACATGGCAGTTGCCAAGCGTCCGAATTTTGATCATGTGACCATGGGCCTGCTGCAACCGACATTAAGCATGATAAACAGTCATAAGTCTCTTTTTTCAGTGCCGTTGTAACTTCAAACAGTTGCTAAATGAATGTTGTAAGTTGAGAACTACCTGTAGTCCTGCAGGAATATTTCTGTCTGAATGTCTATGGAGATTCTAAGTCATCCAGGTCCCTGTTGTCCCAAAGGTGCTTTTTCACAAGGCAGCTGGATTTTCTGAAGAGCTGAAGAAGCTTCCTGGATGAGAAGTGAAACGTCTTCAAAGAAAAACCAGAGAGTCCAGTTGCCTCGTAAAAAAAGCACCTTTGGGATTTTTGTCTGAAAGTCCTGCGCTTTTGTGCGGCTTGCCTTTTCTTCTGCCGAAGTGGCCAGTGGCAGTGTACAAGTGAAAATATTGAAATTAGTAAAGGTCTTTCTCCTATGCTATTTGCAATAATTTTTCTCCTGATTGCTAAGTGGTCGAGTACAAGTGCCAGTAACAGTGGGCCTGGCCTGGCACAATGGAGCACTGAGACTAAGTTAAGACATCCTACTGTCTCTACTGAAAAAAAAGTAAGGGAAAATATAATTTCATAATCCTGTGGCATTTAATACTGCTTGATTAAGCTACCTTTTTCAATATTGTATCCACACATTTCCTCAAAGGATGGTTGTATTTGATGCTTTCATTTACTTTGCGGACCTCCTGTTTATGTGAAGAGAAAAAAACCATCAGAAATATAATTTCTATGCAGAGAAACTTGTAATATGACATTCAGTTAAATTTAAAATATTTTACAAGAGTTGGATTTTTACAAGGCGTGACAGACTCACTGAGGAATTTATTTTGAAACCTGTTTTAGTAAAAGGGTGGAAAAGCAGGCAACATAATTGGTAATGGAGTCCTCTTTTTACTTTGCACCACTTATGTTCTTTGGCTCTGGGGCCTGCAGGTTTTATCTTTAAAAATTAAGAGTTGAAATTATTAAATAAGGGAGCAGGAAATTCCCTTTACAGTATTGAATTTAATTAATCATACTTCTATGCCGCCCAACTCCCAAGGGACCCTGCAGCTGACGTAATCCAAAATGCTTGTTAACTTTCTTGCTTCCTTGGATATTAATAAATTGTATGTACCTTTGGCATTTTGCTTCTCAAAATCTTTTATCTACTTCCTTTTGTATCCCTGCATTTAGCTGCGGAATTTACTTGCCTCCATAATATCCTCCAGGTTTTCTTCTGCATCTGCCTTTTCAGTCATCAGTTTAGCAGCCTTGAAGTAGGTCTTCATGAGAAGGTAGCCCTTTTTAGCTCCATTCCAGTGAGAGCGTGGAATTTCTACTAAGCCATATCCTAACAGCAACACAAGCAGAAAGAGGCCCCAGGTATTGGCAGCAGCTATTCCAATAGTCTGAAGCTGACTCCTAAAACAGAAAAAGTGGCCTGGGGTTTCATATGCAGTAAGTCAGGGGTGTCAAACTCGATTTCATTGAGGGCTGCATCAAGATTGTGTTTGACCTCAGGGGTCGGGATGGGTGTGGCCAGGATGGGCATGGCCAGCTCAACATCACTTGTGTCGGGGCACCTGTGATGACTCAAGCACTCTACCAGGGAAAAGGGGCTCCCGAGCTCCATTTTCACCTGCGATGGCCTCCTGCAACTCTCTGCCAACAAAAATGGAGCTCAGGAAGGCTGCCCGCAGCCCTCCCAAGCTCCATTTTTGCCAGCAGAGGCAGTGTGGACCGGTCTTTCACTGTTTCCAGGGCAGCTCCACGGGCCAAATCTAAGCACCCTGCAGACCAGATCTGGCTCCCGGGCCTTGCCCAAACTCGACATCCCTGCAGTAAATACTAAAGATTTTAAACCACTGTTATATAAAACCCTGGAGAAAATCTACTTATATGGCTGCTAAGAGTCAACAACATGTTGATGGCCTATAATCAATCAATTAAATATTTTTTATCAGGAAAATATTTTTTTCTACCATACTCATTTGACTAATGATTCCTTTTCCAGAGTGTAGTTTAATACATGATTGATGTATTAATCACAATAATTTGCTATATCCAAGAAGTTTATTGAATTTTGATATTATATAAAACATTCTGAGTATGAAATGGGTGTTTCGACTTTACTGAAGTGTTCTAATGCTGTTACACCAAAACCAGAAGCGTTATAAACTGGAGCAAATTTTTATAGTAGGAACAATCTTGGAAGACACTTGGTAAGAGCAAATTGCTGTTTCAGATTTAAAATGGAGTGCTTTCAAAACATTTTAAACATGAAAGGCACACCTGTTTTTGCCAGAGAAAGCGTTCCTTACTGAGTCAGTGAAGCAACTAGTTTTGTTGGCTTAATAAATTTATTAATCTACTCAGCCAAGGTTGAAACTAAATGTTGAACTTTTGCAGCATCTGATCATGACCAATAATAACAGATTTCCAATACATTACAAATCCATTAAATAATTAATAATTAATGTGAAAGAAGCAAGTTGTTTCTACCAATAAAGAATACATTGGTACATTATTTTAGTCCCTGTTAGAAATAGCCCCACTGAGAATGGAAGCAACTAAGGAAGACCAGCCTAGTATAGGTACTCATCTAATTGGGACAACTTCTAAACAAAGCTTTCCCTTTGAATGTTTACCAGGGCAAGCTTTGAACTCAATCCTATATGCTTAACTAGTGTCAGGTAAAGGTGTCACTGTGGGTTTTACCCTAATCGTGCTAACTGTCCGGAAATGTTTCCGTGGTTATGCAGACAGCATGACATCACACCACAGCATAGAGCATACGGGGATATACAGAATGCTGTTATCCTCCTGCATGCTTATATGTGGTACCTATGAGCCACAGTGGCGCAGTGGTTAGAATGAAGTACTGCATGCTACTTCTGCTGCCTACCGGCTGCCTGCAATTCAAATCTCATCAAACTCAAGGTTGACTCAGCCTTTCATCCTTCCAAGGTGGGTAATGAGGACACAAATTGTTGGGGGCAATAGGCTAACTCTGTAAACAGCTTAGAGAGGGCTGTAAAGCACTGTGAAGCAGTATATAAGTCTAAGTGCTATTGCTATTCATCTACTGTATTTACATTTGCATGCTTTCTAACTGCTAGGTTGGCAGGAGCTGGAACAAGTAACAGGAGCTCACTCCATCTTGTGGTACTCAAATCAAATCTTAAAATCAAATTCAACAACATAGTTCTAAGCTCTATCTCCTCCAATCACTAACAATCTAAATATGTAACATACTAATATACTAAAGGCTTAGCAATATCACTTACCATTGCAAGCTGATGTTCGGATTTATAGCTACATACATCAAGAACGCCCCAAAAATCAAAAGGTATGTTCCATAATATATGGCATTTTCAATTAACGCTGTTTTAATTTTTCCGGTAATGGAAAAACCTCCTGATCTAGCGTAGGACTGCATAAAGGGTAACAGAATCCTAGGAATGAAGAGCAAAATGAATATAGCAAAAGTTTCATCTTTTTTCCTTGGCTAGAAGTAAATACCTGGCACTTATACACATACAAATAGTCCTACATTTTAGAAAAATTGGCATATTTCTGAAAATTCTTATTCTAAGAGCCAAAGAATAAATCAAAAAGAAGGAAGCCGTTACTTCACAGAACTGATTTCAGAACTGTAGCACTGGCATGTTAAGTAAATCTACCATTGGCAGCAGGTACCAAGTTCATATTTTGTCACCATCTGCGACAAAAAAGTATATCCAACTGACTCAGTGAACACAGCAGCTACTTTATAACAAAGCCAAGTTCCATCCTCAGTTTAGTTTCTCTGATGGCTTAAATAAGATTATTTCAATTGGCTAGAATAGAGAGAAGAACTGTCTTAAAAATGTAAAGAAGTTTGACACTTCCCGTTGGGCAAGCCTGTCTTTCAATTAAAGTGTCCCAAAGTTTTCACGTTAATGATGAACATTCAAGCATTCCAGAAATTGTCTGCAGAGCCTGGATAGCTCTGCAGACAAGGCACTGTAATTTAACACCAGCTGTCTGCAATTAAAGTAAGTTCGAATCTCACCAGGCTCAAGGTTGACTCAGCCTTCCATCCTTTCTAAGGTAAGTAAATTGAGGACCCAGTTTGTGGGGGCAATAAGCTGACTTTGTATAAAATATACAAAAGTATGAAGGCTATTGTTTAACGCACTGTAAGCCGTCCTGAGTCTCCGGAGAAGGGCGGCATATAAATCAAATTTAAAAAAAAAAATTTCCACAATACTTACCATGTTAAAAACTGTGATGTCCAGTATACAACACGCCAAAAAATGGGCATAATTCTATCCGGGATATAACTCCATGGTTTGATACATTTGTATTTACTATAAAGACAATGAGAGTTAGCATCTAATGTACACATGATACAGAAAATACAGCACTGATTTTTGATGTGGAAACAATGTTCTAAGAAAGGCTGTATTGCAATGTAAAGTAATAATGAGCCTCTCACAATCTCACATAGCACAGAAGAGCCCCACAAATTGCAAGAAAAATGAAAAAAGTGCCTGAATGACAGCTACCTAAAAAGAGAAGGTACATTTAGGTAATATGCACTCCTATTATGTATGTATGTGTGTGTGTGTGTGTGTGTGTGTGTGTGTGTGTATTTCTGTATTCTTTTGACAGCGGACATAAGAATTATTTTTTTTTAATGTGTGCGAGTGTATTCATAGAAAAAAGTGACAATAAAGCTTATCTTATCTTAATTACATACAGTACAGATAGTTCTCATTTAACAACTGCGGTTACAAAAGTGATGAAAAAGTAGCTTTATGACCAATCCTCACATTTACAAACTTTGTAGGTCTGTAAAGAAATGGAAAGCTGAAGGAAGATCACAAGCACACTTGTGTCCTCACTTAGCAACCACTTTGCTTAACCTCCGAGTTGAGACAGTGAAGAAGACAGCAAAGGTCAGCTGGAGTAGTAGAGTGCAAGGAAGCAAGGGCAACTGTGGCTGGGACTTTGCGTCATGTTACTGGGCTGGGCTGGACTAGACTGGGGCAGCTGGGGACTCCCAGGGCAGCTGTGACTTGGTCCTGCAGCTTAGAGGCTTCTTGCAGTCCCAGAACTGCAGCGCTCCAAAAGAAGCCCTGAATTGAAGTGGCAAGCAGCTCTAGAACAGGGGTGTCAAACTCAAGGGCTGAGGGCCAGATCCTGCCTGCGTGGTACTTAGATCTGGCCCGCAGGGCTGCCCTGGAAACAACAAAGGACTGGCCCGTGGTGCGGGCCCCCCTGGACTCTGTTTTCACTGGCAGAGGTCAAACATAAACCTGATGCAGTCCTCAATGAAATCGTTTGACACCTGTGTTATAGAAGCTGCTTGCAAGGCAGAGCATGGCGGGGGGCAGGGGAATAGGAGGCTGAGAGAGCTGAAGAGGAGGCAGTTTCTTAACTTGGAGGAACTGAGGTTCAGGGCTGGACCAAGAATAGCTTGGATTGTGGGGGATCCTTGGGTAACCAGTGGTGGGATTCAGTTAACAACGGCAACTTGGAGTGCTGGGATTACCATTGCTCATGTGATGTTGCACTTTATGACTGCATTGTTAGTGACTGAAACCGCAGTCCCAATTATTTTTGTAACTCGAAGACTACATGAATTATAGAATAAAACAGAGCTCATTAAATTATTCAGCATCATAGGATCATACATGCAGATTAAATTGATTACTCGAAGTAATTAGAAGGCTCAGAATATGAACTCATTCAATCCTCAGACCCAAATTGAAATGTTTACCATTGGAGTTACTAATTACAGTATAAATTGGATTATTCAGCCAAGATAATAGTAATAACATGACTCATAAAAAGCATCACCAATGAAGTGATGCAATATAAACTGGCTTGAATGTTGTGCCCTTTGGCTTAGAACTATGACTGCTTCTCTTTATACTCCCATCTCTCTCATTTGTTGTGAATGAGACTGCTGATCTGTTTCTGTTGTTGAGACATTTGTTAAGTGAGTTTTGCCCAATTTTATGATCTTTCTTGCCTCGGTTCTTAAGTGAATCACTGCAGATGATAAAATTAGTGTACCTCGTTGTTAAGTGAACCTGGCTTCCCCATTGACTTTGCTTGTCAGAAGGTCGCAGAAGGCGATCACATGACCTTGGGACACAGCAACAGTCATAAATGTGAACCAATTGCCAAGCATCTGAAGTTTGATCACATGATCATGGGGATGCTGCAAAGGTCATAACTGTAAAAAACAGTCTTGTAACTTTTTCAGTGTCTAACTTTGAACGGTGACTAAATGAACTGTTGTAACTCAAGGACTACCTGTACTATGTTATGTAGTAATAAAAAAAACAAACATATTACAATATCTTTCTGCCAAATTCCACCACCTTCAATTAGTTTTCTTGATATCTCACTGAGGATTTCACATTCTCATGACATTTTTCTCATTTTTGTTAAAAGAGCGATTCCTCCTTGCCCTGCCAATATTACAAGGTTGTCAAGAAATTTTCAGATCAAAAAAGAAATTAATTTTTATATGCCTTGGTACCTCTGAGTGGGATTAGTGTCTTGATGTTGCACTGCTGATCCACTGTTGGTTGGATTTGTGTGTGACTCGTTTAAGTTAAGCTTACACCGATTGTATATAGTCTAGAAAACAAAAAGTCAGCAATTGGTCAAAAGTAAAATAAGGGTTATAAAGACATTGGCCTACTCTATTCATCAAATACATCAGCTTCCCAAACTGAAAAGCCCCATTTTTGCTATGTTGATCTGTGTCAACCATCCTTTGCTTCAGCAGCTCATTGAGAAATCTAGAGAATGAATCCTTACTGTATGTTTGTTGATTTCAAGAAAATGTATAATAAAGTGAATAGGCTCAAATTATTCATTTTACATTAGATATTAGATATCTGATGTTATTCTTGAAAATAAATTATTACAATAAAATAACAAAAAATCCTTATCTGCTAATCCTATGGAAATTTTATAAACAAATTTTATTAAAATGGAGAAAATATATATGAAAATTCTTACCGTAGTGACATCTAAGGGCAGTATAAAGACTATGAGGAAACAAAGATACCAAGCTAATAGCGTTGCAACAATTACAAGTTTGTGCTGCTTTTTGAAGTCACCATATCGATGTAGTATGATTAATGCCAAAAAGAAGACGACAACTATCTCAATGCCCAAAGCTGCACCACTCATTATTGTTAACTGATTCCAACCAGCATGTATTGGTTCATAAGAGGATTACATCTATAATAAACAGAAAAAAACAATGAATAGAATAGAATATGGCTTGCAATAAACATTTAATTCATTAATATTCAGCTGAAAAGGTTAAAAAAATCCATTTAACTTGTCTACCACATTGGACTCTGCTCCATGCCATCGGACTTCAGTGTATTTTAATATCTACAGAACAAAAGCACTGATCTAAATGCTACTTCAATTCCTGAGTAACCTCTGTCCCTCTTCTACAAATGGCTATTGGTCCTGCTGCCTGAGGTTGATGGGAGTATAGTAACAGTGTAGTAAATCTGGAGTTGGGGAAAGTTGTGGCTGCTTTAGAGAACACAATAGAAGAACGTGAATATCACAGACCTTTCAAATGATTGAGTTTGTCCCTGTTTTGTCTCCCTGCTCATGTGAGCCAGTTTAGATTGATTGTTTTTCTTGCTTGTTTTTTTTAAGCTATTGTCTTATTGATTTGTGCTATGACTGTTTTGGATGATATTATGCCAGTCTTTTTGAATCATATTGTGGCAGAAAGGTAGAATATATTTTAAACAATAAATAAGATCTGGAATGACTAACTTAATTTTATGCTTCATTATTTCATTTGTCAGCTCTTATGAAGTCATTGGAAATGAACTTCAAACCACAATCGCATAAGTAGTACATATTGCTGTTATAACATATTGCTGTTGTAAGCAGAGATGAGAAGAAAGATTAAAACCTGGCAGCAAACTTTTATCCTATAGTGTAATTTTTGCTACACAGGTACTGAGAAAAAGCTAACTATCAAAAGACTTCCACCAGGATATCTTCATGATTTTAAACTGTTGTTAAATCAGTTAAAGTAACTAGGGGGAAAAGCTTAAGCGACCACTGGGCTAAAAAGCATAGGAACTTATCAAAAGCAGTAAGATAAAACCTTAAGCAAACACTTCACACCATATCTGTAAACTTGTGTTCCCTACAATTTCTGTGAAAAACAAGATTAACATGTCAAAATGAAGCTGTAAATTCCACTGAATTCAAGTTGGCAATTTAAAGACAGCCAAGTATGCATTTCGCATTCATTTCCCTTTGCACTTGCAAGCTTGCCTTTCAGAAATTGATCGGAAGTTTCCCTGCTTTGGAATGAACTTTTTAAAAGCAGCGTTGCTAATTTTGTACATGAATCAATCACCGTTCTAATTCAGGCACGTTCATCCTTACAGTGGTACCTTGGTCTTCAACTGCTTTGAAATCATCGGATTTGGTAGTCTATGCATTTTGATGTGAAAATGTTGTCCCATTACTCGTCTGTTTGTTACTCAACATATAACTTAAAATTTGTCACCATCGGCTGCCTTGTGACTCACTGTGTATTATTCCTTGTGGGGAAAAATTGTTTGGTACTCATCGTTTATTGGTACTCATTATACCTCCTGGAACCAATTAACAATGAGTATTAAGGTACTACTCTATTTTGTCCTTTATCCGACATAGTCTTCATGTATGAATACATATACATATACCATGTTTCCCTGAAAATAATGTCTTATATTTGTTTGAACCCTGAAATAGGTGCTTGGCCTTATTGCATGTGCTCAAAAGCCTGATTGGGCTTATTATCAGGGTATGTCTTATATAGGGGAAACAGGGTACATACATACATACATACATACATGACTCCCACCACCCCACCTAAAATACAAAATGCTGCAGTACTGAATTCCAGCACTTCTATTCATCTAACACTGGAGGACAGAAATAAGCAACAACTTGTAAGTAAGAGTTTCTATCAACATGCGTGGGTAGTGCTGGCAACAGGTAATACCAGAATATATACATATCCAATGATAATTATTCACCTTCATGTCCTTCTTCTATTTAGCACACTTCTAAGCAAGCCCAAAAAAGTGAAAATAAAAATTGGGGCAGAGAATCCCACAGAGCCGGCTGCCCGGTTTTAAACACTTTAAGGCACCCATCCTGTTAAGAGGAAATATTTTTTTAAAAAATCCCTATGATGGGAACTGTAGTCCAATACACAATAGAGGGCTGAGTCGGGGAAAGCCAGCCTGAGAGGACCAAAGAGAAGAAAGCTATCAGTGCAGAAGGACGAAGCTGCGGGGGATGGGAACTGTAGTCCAATGCGGGCTGCGGGTGATGGGAACCGTAGTCCAATACACAACAGGGGGCCCAGTCGGGGAAGGCCAGCCTGAGAGGGCTGAAGAGAAGAAAGCTAACCAATGGCGGGGAGGACGGCGCTGTGGATGATGGGAACTGTAGTCCAATACCTAACAGTCAGGGAAGGCCTGCCTGAGAGGGCCGAAGAGAAGAAAGCTAACCAACGGCAGGGAGGATGGTGCTGCGGATGATGGGAACTGTAGTCCAATGTGGGCTGTGGATGATGGGAACTGTAGTCCAACGCAGGCTGCGGGTGATGGGAACCGTAGTCCAATGCGGGCTGCGGATGATGGGAACTGTAGTCCAATACCTAACAGTCAGGGAAGGCCTGCCTGAGAGGGCCGAAGAGAAGAAAGCTAACCAACGGCGGGGAGGACGGCGCTGCGGGTGATGGGAACCATAGTCCAATGCGGGCTGCGGATGATGGGAACTGTAGTCCAATACCTAACAGTCGGGGAAGGCCTGCCTGAGAGGGCCGCAGAGAAGAAACCTAATCAATGGCGAGGAGGACGGCGCTGCGGGTGATGGGAACTGTAGTCCAATGCGGGCTGCGGATGATGGGAACCGTAGTCCAACACCTAACAGTCGGGGAAGGCCTGCCTGAGAGGGCCGAGGAGAAGAAAGCTAACCAGTGGCCGGAGGACGGGACTCCCCGTGGACTTACCCGGCAGAGACGGGGCTGGGCACTCCCCGGTCGCATCCTCTCGCGGTCTCCGCTCCTCACCGGGTCACTGCTGGGCCCCGAACCAAGGACTACGGGCTTTCCGTTCAGTAAGAATCCTTCCCGAGGCTTCTCCCGGGGACTCCCGGCTGCCTACTCCTCAGGCGGAGGAAGTCCGGCTCTCCACAGGAAGGAACCGAGCCGGCCACCAGCTGAGCCGCAGACGCCTCTGACATTTCCGGCTCCGTCCGTTCCCTCAGGCGCGCAAGGAAGCCTGGGAAAACATATCCACGTTGCCGAAACCTACCACAACTTCGACGTCACTTCCTTCACAAAAGTGGGGGTGGTGGACTACAGTACCCAGAAGACATCGCATTTTGCTTTACGCGCTTGCGCAGAAGCAGGGTTTGTCGCCTTCACGGGTGGACTACAGTACCCAAGAGGCATTGCGAAAGCCAAGCTTCCTTTGTTTTACCTGGCTGATCGAAGATAGTTAAATAAGTTAAATACGGGTCGTGGTGGAAGAAATCTAACGATGGGGGTGGGGAAGGGTCTCGACACCAATCAATCCATCAGAGAACGTACATTGTGACTACTCCACCATTGATCAACTTTTTGTAATTACTAATCTCTGATCTATGCAACTGTAAAGCGGTACACAAGTCGAATTGCTATTGCTATGAAAGTTGCAATCCTATATACCCACGAGGGATCGACCTAATTTATAGAATAGAATAACAGAGTGGGAAGGGACCTTGGAGGTCTTCTAGTCCAACCCCCTGCCCAAGCAGAAAACCCTACACCACTTCAGACAAATGGTTATCCAACCTCTTCTTAAAAACTTCCAGTGTTGGAGCATTCACAACTTCTGGAGGCAAGTGGTTCCACTGATTAATTGTTCTAACTGTCAGGAAATTTCTTCTTAGTTCTAAGTTGTTTCTCTCCTTGATTAGTTTCCACTCCTTGCTTCTTGTCCTGCCCTCAGATGCTTTGGAGAATAGCTTGACTCCCTCTTCTTTGGGGCAGCCCCTGAGATATTGGAACACTGCTATCATGTCTCCTCTACTTCTTATGATTCAGTTGACAAGTGTATCACCATTGCACTGTTGAGGTTTGATTTAAACCGGTGTTTTTCAAGCTTGGCAACATCTTAAAAGTTTACATTGGCCTTAAGTCAGGGGTGAAATCCAGCAGGTTCTGACAGGTTCTGGAGAACCGGTAGGGGAAATTTTGAGCAGTTCTGAGAACCAGCAAATACCACCTCTGGCTGGCCCCAGAGTGGGGTGGGAATAGAGATTTTGCAGTATCTTTACCCTGGAGTGGGGTGGAAATGGAGATTTTGCAATATCCTTCCCCCTGGAGTGGGGTGGGAATGGAGATTTGGCAGTATCTTTACCCTGGGAGTGGGGTGGGAATGGAGATTTTGCAATATCCTTCTCCCTGGAGTGGGGTGGGAATGGAGATTTTGCAATATCCTTCCCCCTGGAGTGGGGTGGGAATGGAGATTTTGCAGTATCTTTACCCCTGGAGTGGGGTGGGAATGGAGATTTTGCAGTATCTTTATCCTGGGAGTGGGGTGGGAATGGAGATTTTGCAATATCCTTCCCCCTGGAGTAGGGTGGGAATAGAGATTTTGCAGTATCTTTACGCTGGAGTGGGGTGGGAATAGAGATTTTGCAATATCCTTCCCCCTGGAGTAGGGTGGGAATGGAAATTTTGCAATATCCTTCCCCCTGGAGTGGGATAGGAATGGAGATTTTGCAATATCCTTCCCCCTGGAGTGGGGTAGGAATGGAGATTTTGCAATATCCTTCCCCCTGGATTAGGGTGGGAATAGACATTTTGCAGTATGTTTACTCTGGAGTGGGGTGGGCATGGAGATTTTGCAATATCCTTCCCCCTGGAGTGGGGTGGGAATAGAGATTTTGCAGTATCTTTACCCTGGGAGTGGGGTGGGAATGGAGATTTTGCAGTATCCTTCCCCTGCCACGCCCACCAAGCCACACCCACAGTAAAAATAATTGGATTTCACCACTGCCTTAAGAGCTTTACATAAAACGCAGCACTAACGGCTGACTTTTTATTTGCAGTTAATAGAGGTTTCACAGACGCTGCAGCATTTTATAGAAGTTAGGCAAAGTTATTACAAGCACGTTTTTCCCATAATCTAAAGAAGGCGTCGCCGTGAGGTACAGGACTGTTACACGGGGAAACTGTTGCCACTACAAAAGAACTACAACTCCCGAGAGCCCCCGCGAGGTCTAGGAGAACGTTAGCCCGGGCAGATCGAGCGCGCGAGGTTTTTTTTTTTTTTTTGCTGGGTTTCCGGAGCTGCGGCAAATTTAACTACATCAACAAAGCCGAGCAAGGGAAGGCGCGGGAAAGCAAAAGCCGAAGGATCGGAGATCCCCGTTCTTCATGCATCATCACCCTTTTGAGCATCATGCACAGGTAAAGATTAATGGATGCAGCTGCAAAGAAAAGATTAGGAGCGGCGGGATTGGTTTACGCGCCTTGTTTGCGGGATCGTTTGGTGTTTCGGCTAAATGCGGAATGCAATTCACAAATCGGGCATGTACTTTTCAGGTGATAACCGCGCATCTATTTACTGCAGAGGATCCCCAAGGAATATGCATAATAAATATTTGCATGAGAAGTGCAAAGAAGTTAGGAAAGTTAGGAGACTGGCGCATTCTCCATATGCACCCTTGGCACAGGTGGATAGGTGTGCTTAGCACATGGATTTGAACAATGCCTGAACAGACCTGTGCAGGTGTGCATATGGACTGAATATGGGGACTCTCTTTGTCTTTGAATCCAGTTAAAAAGGTACATACTGATGGGAAATGGTCTCATAGTATTGCAAGGGGTGTTGCTAAACTGTATTTGGAAATGGCTGTATTTGAATGCAAAAGTGCTTTATATTAAAGGCTGTTGCATCTATGTACAATGATGCAACGTGTCATTTAGATATTGTCAAAGGTTCAGACTTACAAAATTGATCAAGGGTAAAAGAGACTCAGATTTTTATGGTAGTTGAAATATGTGGTATGATTGGACCCAGAAACGATGGGAGAGAGACAAAGGATAATGTTGGATTATAATTATAGATGATTGTATATTTATGGTAGTCAATAAGTATTGGAAAGGTAAATTTGTATACAAGAATCTGTAAATATTTTCTATTTTTACTCTCTGATTACTGGTGTATATATATATATATATATATATATATGGATATTCTGGCGATGTTACACCGTGATAGAAAAATTATTGTACATTTGTTTTTGATTTTTCTTTTTGATGCTCTAATAAAAAATTTATTAAAAAAAAAGATATTGTCAAAGGTTCCATTGAGTGCAACGCGTTGATATTCTTGTAAACAGGATCCGAGGGTTTGTAGTTGCCATCCTCTGGCTCTCTACATAGGTAGTCTTCAATTTACAATCACAATTGAACACAAAATTTCTATTGCTAAGCAAGACAATTCTTAAGTGAATTTTGCCCCATTTTGCAACTTTAGTTAAGTGAATCACTGTAGTTGTTAAGTTAGTAAGATGGTTAAGTGAATCTGGCTTCCCCCCTTTGACTTTGCTTATCAGAAGGTTGCAGAAGGTGATCACATGACCTCAGGGCACTGCAACTGTCATAAATATAAATGGGTTGACAAGCCTCTGAATTTTGATCACATGACCATTGGAGATGCTGCAATGGTCGTAAGTGTGAAAAACAGTCATAAGTCTTTTTTCAGTGTCCTTGTAACTTATGGTGACTAAATGAATAGATAGAAGCCAAAGACTATTTTAGTCTTCTGTTGAAACAGGGTGTTTTATTCTTCCATGCAGGACTTCCATCCATCCAAACAATTTCTGATGATAATTATAACAAGCTGTCAGTCTCCCAATCCAGTATATCTTTTTCTCTTTCTTTCTTTCTTTCTTTCTTTCTTTCTTTCTTTCTTTCTTTCTTTCTTTCTTTCTTTCTTTCTTTCTTTCTTTCCCTCCCTCTCTCTCTCTCTCTCTTTCTTATCTCTCTATCTTATCTATCTACCTACCTACCTACCTACCTACCTACCTACCAGGGGTGGGTTTTACTTACCTTTACTACCGGTTCGCAATGGGGCTGCGTGTGCTCTCTCGCTTCATACATATGCGCGCTCTTCTGTGCATGCGCAGAAGCGTTTTCATGATGTCAGGGTCAGTGGGCGGAGCCACCCGCCGGTTTTACTACCGGTTCTATAGAACCGCTGCGAACTGGGGGCAACCCACCACTGCTACCTACCTATTAATCTAATCTAGCTATCAGTCTGTCTATCTAGCTATCTAACAATCAATCAAATCAAATTTATTGGCCGCCCATCTTACCACAGAATACATTTATGTACTTGGTATGTATTTTGATGGTATTGTTTTGGTTGTAGGGAATCTCCTTGGCTTAATTCATCCATCACACAGCAAGCCTCGGTTTATTTGAAAGCCACCATTATTTTGATTTACTCATATTGTTAAATAATATACCTGTTTTCTAAGTTATAGTGTTTGACTCCAATACAACATGTTGAATAAAAAATAAATTTGAAATCACAACATATGCCAAAAAAGGTACTTGTGATCAGGTTCAAAGTTCCAACAGCTGCCCCCACCCTGCCAAGTGATCAAATTTTGAGTGCTCAGCAACTGGCCTGCATTTACAGGCATTTGCAACAGTCCATGGTGATGACTGCAATTTACAATTATTATTTTTTGTCGGAAACCAGCATTTACTTTCTCTTTCTGGCAATAATCACCTTTTGCAAACAGTGACTTTACTTGATGACAATGTTTGCTTAATGATGATGCTGTTTGCGTTAGGACCACAGTGTTTGCTTAATGACAGCTGCAAAAAAAAAAAAAAAAAAAAATTGGACATGATCATAAGCAGATCTTAACAACCAGAACAACATTTGACTGTAATTCCAGATTCAATTACAGTTGTACATCAAGAACTAGTAGTAATGTACATAGTAATGTATGAAGGCATCCCAGTCAAGTAAAGAATAAACGTATCTGGAACTTTTAGCTCTCTTCTTCCATAATAATAATGATTCTGAGTCTTAACTACTTCAATTATTGACACTGCCTTACTAGGGCAGTGTTTATTGTACCAATTATGCAGTTTTCTGGGAAAACAGCTACTTGCTTTGTGAATTCCTAGTACAGGATCTATTCAAGCAGAACACAGTCTTAGCAGGCTAAATTTCTAGCAAGATAATTTTGGGCATGTCCAACTTGCATAATACACACACACACACATGCAAATCATTCTTCCTATATTGATATGCTTGTCAATTATTGAAATCTTTGACCAATCCTGTCAGGATAGAACAATCCCTGGCCTCAGCAGTTTTCTGGAAGAGAAGCAACTATCTGTGCCTCTCGCATCATTTTTAAAGGTGTAAATTCTGAGTGGCTGAAAGTTGACTCAACCTTCCATCCTTCTGAAGTCGGTCAAATGAGGACCCAGATTGTTGGGGGACAGTATGCTGACTCTAAATCGCTTAGAGAGGGCAGTAAAGCCCTGTGAAATCAGGGGTGAAATGCTACTGGTTCGCTCCGGTTCAGGAGAATTGGTAGTGATAAAAACTACTGGTTCAGGCGAGCCAATAGTTAGCTACTGGTTCGGTTGAACCTGTAGTTAAAAAAGCTACCGGTTCCTCCGAACCGGTATTTCCGACAATCAGCTGTACCGCACGGTTTAGCCTAAATCATGCGGCACAGCTGATCCCTCCCCTTGCTGTTCTACTTACCTTCCCAAGTCTCTTTTTGGTGTGTGCTGTGCATGCGCGCGCGCAGCGCGTATTTGGTGCGCGCGCACGCTTTATTTTATTTTTATTTTTTATTTTAATTTGATTTATATGCCGCCCTTCTCCGGAGACTCAGGGCGACTTACAATGCATTAGCCTTCATACTTTTGTATATTTATACAAAGTCAGCTTATTGCCCCCACAAACTGGGTCCTCAATTTACGTACCTTAGAAAGGATGGAAGGTTGAGTCAACGTTGAGCCTGGGGAGATTCGAACTTGCAGTAATTGCAGGCAGCTGAATGTTAATAACAGGCTATTAGTCTGCTGCGCCACCAGGCTCCTCGCTTGACGCGCATGCGCAACCAGCAAACCAATAGCCAACCGGTTCAGATTTCACCGTTGTGTGAAGCAGTATATAAGTCCAAGTACTATTGCTATTGCTATTAAGTCTCTGTTCCTGTGTTGGCTGAAGAGCTATTATGGGTTGCATGTAAAATGGTAGCTGTGAGGCCTTTGTATCCTTGCAGGAGACATCTTCAGGAAATTCCAGATTTGGGAAGCAACATCACTACAAGTGTCCCATGGACCTGGCATCCCAACAAGACTTCAGATCTCCTCGCAGGCATGGGAGTGTCTGCTCTTAAATTGGACAGTGAGAACACCCCCCAGGATCTGTTGATGTGTGTGGGCCCACCCACCAAGCGGCAGAAAGTGAGGGAAAGCAAATTTCTGATTATCCACCAGCCTAGACTGCTTCAAGAGATAGTAGCAGGTAAGACCTTTTCTTGCCCCCCCCCAAAAAAAGCTATTCAAAATTCTACCTTAGGATAATGATAAAGTCCAAATTGATAGTAGCATTTTAATTTTTTTTAACTGTAAAAGCAGGCTGATTTGTTGGATTCACCTATTAGTTTTCCTTAATCTTGGTTTGTTGCCAAGAAACAGTTGCCTAAAGTAACACAACAGACTTGCTGTAAACCATAATTTGCAAATCAGAGTGACTGAATTCATTCAGCACACTAACTGACTGCAGGGTATGAGCAGGGCTGGGGTGAAATGCTCCCGGTTTGGACCGGATCAGCCTATCCGGTAGGGATGGCGGCGGGTGGTTTGGAGAACCAGTAGCAAAAATCCCTCCCCGCCGCTCCCATGCCCCCCCCCCAATTGCCCGGTCGCCCGCTTGCTGCTTCTTTTAAAAAATGCTTTTAAAAGTTTTAAAAAAGGCTCTGACGATCACAGCTGAGCCTCACGATCATCAGAGCCTTTTTTTTTTTTACTTTTAAAAGCATTTTTTTTACAACCTATTTGTCCGAATAGGTTGTAAAAAAAATGCTTTTAAAAGTAAAAAAAAGATCACACACACCCCGGCGCAATGTTGTATTTACCCCATGCCTCCTTTTGGCGTGCACTGCATGCGCACACCTCGCATTTGGTGCACACGCAGCACGCATGCACAGCCAGCAAACTGGTAGTAAACCGGTTCAGATTTCACCACTGGAGCAGGGTATTTCTTAAACTGGCTGACCACACTTCTTCAAAATTAGATTTATATTAGTCACTATTTGCAGATAAATATATTTATCAGTTGGGAATATTGAAAAAGCAGGGTGGATTTGATTTAAATCGAGTTTCACTAGTAAAAAGGCTTGATTTAAATCAACTTGATTTAAATCATAATTTTTAAAGAGCAACTGTCATCTCTGCTACTCCTTTGATCCACTGTTGACTCACTGATAGTCCCAGTGTTGCAGAATATACAGCCTCATGCTACATAAGTAAACTCCATTTCATGCTGAATAAATTAAATTATTTATGTATCTTAAATAGAAAACTATCTTATGATAGATTTTTACCCCAAAAGTTTTTTATTAAAATAAATTCGATAAAAATAAAAAAAATCTGATTTAAATCAAAAAAATCCGATTTTTTAAAAAAAATTTTAAAAAATCATTGATTTTTATCCACCCTGTGAAAAAGGCAAGTTAATTTAGTAATTTAATACCCTGGCTAACATTCAACTGTTCCATTTTCTGAAAACCATGTTTCATTTTTTCAGACTAGTTTGCAGTTCCACTGTATTTACCTTGAAGTGAGTTACATGGAACTCTGTAAACTTTTATTGTTGAAAGCTGTTTTGGATTCTGTTGTATGTGTGTGCTGCTGTGGATTTTTGTTTCAAACTATGTAAAATCCAAAATTAATGATTTGAGGTCAGTGCTTCAATTTGTTTTATGAACAATGTTTATAGGCGCTCTAAAATAGAGTTTTGAAAACCTGACCATTAAGAGTACAACATTCATAGTTTTGAAACATATACTACTTAAGGATAAATTACTGCAGAATCACAATATGCATAATAAAAACAAATTAAGATTAAGCAGCCCAAGAAAATTGAAACTGTTTTCCCCAATGCTAAAGTAAAACATGTTAGGCACCAGACATTTCTCCCACCTGTAGTTTATTTATTTAGGAGATTTATATTGCCCTCTATTCACACATGGCGACTAAAGACAGCTTACAAGAATATAAAAATATATAAAAAAACAATAAAACCAATAAAAGAGAGAATCATATATAATAAAATAAAATACCCTCCCCCTTCGCAACGACAACACATCATATATCCAGGAGCCTGGATAGCTCTGCAGACTAAAGTACTGTAATGTAACACCAGCTGTCTGCAATTAAAGTAAGTTTGAATCTTGCCAGGCTCAAGGTTGACTCAGCCTTCCATCCTTTCTAAGGTAGGTAAATTGAGGACCCAGTTTGTGGGGGGCAATAAGCTGAGTTTGTATAAATATACAAAAGTATGAAGGCTATTGCACTGTAAGCCGCCCTGAGTCTCCGGAGAAGGGCGGCATATAAATCAAATTAAAAAAAAAAAATGTGAGCCATTTTATGGGCTCTATCCTGTTCTGGGTTTTCCAGGCCCACTGGCAGAACCAACGAGTGGGGGCCATTCTAATCTCTGCGGGAATGATGTTCCAGAGAGAGGGAGCCACCACGAAGAAGACCCTTCTTCTAGGTCCCACCAGGTGTATCTCCCTAGTTGTGAATAGATTATTCCTTTTTCACTCCCCTCCTATATCTCATCCAGTCAGGACACCACCAATCTAGTAGGCTTCTTCTTATTGGTTTGTGGAATCTGTTAAGATGAAAATGAGCATCATTAATGGTCGTTCAAATTTCTTATCTATCTTCTTTAATAGTAGAATGACCCACACAACTTCAGATAATTGTGTGCCAGGTACATACTTTGCTGAATGGAAGAAATACAGTGTTCGCCATGAGTTGGAGACGTCCAGCTGGCTTTCCAGTGCAAAAGATGCTGAAAAAAATGTGATTATCAGTCAATGGACCAGTTAAAGCAATTCTGAATCTTGGCAGCTTCAATGTGTGGACTTCAACTTTCAGAATTCCATTCCAGAATGTGGAAACCCACACATCTTGAAGCATCAAGCTTGACTCATAATAATTCTTTCCTCTCATCCCCAAAAGGTACCGGTATTTCTTGGGATACTTTGCCAGATGAACTGCTGTTGGGAATCTTTTCCTATCTAAACTTGACCGATTTGCTGAAAGTTTCCCAGGTTTGTCAGAGATGGCATCGCCTTTCGTAAGTGGCTGTCGATTTCTAAATAAAAGTGTATATATACAAAAGCATTCTCCTTTCCACTGTTTGCTGAATTGGTTTCCATTGAGCATTGATATGATTTATTAATTTCAGTAGGAATTCAGTGACTTAGGAGTTTCACTAGCCATACGTGAGGCAACAATACACCGATTCAAAAATAATAGCATGATATTGGGATGGAATTTTAGAATAGAATAGAATAACCGAGTTGGAAGGGACCTTGGAGGTCTTCTAGTCCAACCCCCTGCCCAAGCAGAAAACCCTACACCACTTCAGACAAATGGTTATCCAACATCTTCTTAAAAACTTCCAGTGTTGGAGCATTCACAACTTCTGGAGGCAAGTGGTTCCACTTATTAATTGTTCTAACTGTCAGGAAATTTCTCCTTAGTTCTAAATTGCTTCTCTCCTTGATTAGTTTCCACCCATTGCTTCTTGTCCTACCCTCAGGTGCTTTGAAGAATAGCTTGACTCCCTCTTCTTTGTGGCAGTCCCTGGGATATTGGAACACTGCTATCATGTCTTCCCTAGTCCTTCTTTTCATTAAACTAGACATGCCCAGTTCCTGCAACCGTTCTTCATATGTTTTAGCCTCCAGTCTCCTAATCATCTTTGTTGGAGATGGAATTTTAATTGCAGGCTGCGGAATTGTTGTAATATTTTCTGTCTCAGATCTAAACGGATTTATCACTTTGGCTCTCTCTCTGTTTTTTAAATGAGGTTCTGTGCAGATTTTGCCCAACGCACATAATATTGATTCACTTTTCATAGTGTCTGTACTTCTTGACACCATTGTTTCCCATATATGTATAAACATATGAATGCAGGGGTGAAATGCTACCGGATTGGACTGGAGCGGCCGATCTGGTAGCAATGATGGCCGGTAGTTCGGAGAACTGGTAGCAATGGCAGCTGGAGGCTCTGCCCACCCACCCACCCCGGAGCCGCCGCCTGCTCGCTGCCTGCCTCAACCAGGCCGGGGAATGCACCATTCCCCGATACCAGCCCTGCCCTGGAGCCGCTGCCTGCTCGCCCTTTGCCATGCGGTGTATCCTACTGCTCACCTTTCTCCCGTGGCTGGCTGTCAGGGAAGGCAAGCGCCCAAAAGTTACTGAAGTCGCTCACTCTCCTTCTTGAATGTGCCGCCACCATCGCCGCTCTGGTCCATGCGCCAGCTGCACAAGTGCACACCGTTTATTTAATTCACTCATCAGTGGCAGGTTGGGCGTGTGCTTGCGCAGCCAGCGTGTGGACCAGGGTGGTGATGGTGGCGGCACATTCAAGAAGGAGAGTGAGCGACTCCGGTAACTTTTGGGCGCTTGCCTTCCCTGACAGCCAGCCACGGGAGAAAGGTGAGCAGTAGGATACACCGCATGGCAAAGGGCGAGCAGGCAGCGGCTCCAGGGCAGGGCTGGTATCGGGGAATGGTGCATTCCCTGACCTGGTTGAGGCAGGCAGTGAGCAGGCGGTGGCTCCAGGGCCCCAGGGAATGGCGCATCCCTGGGCCCTGGCCCCCGACCCAAAGCGAAGAGAGAGCGGGTGATGAGTGGGTGGCAGAATAGAAATTTAAAAAGTTTTCCTACCGGGTTCTGTGGGCGTGGCTTGGTGGGAGGGGGTCTTGTGACTGAGTGGGCGTGGCTGTGAGTGACATCGAATTGGCCACGCCCACTCACTCACAGGACACCCCCCCAAGCCACACTCACAGAATTGGTAGAAAAAAAATTTAGATTTCACCCCTGTATGCATGTACAGTATGTCAACTTACAACCACAACTGCGACCAGAACTTGCATTGGTAAGCAAGGTGATTAAGTGAATTGTGGCTGATTTTTATGATTTTTTAATGAATATTGTATAATAATCTGCTCATGACCACCTCAGTTATGCTAATATTTTTGCTTCAATTGCTGTTAAATTAATTCCTTCCCGCCTTTTTTTCTTCTTCTTTTTTTCAAGGCTTGATGAGTCGCTCTGGCAAAGTCTTGATCTTGCAGGTAAAAATCTTTTGCCAGGAGTAATTGGCCAATTGTTGCCCTTGGGAGTGATCGCCTTCCGCTGTCCAAGGTCCTGCATTGCGACACCTTTGTTTAAAACAAGCAGGTAAATACACCAAACTGAGACGATATCCTTTATTTTTACAGTTCCTGTCTGACTACTAATACTCTGTTGTATGTTTTGCAAAAAGAAAAGGACAATTTTCAAGTGAACTAGGAAACTTTGTCAGCTGACCTAGACTTTGGCACTGGACATCAGTGCAGTGCAATGTGTGAATAGACAATCTTTTTTTTTTTTTTTGGCCTGAGAGCAAAAAATGTTCACTCTGGTAGAGTTGTCTACTGAAAAGACAAGCTGTCGTGATGGGCGTGGTTAGGCACAAAACAAAATAACGTTGCGGCTATAGACTGATGCTTTGTTTTGGATCATCTAGCCTTCATATATACAGCTATTCCTCGATTTACGACCATAATTGAGCCGAGAATTATGGTTGTAAGTCATTGTAGTCATAAATTGGGGCACCCATTGACCAGAAGTAATTTTCAGATTCTTTTCGTGGTGGTCATTAAGAAAATGCCTTGGTTGTTAAGTGGACACCGTGGTCATTAAATGAAACCATTCATTTGAATAGGTGTTTTTTGTTGGAAACTGGGGGGGGGGGAATCGCGAATCACAGTCATGTGATTATGGAACATAAAGCTGATTCCCCTGATCTGCGATCACATGATGAAGGGAGGGTGGAGCAACCATTTATGACAGATGGGAGGGGGGTTCTTTACAGGCCGTAAAGTACCCATTCTGTCACCATCGTAACGTTGAACTGTCATAGAATGACTGGTCATTAAGTGAGGACTCTCGAGCTCCGTTTTTGGCTGACACAGCCTCCTGCAACCCTCTGCCAGTGAAAATGGAGCTCGGGAGGGCTGCACACAGCCCTCCCGAGCTCCATTTTCACTGGCAGAAGCACTGCAGGCCGGTCCTTCATTGTTTCCAGGGTGGTCCTGCGGGCCAGATTTGGGTATCACGCAGGCCGGATCCGGCCCTCAGGCCTTGAGTTTCACACCCCTGCCTTAAACTATATAATTCAACAATTCTATGATTTTGCTAGCACTGTGTTTTGTTTTGTTTTGTTTTAAAGAACTGTATTCCACTGTTTTCCTCACACCCTTGCTTGTCTTTTCTTTCTTAGGGCACTTTGTGTGCAACATCTGGATTTATCAAATTGTACAATAAATGTTCTAGATCTCGAAGATATCCTTGGCAGATGCCAGAGTCTGCAGAATCTCAGCCTAGAAGGTCTCATACTTTCTTCTGATATCGTTAGGTGAGCAATTAAAAAATGTGTTAATTTTTGATGCTGACTTCAAGAAGAAAAAGTCGTAAGAAATCCTTGACAGAGTCCTTGCTCGGTTCACAGACCTGGAGTTCATGTGTTGGTGGAAGCTCATTGTTTTGATTGCTATGATTGTATTTCTATGGGCTATTATCTTTTATAACTGGGTTCCCGATGTTTCTAGCTTTGGAGACTGGCGCGGGGATGGTGGTAGAGGGGATGGTTCCGTGCGAGTGGCCAGCAAGCGTGTGCGCACGCACAGATCCATTTGCTCGAGCACGTTGTGTGCTCACCCACTGCTCACACTGAGGATGCATACTCACCAGCTGTTTCCACGGCCTGGCTGCAAACTCCTCACGGTCCACTAATAGGCTGTGGCCAACAGGTTAGGGACCACTGCTTTATCATGCTTTGTTGTGTTTTTGTTTTAAATTATATTTTGGGTGTTGTAAGTTTTCCCAGAGTCTTTGGAAGTGGGCTGGTTATTATAAATAATAATAACAACGTAAGGTGGAGGTATGTAGAGGCAGGCTCAAAAGCTTTGCAGATTCACAGAACTGTTGAAGATCCTGTGCCCCTCAGCTGTAAATCACAGGAAGTATTGTGTTTACCTCCTCATCAGTTTATTTCCTTCCGCTTTGTGTCAGTGATAAAAAATGTAAGAAATAAAATAGTCCCCAGCTCAGCTGCAGAATCAAAAGTTAAACAATTTTTGCATACAGGTAGTCCTTGCTTGAGGGGATGCGGTAGCTCAGTGGCTAAGGAACTGAGCTTGTCGATCAGAAAAGTCAGCAGTTTGGCGGTTTGAATCCCTAGTGCCGCATAACGGAGTGAGCTCCCGTTACTTGTCCCAGCTTCTGCCAACCTAGCAGAAAGCACGTAAAAAATGCAAGTAGAAAAATAGGGACCACCTTTGGTGGGAAGATAACAGCGTTCCATGCGCCTTCGGCGTGGAGTCATGCCAGCCACATGACCACGGAGACGTCTTCGGGCAGCTCTGGCTCTTTGGCTTAGAAACGGAGATGAGCACCACCCCCTAGAGTCAGGAATGACTAGCACATATATGCGCGGGGAATCTTTACCTTTACCTTTTTAGTCCTTGCTTAATGACCTCAATTGAGACTGGCAACTCTTTATGACCAAGGGACATGGTTGTTAAATCGGACATTATGTGACCACGACTTGTGAGTTTACTGCCGGTTTCTCCATTAACTTTTTTGAAACTGGTTGTGTAGTGTGCAAATGGCAATCGTACAGCTGCAATTGTAAATGCCTACCCAGTTACTCCCAAATCTTAATCACATGACTGCGGGAATGTTGTGACACGCAAGGTCAGGTCATAAAATTACTTTTTCAGGTCCACTGTTACTTCAAACAGTCATTAAACAAGGAAGTCATTAAGCAAGGATTATCTGTACTTATCTTCTGTCCTGTAACCTGTGCCAAAAGAGTTTTATGGAATCCTTTTTTCTACCTCCATTACTTCCTTGTCCTTCTCTATAGAATTGATCTGTCCATTCATCAACTTAACAAACTTTTTAGTAGTAGATCAATAATAACTCATTAATCAAGAAGCAATATTTTAAAATTTTCTGTTTATTTTGAGGGTAAGGACATAAAAGGTGGTTTTCTCTTTCTCTTTTTAGAAGTATAGCACAAAACCCCAATTTGGTCCGGCTAAACTTATCTGGATGTTCTGGATTCTCTGCAGATACCGTGGAAGTGTTGTTGAAAAGCTGTCCAAGGTAATATGATTTACATGAGAGATTACCTTGAATTTAGCACTAGTGTTAAATATTCTAAACTGGATTTGTTGATGGAAACTCTTAATAACAATCCGGAGTTCAGGTTAGAGGGACAAGTTGCTGTGGGGTTGAGTGGTCATCTAGGCATTCACATGTTGAGTTGTGCACAGGTGCAAGAAACTAATAAATATGATGCATAACAAAAAATATCTTGGAATAAAAAGAAGTAGCACAAGTAGCTAGGTGTGGATGATGTGTAAGGGAAGCCATAGATCAAGTTGTATCATTTTTTACACCATGGTACCAAATGGGATGGCTGTGGAATTTCCTCTAAGATATTTGCCAATTTTCTCTTTTTCTGCAAACCTGGTGCTGCTTTCCCTCTTGGTCAAAGGTTGCCCAAAACCCCACAATAGATTTCAGGGACATTAGAAGAACTAAAATATTTAAAAATTCATCACAGCCCAGTTCTGCTAATAGAAATGCTGTTATGGAGAACAACAAATTTTATACATAAGAATTGGGTTCACATATCTTGCTAATCTGTAGTGTTTATTTGAATTTAGTTTAGCATGTTAATTTGAACCCAGTTGTTGTAGGATGTAGCCACAATTCAATGCAGTTAGTGAAGCCAGCATTCTGGTTTAACAAACCTACATTAAATTATGGCTTAGCACAGCGAGTGAAACTAATGTATTGTGATTGATTTTTCTTTTTTACTTCTGAATCTACTGGCCTTCAGTGCCATAGTGTTTCGTTGTATAAAAAATTAAATGAAGGTGAGACATTATATGTTCGAATTTCAAATTAGAAGTGTTTTACATTTGTATTTTTATACAATTTCTAGATATTTTGATGCTTTCAAAACTCAGTTGATATGTATTCATCAAATTTATATCTCATGACAGGTGATTTTGGGAGGCATACTATAATTGGTAGATAATTATTAGAATGTATTCCTTCTCAATTTAGGTTAGAAGAATTGAATTTAGGCTGGTGTGACTTCACAGCTGAGCATTTGAAGATCGTAGTCAGTCATGTTCCTTCCAAACTATTGCAATTGAACCTTAGTGGATACAGGCAGAATCTCCTGATCCCAGGTGAGTTTTCTTTTGAAACAGTGGATTCAGGTAACCTACACCATTCCTCTTGTGATAATTTGGGTTGGGGGGGGGATTCCATTGTAATTGAACAGGAGTTTGGTTACACACCCATTTTTCTCCTTAAAATCTTAAAACCACCTGGTAAAGAAATTTTAATATGCTTTTTGTAATGTGGTTTGACATGCCTCTCAAAGCCAGGTATAGCGCTAATGTCAACAAAATTTTCAGAATCCGAACCTGTGCTGAGACTTGGATACTGCTTTAATCCAACTTCTACCACATTTAGAATAAATATAGTGATTCCCCAAAAATAAGACCCTGTCTTATATTTTTTTGAACCCTGAAAATAAGCACTTGGTCTTATTGCCATGCGCTCAAAAGCCCGATTGGGCTTATTATCAGGGGATGTTTTATTTTGGGGGAAACAGGGTACTATGGTTTACTTTTGGATTCCCACATATACTGTACCAATACAGTACAAGCTCTCACATTCTTGGGGAAAAACTCAATGCATATAAAGGCCAGCAACAGCTATGATTTCCATTTTTTTTTTTTTTTTTTTGGTCTATATAATAATTTTACTTGAACTCAATCACATTGACAAAATTACCATCTGTCAATTGCAAAAGGCAGTTTTACTTGGAATATTT
Source organism: Pantherophis guttatus (assembly GCF_059756535.1). Lineage (NCBI taxonomy): Eukaryota > Metazoa > Chordata > Lepidosauria > Squamata > Colubridae > Pantherophis > Pantherophis guttatus. The sequence goes on from NC_142064.1 coordinate 21,426,552, forward strand.
TACATCCTTTTACAATACCTTTTAACGGCATTAAACATCATCCGCCTGGTTTCGCAAGATACCATATTTTTCGAAGTTTAAGACGCATCTTTTTTCCCCCAAAAAAGAGGGTGAAAATCTGGGTGCGTCTTATACTCCGAATGTAGCCCCGCCCAGCTTCTCAAACGGAGGTTTCAGAGGCTGAAAAAAGCATCAGAAACGAAGCTTCAGAAAAAAAGCCCCCAAACAGAGCTTCAGAGGCTTTTTTTTTCTGAAGCTCTGTTTCAGAAGTTTCAGAGGCAGAAAAAAAAGCAAGGCACAGAGCTTACAACCAAGGAACCTGTTGCTAAAATTCACCTCTGGGAATAGCTGATTGGGGGTATTACACCTGCCAATCAGCTTTTTTCTTATTTTCCTCCCCAAAAACTAAGGTGCGTCTTATACTCGAAAAATACAGTAATATTGCATTGGTGCTTCCATTGCAGTGAAAATTACTGAGACTGACTGTATCCTCAACTTGCTACTATAATTGAGCCCAATATTTCTGTTGCTAAGTGAAACATTTGTTAAGTGATCTTTTGCCTCGTTTTATGATCTTTCTTGCTGCGGTTAACTGAATCATTGTAGTTCTTTAGTAACATGGTTGCTAATGAATTTGACATAGACTTTGCTTGTCGCAAAAAGGGAGCACATGACCCCACAACACTGCAATTGTCATAAATATGAATCAATTGCCAAGTGTCTGAATTTTGATCATGTGACTAGGAGGATGCTGCAACAGTCACAAGTGAAAAACAATCATAAGTCATTTTTCAGTGCCATTATAACTTCGGTCACTAAATGAACAGGTTTATCTGTGGATGTTGTGTTTTCTAGTATGAAAAAATGTGTTAAAACTAAAGTAGCCTTTTCAAATCCTAGTAGAAAATATATTTCTGACCCAAGTAATTTATGGCATTGTTGTAAGGTCATATACTGGACAGTGCCATTGAGTAGGTATGAATGACAGATTATATTTCATTTTTCATTTTCAGATGTTAAAACATTACTAGAGAGATGCTCTGGTCTAATCCATTTAGATTTAAGGTAAGTAGTGCAATTGAATACTAGTCTGCATCTTTGAAAGCTTTGTGCTTTTAATAAAAAAACAATATGATAGAATGAATTAAAATGCATCATATGCCATGTATAAGCGATAGATTAATATTGGATAATAATACATTTAAGTGCTTAAATCTGTATTAAAAGTATACTATTCTGAATTGGCCCTTCCAATTAAATTACCCATTGCTTGTTAGGTATCTGCCACAACTGTAAATAAACCTTGTATCTCTCCCCCCTCCCCCCCCAAATCTTCCCTGAGTCTTCATGCCACAGGGTGTTGAGTTGGCATTTGGGACTCAGGACCCTGGACAGCACACACACACACACACCCGGGGTTCAGGGTGCTGGTTAAAGTTTTAGAGGAGCTTTGGGTTAATGTCAGGGTTCCAAGTAACACCTCCAACGAAAGAAGACTGCGAGGCTAGAAGTTCCTCAAAGTTCCATTTTATTAGAGATGTCATATTGGCACATATTGGGAAAACCCGAATCTGAGAGCTTCCAGGTTTTCCCCACCCAACAGAAATTGCAAGTCCCTGCCCCAGCACCCATATGTCCATCACATGGTCCAATTAATACACCTTCCCAACTGAAGATGCCTCCCAGTCACACCAATCCAGGTGAGGGCAGGATGTCCTTGACTCTCAAAGAAAAGAATGTTATTATGGCTAGATATCTTTCCACTCCATCTTCCCTCCCAGTTTCCCGCAGCACTAAATGTGGCAGCCCTGAAGATCCAAAGTAAACGACAGCCTCAGGGCTGACTGTCGGGTCCGGCTGCGACCTCCGCTCTGGCATCTTGCCAAACTGAAGCATCTTATTATCTACATCAAGCATATACTCTGAGAACCATTAGGGAGGAGCTGTCTTCACCTTCTTTCTCTCACACAAAGAATCTAAACTGAGCTGCCTCTGGAATGCACTCCCTCCCTTCTGGGAATCCTGCATTCCATCACAAGTACTTAGTCAAGTGGAAGACTTGAATATGCACATCCAGAATTAAATAAAATATAAGTTTTATTTTTATAAAGACGCTCAATCTTAAATAAATGCAAAATAAATTTTTCTTAAATACTTGCGTTACAGCGACAGTGTTATGTTGAAGCCTGAATGCTTTGCTTGCTTCCACCAACTCAAACACCTTGAACACCTAAGTCTTAGTCGATGCTATCAAATACCTCCCTCTGCTTTACTGTAAGTAGTTTTTGATATCCAATTGTTTTTTGTGCTAAAATTGAGAGCTACTCAAGCAAAAGCTTGAAGCCTGGTGGCTCAGCAGACTGATAACATTGTGATTAACACCAGCTGTCTGCAATTACTGTAAGTTCGAATCTCACCAGGCTCAAGGTTGACTCAACCTTCCATCCTTTCTAAGGTTGGTAAATTGAGGACCCAGTTTGTGGGGACAATAAGCTGACCTTGTATAAATATACAAAAGTATGAAGGCTATTGCCTAACGCATTGTAAGCCGCCCTGAGTCTCCGGAGAAGGACGGCATATAAATCAATTTAAAAAAAAAAAAAAAAAGCTAAGTTTTTGCAAGCTACTACAGGTGAAATGTTGTACTGCATAGTGTTTCCTTGTGAACATAAACAATTGTGATAAGTTATTGTAGTTTTTAAAAAATGCTATTTGATTGTTACAAGCTCTTTTAGCTTTATTCAAGTGGCACTTTTTTGTGCTTTGTGATATGTGGTGTTTAAAAACAAAACAAAATCCTGTTCTTGGTACCAAGAAAGGTTTTTTTCAAGTTTTAAGATTTTGAGAGCAGATTCAGAGGGCTCTTTATAAATATTACACACTGGTTTTTCAATGTATGCCTTAGTCTGCTTTCTTCCTTTGCTCGCTCATTGCATTTTAAACCATTTAATTACTATATATTGATCCTCCTTTCAAAACGAGGACTTTAATTTCTTCTGCCATTGTCATCGACTCAGTATATTTTTATAATAGCTGTAATTCTTTATGCCTTAGTAGGAAGGATACATTGGCTTGAGAAATGGGCAGAATGGTGAAAAAAACATCAGCTGGAATGCCTAGATTCCTCCCTTTGCGCATTCTAGAAACATACAACTAACAATTTCTAACCTGGAAATGCTGGATGGGGTACAATATAAAAAAGGGGAAGGATATTTGTGAGAAACTGACTAAATGCTACCTTTACTCAAGGATGGGGCTGTGCACGCTTTGAAAATGTTTTGAAATATGTACTTTGGACCAAGCACCCATAAGATCCAACACTTCTGTTTGGAATCCTCTAGAACAGTGGGGAAATGTAAAATTTGTTACTACCGGTTCTGTGGGCGTAGCTTAGTGGGGGGTTAATATGACTGAGTGGGCGTGGCCAGCTTTTTTTTTTAACTTTTAAAACCATTTTTTCTACAACCTCTTCAGCTGAAGAGGTTGTTAAAAAAATGGCTTTAAAGCCTCTGACGATCCCAGCTGAGCTGCGCGATCATCAGAGGCTTTTTTTTTTTTACTTTTAAAAGCATTTTTTCGGCCAAAGAGGTTGTAGAAAAAATGCTTTTAAAAATAAAAAAAAGCCTCTGATGATTGCGAGGCTCAGCTGGGTAATGGGGGGGGCAGGGACTTTTGCTACCAGTTCTCTGAACCACCCACCGCCATCGCTACCGGATCGGGTGATCGGTCCGAACCGGGAGCATTTCACCCCTGCTCTAGAGTGTGTGCATGGTCCTACTCGAGTATATTTGTTGTTCTTGTCCCAAAGGTGTTTTTTCAAGAGGCAGCTGGACTTTCTGGGTTTTTTTCTTTCTTTCGAAGATGTTTCATTTCTCATCCAAGAAGCTTCTAAGGTGCTTTTTCAAGAGGCAGATGGACTTTTCAAGTTTCTTTTTTTCTTTGAAGACATTTCGCTTCACATCCAAGAAGCTTCTTCAGAGCTGATGGAAATGGAAATGGAGTAGCTAATCAAGTAGCTAATTTATTTTTTAACGGTTTTATTATATGATGGGTCCTTTAAATTTTTTAATGCTGTAAACTGCCCGGAGTCCCACATCTAAATGGATATTGGAATGAACACTTTTGCAAACAACTTAGTACTTCTAGAATGTACAGGAGTATTAAATTATTACAGGGTTTTCAACATGCCCTTGAATTTAGAGAATAGCTAAGTCACAACTATGAGGTGTGCTGCCAATCATTCAGTACTAAACACATGAAAAATCACACTAGCTAAATTAAAGGAATTATTTTGTTGTATTTTTTCTTTTAGTGAACTTGGTGAAATTGCTACGCTCAAAACACTGCAAGTTTTTGGAATAGTGACTGCCAATTCCCTACAGCTCTTAAAGGCGACGCTTCCTCATATAAAGATCAATACCTCCTATTTTTCACCTATTGCAAGGCCCACCATTGGCTGCAAAAAAAACCAAGAGATTTGGGGAATCCAATGCAGACTGAACTTGAGAAATCTGGCTGGGGTTTAATACATCTCGAAAGACTCTGACTTCTACCAACAGCAACATGAGTTCCTCAAGTCTTCACTGTGGAATTCTTGGCATTCCGTTTTAATCTCACAATTTGCAGTTACTGACCTGGTTTTATCAGTTTATGACCAAATGCTATCAAGTATTTTACAAGTTGTATTTTTTTTAATGTTCCACGACTTATACTGAGGCCTATCCAAGAAACGGTAATCATGCACAAATAGTTGCCATGCAATATGCAAGCTCTCCTTGTGGAAATATATATTTTTTAAAAAAGTAGCTCTAGTTAATAAAACTTGTCCAAATGTTCATATTCTCTGTTTTATCCATGCCAGTTGTTGTTGTTGTTGTTGTTGCAGGGAGTAGGACGTATTCGTGCTGATATACTTAAGATTCTGGCCTTTATCTCACAGCTCCTGGAAACATCATAGTTTAATTCTCCATTTAGATCACAGCCCTGGAATTTCTGGTCTTGTATCTCAATGTTCATTGAATACAACCAACATAGCTAAATGTCGCTAATTGTTACAGATATCCCTTATAATAGCATTTGGGATGAATTTCCAAAGCTAAGTGATGTTATTGTACAGCACAATGTCACGTGATTGCATTGCTTAGCAATGGCGACCCCTGCAGACCAGGGGTGAAATGCTCCTGGTTCGGACCAGATCGCCTAATCCGCTAGCGATGGCAGGTGGTTTGGAGAACCGGTAGCAAAAATCCCTCCCCACCCCCATGCCCAGCTGAGCTGCGCAATCATCAGAGGCTTTTTATTTTATTTTTAAAAGCATTTTTTCTACAACCTCTTCAGCCGAAAAAAATGCTTTTAAAAGTAAAAACAAAGCCTCTGCTGATCAGGCAAGTCAACTGGGATCGTCAGAGGCTTTTACAAGCATTTTTTTACAACCTCTTCAGCCAGAGGTTGTAGAAAAAATGGTTTTAAAAGTAAAAAAAAAATGGCCATGCCTCTGTCATATTACACCCTCCACCAAGCCACGCCCACAGAACCGGTAGTAACAAATTTTACATTTCCCCACTGCTGCAGACCTTATTGCCTCTGTTAAGCGAAGATTGTGGTTCATTAAGTGAGCACCTCTTGCAACTTCCTGACGGCTTCCCACAAGCAAAGTCAGTGGGCTAGTTGGCAGGAAGGGGTAAGTCCCAGGGGAATCACAAGCAGATTGGCCGACGGTAAGTGGCTGTCGCTGGGTGAGACAGGGAGTGGCGTAATATGTGGATGACTGGACAGGCACAGCACAAGCACAGTTAGCCAGTAAAGCTTGGGTCGAATACGGAGGGGCTGGGGGAAAGTGCACAGACGGGTATACTTGCTGGAGTAACTTGCAACATTCTCTGCTGGCTTCCCCACTGAATTTACTTGTGGGAAGCCAGCAGGGAAAGTGCAAACTGTAATCATGTTATTGCATGACACCACAAGAAGTTGGTTGCCAAGGACCTAGATCACGATCACTTGATAGCAGGGCTAGTAGGATGGCTGACCATAACCACCATTTGTTCAACACCATTTTAAGTTTAGACAATGAACAGGAAATTAATAGAGGACTGTCAGTACTACATATAGGAATGCAAATTAAAAAGTAAAGGCATAATACAAATAAACACATCCGAATCCTGCTGTTATTGACCATCTTGTCAAAACATTAAAAATAACTTATAACCAAATCATAAAAATGTGTTTTTCAAAGTCTGCATGTTTCCCTGCACACCTGATTTTTTTTTCTGCTGAGAAAATAGTAGCAAAATAAAAGTGTCTAGTTAAAATATAACTAAATTGCCCTTAAAAGAGAAAACCAATAAGGGAAATCCAAGGAGTAAAACATAATTGCAACCTGATTTTTTTCATGAAATAGGATATTAATTTTGCTACATGAAAGACTCAAAGGGCAAATATAGTTGCATTAGTTCTAAATGCACTATGAGAAATTACTATGACATATCCTTTTTCCTAATTCTCTTGTGGCCCTAACAGTACAATATTTAAGAAGAAAATTAAGTCCTATTATCTACAAGATTTTATAAAGATGTGCACGGATTATGTAATATTCTAAGTGCAAAGATTTAACATTCTAAAATGTATTTCCTGTTATGGTAAATGTTAGTGACATACAAAGCAGTTAAAAAAGCAAGAAAAGTTCATTTATTAATTTACTAACCACAGCATACATTATTTTAAATAAAACAATTTTGAAAAAAGGCATAGTTGTATTGAGTTTAATTTGTGCACATTCAACTATTTTTGACACAGCAATGTTTGCTTTTTAAAAGAAATTTTGGCTTAAAGGCATGTTCTTAAGATAAATCTTTTTAAAGACTGTCTTGTTTCCACCCTATTTTCATTACTGTTAATTATCATGGCCAGAAAATCTATAGTTTGTCTCTCAATTGTTTCTTTGATGCTCATTTAAAAAAAAATGCATTTAGCATGTTTAATTGCATCATTAGGAAGATCCAAAATGTCAGCAAGTTGAAGATTACGAGAGAGTTTTCTGTAGCCCACAAGCACCTTTCCTTGGTAAGGCATACTGTGCAAACACAGAAACATTTTTTATCCTCTCAAAATGTGACTGAAAATAAAAGTTGACCCTTTCAAAATCTACTAGAGTCTAAATGCTAATTGCCTACAGTTCACAAGCCCTTTCCACTGCTGCTTGACTGGCCAGTAGGGGGACAGATAAAATGAACCCGAGAGCACCCTTGTGGTATAGACACTGATGTGATATCAGACAGGTTTGACATTTAGTGTAGATTTTGTATTCCCCAAAATGTCAGCTCCTGGCCCAGATGGCATGAGCCAGATGATAAGGAAGGATGTTTGCTTATTCCCAAAGAACACGATTTTTTAATTTTTGGCAGGACTCCAAAAGCCCACTATGATATCCTGCTTTTTCTTTAAAAAGGCATCTAAGAACACTGCTATACAAAATAGCAAGTAAAACCCAAATTTTAGATCACATCATTTCAAAGGACAGCTCCTTGCATCTTTTATTGTCTTTTTATCTAATGGACAACAGTACTATTCTTAACCTTTCATCACTGGCATAATTTAAGAAAATGGGACATAAATTTTCAACATGATCCACTTGCGATGAGAACACAGTACCATTTAGATATTTATTAAGTTCTATCAAGATTCTGCCGTGGGCCTCTCCCTTAGCACTCAATTCCGGCTGGTTTAATTTTTTGTTTTTAATAAAAGAGACACCAAGAAAAGTTGCAAAGCAAAGAGTCAACCTTGACTATCATCTTTACATACTCTTAGCAGCACAGAGTCACATAAGCAATCTGGAAAGTGTGTAATTGCAGCCAAGTGTTTCCTTAGAAATGTCTATACACCTCCACAAGAAACTTGGGTCAGTTTGCCTTCTTGTAAATGACTGGTTAAGGTTGTCAAGGCAGCATTTTGTGAACAGTCACAATCCAAGGCAGATGTTGGTATGGCCTCAACATTCCATATACTTCTGCTGTGGAAACCCACCAGAGACAACCAAGAGTTAGACACAGATAGTTCAGCATGCTGGGGAAGAAAAACATATTCATGTTAAATTACTCCCAAATTAACAATGCCAACTTTAGAACTTGAAGATCACAAAACAAACACTGAGTACATTGAACCCATTTTACATCTTCCTTAATTTCAATTACAGAGCATATCCATCTTGGTTTTATTTCGCTCGTGTTTTAAAGATATTTACTTGAAATAGTCCATTTCAGCTTCCCAATAGCTAAAGTCACAGTCATGTAAACAGATAATCTCACATTTTCACTGAAAGATTTAGAAGCTTTCCATCATAAAAGCCTGACATATATATTTCAGTGTCCCGTCCCCCCCACTGTTACTTTTGTCTTTTAAAGGGTTTATGATCTTTGATATTGCAAATTCAACACAACCTTTGTAAAACTGATTTTCAATTTTCTTAACTCTTCATGTTAAACCCTGGAGATGTAATTTACAATACTTTGTAATTAGAAAAGGGATTCATCATTTATTTCTCTCACATTGCAGTTAATTATCATTATTTCAAATATAAGCAGCTAATGCATCCTGTAACATTTTCAAAATGTCATTAAAACCAGCAAGAATGATTCTTTTTAGTGGCAGCCAATCTGCAAAGTATCCTGGTATAAGTAATGTAAACTAATATACAGCTGAATACTATCTTTGTAAAGACTTTTGCATACAACAGCTACCTGAAATAAACAAAGGAAAAGAGGCTGGCAGTGGTCACACACTTCTGTAACTTGTCAAGTAAAATGTGAAGAGGGGAGTTCAATTCTGTATGAAAAACAGTTTCTATGGATAGAACTAGGAAAGGGTCAAATAAATCTCTCCATTCTGCACCTCCCAGGCACAAAGTTCTTGGGGACTAGGGGAAACTTCTAGAAATGATTTGGGAGGAATGCAAAGGAGAAGATTCTATCCCTGAGTGGAAAAACACTGTTGGACTTGTTTGTATAATATTGGGTTTCATACACTATTGTGAACAAAATGTTCCCATTATCTTGGAACTGTTCATACATATGCTTTAGAGACTGCAAAGTAGTTTTCAAAATGCATGAATATTTCTGCACTTGATAGGTAAAGATTATTATACTCCTAACACAAATACACAGTTAACTTTTTAAGGAATGATATTGTGTATTTTGCTATCTTAGGACCTACTTAGTGGAGCACCTGTCCTTGGGAGTAGAACAAACAATTAAGCTAGCCAACCCTCAGCTGCATCATTATTTCTGCTTGTGGTAGGCCTATCCAAAGCACAAGCAGGCCAGTTAATTATATTTAAGTTTACATGCTTGGTGCTCGTATAGGATGGGGGAATACTGGGAATTCAATAACCAGTTTGGTACGATACAAGAAAGGCAATGGTAAATAGAAACATGGTTTGTGGATAGAAGTATGAATATTAGACTGTAATAGAAGAACAGTAACGAATCCTACTTCAAACATGCAGGATTAAAAAAATTAAAGTTCTTTCTGAATACAAAAGTATGATTAAAAATTCTTGGATATCACACTGAAGTATGATCAAACATTTTTATATTAACTTTTATATTATTTGCTTTAAAAACTGAAAGAGTTCCAAGGTATTTTGCTGAATCAGTAGTATACTACCTCCATTGAAGTTTACAATTTAATATTAATACCAATTGTATTTGACTCCACCTTCATTTAAAAAGCATTCTGTGGAATCAAGCTTTTAAGGGCCAATAATTTTGTTGGTCTGAGATACAAACCAATTATATTTCATATTACAAGATGCAATAAATGGCAAAACACTGATTTTTCCAGGAGTTTCTCATTCAGAAGCAAAAAAAGAAGTCATTTCAATCTTTGTTTCCCAAATATCTGTAAAGAGCTATTTCACATTTGAATTGATGCCATCTCATTTCTTTGTGAAGAATTTTGAATACTCTCAATGGCATCTTCAGTCTTCTAACAAAACAGTACGCAGGGCATCTTCTGTATTGATTAATATTGATGCTATTGCTCCATCATTAAATTCAAATGAAGTTCCTCCATCTACTACCATACAGGCATCCCAACAACGAGAGCGAATGCAAACTCTGAAAATACATTAAAGAAAAATATTTCTGACAAATAATCAAGTGAATAATTTCAAATGCATAGAATACAGATTAGAAGCAACACATACTTGATAAGACGTTAAAATGGAATAATGTGGTCATTTAATCTGGGGGATGGAATGATGTTGCTAAACTACAGAGAGCCCTCAACTTATAACACTTAATTTAATAACCATTTGAAGTTATAACATCAATGAAAAAAGTGATTTATGACCATTTTTCATACTTATAATGGTTGCGACATCCCCATGGTCACATGATCAAAATTCAGAGGCTTGACAACTGACTTGTATTTGTAATGGCTGCAGTATCTCAGGGTTATGTAATCTCCTTCTGCAAGCTTTTGACAAGAAAAATCAATGAGGAAGCCAGATTCACTTAACCCTGTTACTAATTTAACAACTGCAGTGATTCACTTAACAACTTGAGCAAGAAAGGTCGTAAAATGGGGCAAAAGTCACTTTAAAAATGTCTCGCTTAGCAAGAGAAATTTTAGGCTCAATTGTGGTCATAAGTCAAGGACTACCTGTAATGGAAAGTCTTCTACTGAACTTCTGGTTTTGTTACAGTTAGGAATGCCTAAGAAAAGATTCAGGTTGAGAGACATTCTTGAGGGAGGATTTCAAAATTCTGTAGTATTACAAAAACAAGCAAGCCCCAAGAGAAACGAGAACCGTACTCAATTATAAAAGAAAATTTCTTCAGAACATACTTTTTCCTGTAAATTGAAAAGACGCACTTAATTGACCAAGATTATAATACTATTTTTACAAAACCCATTGTCATTTTGAAGGACATACTTTTTAAAAAACTTTAACGGCTATTAGTTTTGTTTCCACTGGAAGAAATAACCTTTGATGCATTTTTCTTGTTTGCTCTCATTTAAGTCAACTATATTTTGCTTTTTGATAAAAAGTGCCCTTTGTGAAGGTCTACAATGCCTGCAAATTTCTTTCATTTCTTATACTTATAAAGTGATAACAATTTGCTGAATGCACTTTGCATTCAATTCCAAAACTGATCATCAATGGGCACAAGAGAACGAATATAGCACTTGTCTGTAAGCTTTTTAAAGCAGCTAAATCTTTTCCATGGTTTGTGGAGCTACCTCCTGCAGCTCCACGTGATCCAATAAAAGATGCATCTGCTTTATTTTTAAAAGTTGCAAACAGGTGCTATATTTACACTAATGTAAAACTCAATATATATATATATATATTTGGTATTGGTCAGAACTACTATCCTGTCTTACTGATTTTAATAGTTAATAAAGAATCAGTTTTGGATTTCCAAATTAAAATTCAGATTCCTATATTGCATTCAATGACCTAGAGATCAACTGAAAGCAATTACCTTCCAGACCTGAATCTAAAATAGCTGCTGCTCAAATTATAGTTAGATAAACACTTACTATTAATACTTACTTTGAAGCAAAGCCTCGTTGCCGACTACTTGAAAAAACACGGTTTGAAATGGGTTCTCGTATACTAAAAAACAACCTGGGTTCCTCTGGACTATAGAGCAGTGATTCATTATATCCATTTGTTACTGAAAAAGCAGAAGACAATCAATCAGGTTCTTTTAAGTAGCGCACTAAGAGTTAGTGCCAAATCATCTTTTTTTATATAGTTTTCTGATTTTTTTTAAACAGTTTATTTATATATTTTCACATTACATACATAAGTGCTTAATGAACAGCGTATTGTCTGGGTCAATTTATTTATATATTATAATACTTTCCCCTCTCCTAATTTCTACCTCTACTATCCAACCATTGGACAGATTGACACAAAAAATAAAAGAAAAAAAGACAGAGAGTACTTTCGAACTTAAGCTTTCTGATTTTATGTAACACAGAAAAGCTGTGAAAAGCTTGTGGAGATTATTCTTAAAATCTTGTGGAAATTAACTTGTTTATATCTGTTATTTTGTAAATTACTAAATGTTATGTTAGCCTGTCCCATCAGAGATTGTGGAAATATGACATATTTGAAGAAGCGCTTGATCTAAATTCAATTTATTTGATTTCTATTTACAAATGTAAAGAGGAGTCCCTGTAAATTTTAGTCTGCTAGTCGTTGCTGACTATAGAGGGTGGTGCTCATCTCCGTTTCAAGGCCACTTAGACAGTGCTGTCCAAAACCATTTCTGTGGTCATGTGGCCAGCATCACAGTCACATGGTCCAATCAAGGTGCTCTCAGGTTGCCTGGTGACATCACTTTGGTGATGGTGGTGACATTGCTTGGAACCCTGACAATCACGTCATGGAGCGCTGTTATCTTCCCGTTGTACTATGCTTTCGAAGGTTGGCAGAAGCTGGAGCAAGAACAGAAGCTCATCCCATCACATGGCACTCGGGTTTTGAATCTGGGCTGCTGGCTGCCATCTTGAAGCCTAGCACTGCCCATTTTTACTTACAGATGTAAAACCCTCTAAATTAATGCATTATATTAATGCTTGTAAGTTAAATGCATGAAATAATGTTGATTATTTCTGTAACTCTGAAATCCTGAGCAAAATGGAAGAAGAAAACAAATTGGTAAACCACAACGTTTAAATATGCTAAAAATAGGCCTCACCTTTCTGTATTAGTTCCTTGTTCAATGGAAGCTTTAAATTCTCATAACTTTTAGCTATTAAACCAAAAGAAAATTGTTTGTTATAGAAAATTATATTTTGCATTTGCATTTGCTAGACAACATGTGACAAAGAACAATACTCAGTTACTCTTACAAAAAAAAGAAACAGAATTCTAAAAGACACTTCCATTTCTGACCAGCACCTGACCAAACAATAAGGGAAATACATACAATATATACTGCCACTTTTATAGGATAATCTCATCTAAATCAAAAGTAAATATTTATGATGGTTATAAATAGGAAAATGGGGAAACAATAGGTTTCCCACCCTTGATAAATTTAAGGGCAGTTTCCCAAAATACATCTTTTGTTCTGATTCAAGATTATTTGTTAAGCAAAATAATCTGGTTTGGTTTAATAAAAAATATAATAAAATACAGACTTTATTTTCTAAAGCCATCTACAGTTCTTTAAAAGCTTTTCAAGTCTTACAAGTGTTCAACTTATTTTCTGTTACAGATATTAGTCTCCTACAATATAAGCACAGTTTTAACAGGGATATAACTTTTATATCATTTTGGTAGCATTTCAAAATGGTGTTATCGATATATAAGTGATATTTAGTCTTGAAGAAAGACAATGTACTTTTAGACTATGTCAAGTTCAGATTAAATTAGTCAATACTCTAGACATTTCTTTACATCATTTTCAATGATGAGCATGTCATTAGAAACTCACCAATCTTAAGAATTTCTTCCACAGCCTGATTTGCTATTTTGTTGATATTAAAAGACCTAAAAAAGAATTTAAAAAAATAATTCCTAGATCAACTCTAGTTGGGAAGCCTTTCTCCCTGTCTCTATAATTTTTTTTAATTATTTTAATTAATTAATATTCTAGAAACAAATGTTTGACTTGGAAGCTGAAGAAAAAATAATAATAAAAATGTTGGCTAATAAAGTTTAACAGTAGCTTGAATAAAACAGAAATTCCCAGAACCCATAACGTTCAACCATACAACAAAGTTTTTGATTTAAAGGCTACCTAAACACTGGGAAATCCTAGAAATTATCAAACCAAAAGGAATTTACTTTTAGTTTGTTTTCAGCAAATTATAAATATTTCTTGGGATAATATTAAGCATGCTTAACTCTTTATCTAGAAAAATTGGGGGAATAGTAGAATTTCAGTAAAGTAACCCAGCAGGTTAAAGAGAAATTATGTCTATTTTTGAATGCTTACAGAATGTGTTCTAGAAAACGAACATTCGCTTGAATTCTACAATCATAATATTCCATAAGGATAGTAATTTTGTATTTTACAAGTATTAAAATATGTTCTTAGTACATGAAAATTTATAATCAAAAATCATTATGTACTTAAAGGCTAAAATAACAATCCAAAATTCTCACACCATTAATTGTTGGAGTTCTTTTTATTCTCTAAATAAATATTCTATGATGTATCTGTACCACAAAAGCCTGCTGCAATGCATCCCAAACTTAAAAAAAAAAAACAATTAGAAATTTTCCAAAGGCTCCTATAACTCAAAGTAAGCCTACTGACAAATGCAAAGGCATTTTCAATACCAAAGGCTAACCATTTAATTCTATTTATTCAGAGCCAGTAACATGAAGGATGTACAATTAAGTATACCACATATTCATATTCAAAAATGTATAAGGGTTTTAATTTTTACTGATTTGTAAAAAATATTTTATGCCAACCGATTTATATTTTAAGATGTTCAAGTTTATAGCCTTCCAGAAACATGTAAAAATGAGGGAAGTTTCCCCCCCAGAAAGCGTTTGGGGACAGGTGTAGAGCTGATTATCTATCTATTTTCTTATAATCTGATATAAATTATTTTAAAATATATAAAAGGAGGCAATTTGGTGTAGTGATTAAGGCAGAGGTCTTCAAACTTGGCAGTTTTAAGACTTGTGGATTTCAACTCCCAGAATTCTCCAGCCAGCTGGCTGGAGAATTCTGGGAGTTGAAGTCCACAAGTCTTAAAGCTGCCAAATTTGAAGACCTCTGGATTAAGGCATTGGACTAGGAACTAGGAGATATGAGGCTTAGTTACAAAGGCAGCTGGATGACCTTGGACCAATCACGCTCTGGCTCAGCACTAGGAAGGAGTTAAGAGAAAACCTCTTCTGAAAACTTGCCAAGACAACTGCAGGGTCTTGTCCAGGCAGTTGCCAAGAGTCAATGCTGATTTGAAGGCATATAATTATAATAATTACTGAATTTCTAAAAAAATATTTTATTGCTATTTTAATCTGTAAACCACCTCATAAATAAGCAAATTAACTCTTGTGATTTAACAAGAGTTAAGACTGAAATATTTACATTGTTTCAGATTTATATTTTAGTACATTTGTTGGAAATCACCTTAAATGAATGTTTCTCAGAAAAAAAATCCCAAACATTAAAATAAGTTCAACAGAGCTTTGTTCCCAAATATTTTTTCCCCCAAGTACATAAACAGAGTGACCTATAAAATAGGTAAGGCTTAAAATAACTCAGTAAATATAAACCCTCTACAACTTACTTCTTGTAACAGCAGTATCGCATATTGTATCAAATAAATGTCCTATATATTATGCCTTTTGGAAGAGTTCCACAGATAAGTGATACGACATAAGCACACCAAACTTACCAAGCTTTTGATCCAGTTCCAGTGCATATATTGAGACCTGAGCTCTTTTGTTTCTCCCATGGACCATCATCAACTGATATTTCATAATAAGAAGCCCTATGAAGGGAGAATTTAAAACTGGGTTTGCAGGACTTATAGTTCACCCTGAATAAGACAGAACACAGCCCGACATCAGGCATGTACCAGTCTAAAAGGGCTAATTTCAAACATGGCTGAAAATTTTACTACTGAATTTGTATGCAGCAGTTTTAAAAAGCAGATTTTAAAGAATAAAGATGTATTTTTGATGGATAGGGTTTTTTAGATCAGTTTTCAAAACTCCAGCATGTGGTTAGTACAAGAGCAAGCCATTTTGAAAGCCTTTTAGAATTTTCTAGTAATTTTGTTTGCAATTAGCAGGAAATCTACTAGTATTGAACACAACAGAAACACATACTAGTTTCCCTTCTACATAATTGTCCCTACTGTCATCAAAATTCAAAATGAAATTCTGAATTCAAGCCGCAAGTGAGCGAAATCCCCTTGTCCCTCCAATCTGTACAAAACATGTCCTCTTTCAGATCATACTGCTAGCAGAACAATGAATCTACAGAACAAATTGAACTTGTTAAAACCATTTTCTTAAATATACTCAGCTTTATCAACTACAACTATTTAGTTTATGGTTTCATGTTTCCTACTATTACATATGTTCCAATTCCCCGATTCATGATCTGACATATCTTCTGATCTACTATTCTACCAAGCACTTCATTCACAGTTCTGTTCCACTGTTAAAATTAAATCATTTTTACAACATCGTTTTCTTACATCCTACACTAATGCTTGTGTAGCTGCTCCATGTGCATACAATACGCTTCTAGGAATCCTACATCAAATCCTATGTACTTTCAAAGCAACCATGCAAGCTTTCCAAAACATATGGTTAATTGGAACTCAGTTGAGGTATGCTTCACTAATACTGGTGGTTTGAAAAGTGTAACTTTTGAATGTTTTGTATAGCACTAAAATCTACTACAGTAAGAAAAAAAGTGTTTCTGTAAATTCTTAAAACAAGATTACTCTAACTTATTTTTATTTCAATATGAAGTTCTGTTAGACAATGCCGGAAAAGGCAATTTTTACATAGCTAATATAGCCCAGTCAGTGGAATCAAAACTCCAATACCAACACATAACATGCAAGGTGCAAATTAAGATGCATTAAAGACCAGCTAATGGTTTTTCTTTCAACAACTCATAATAAAATGAACATGTAAGACTTCTTGAAAAATATAGCACTTAACTGCTTTCTCACAGGCTTCAAAAGCAAAATATTATCATTTGGATTCAGTAATCAAGTATGAATGCAATTCCATAGATTAATCAGTAAGAAAGCAAAAGAATATAAAGATTGATTGAAGAGATTATTAATCAAGGTAGTTTGGAAATGTTTTAATATAAATAAAAGTATTATGTTTACAGGCTATGCCAAACAGTAATGCTTGCAAGTAGATGTTTAGCATACCTGGATGAGAGAGACTCTCCAATAAAGACTTCATTTAATGATCTTACAGGCAAGAGGTGTGGTTCAGAAATCTGAGATCCTGCAATCACGGGCAAATTACATGGGTGAAATATAGTGCCAAGCAGATGTCTCTAAAAACACACTCAAACATGAAAATGTCTCTGAACTAAAATTATGATCCTTATTTTCAGACTTGATATGAAAACATTTATTTTACACAAATCTGGCTGCATCTATTCATAGGAGCTCTGCACTTAACAGAAGCATTTGATTTCTATTCTGAGTATGTTTTCCTACTCTTTTGAGATGGTAAAGTTAGAGCTGAAGATGACGTTTTAAGATTGGGTACTATTAATCATCAATCAGAGTTGAATGCATTTTTGGAGAAAAACAGTACTCACTTTGATCCTGAAATCTTCCATTAACATGGGCCCTACTATGCTGTTCTTGACTCAGTTGCTGTTCATGTAAATCTACAGGGACTGGGTTAATGCCAGTTCCTTCAAGGTACAACCGGATTCGTTGCCTCCATTGCCATCTTTAAAGATGAAGGATAACACAAAAAGTAAAGCAGCTGAAATGGATGACAATTTTTTCCATGAATCACCACTACAACTGACCCATACAGCGTTCAGAAAATTATTAACATTACTTAACTCATAAAGAAATTTAGTTGATGGGAATGAAATTCATACTCTTATCACAGTCTAAATTATTAAATAATTTCTGAAAGTTCTAGGGCAATTTAACTTCAAGTATCCCAAAGACAAAATGTTCTTTTTCTGGTTTTCTGGTGTTGGAAGAGATGAATTTTCAGAATAGCACAAGTTGATTTAGTGTGAAACCAAACAACCTAAATATTATACCACCTATTTAAGGAAAAGAAAAATGCAATTATTGCTTTAACACTTCTCAAAAATATAGTTAATGATCATATTCCTATTACACTCAAATTATGACTTGCTGAATTTATTATTTTTGCCAGATCCATTGTTACATATGTATACAATATTTAGAAGATAATCTGTAGGTATGTTACCAAAATATAAAATAACCAATTCCATGCATTCCCTTAGGACCCGGGTACCTTTGAGACCGACTTCTGCCACCAATAGCCTCCCACCGGCTAGTCCGCTCCCACAGAGAGGGTCTCCTCAGGGTGCCATCAGCCAAGTTATGTCGGCTGGCGACACCCAGGGGGAAGGCCTTCTCTGTGGGAGCCCCTGCCCTGTGGAATGAACTGCCCCCGGAAATGCGTAAGATCTCCGACCTCCGTGTATTTTGCTGTGCCCTCAAGACCCTGCTGTTCCGCAAGGCTGGGCTATCAATGTAATGATTTTAAATTAGGTGTTTTAAATTTGGGGGGGGGGGTTAAATTTGAGCCGAAACTATTTAATAATTTTAATTATTTTTATTTGATGTTTGTCTTTGTGCTTTTAATAGGCTGTACACCGCCCTGAGTCCTCCGGGAGAAGGGCGGTATAGAAATAAAATTATTATTATTATTATTATTATTATTATTATTATTATTATTATTATTATTATTATTATTATTATTATTATTATTATTTAATCTTTAGTGAGATTCACAGCCTTTGAGACTGGTTAATAGCTCAGCAGCTCGAGTCCTAACCAAGGACCTAGGAACTGTTAAGGTATCGTCGGAGGATGTAAGCTGTTCCGAGTAAGGTGGTTTTTTGTAGAGTCAAAATGTTCAAGTCAAATTTAGAATTTCTAAATAGCGGAGTAGCCCTTTGGGTATTGCTCCAATTACAATCAGGACAACACACGATTTATTATTATTATTATTATTATTATTATTATTATTATTATTATTATTATTATTATTATTATTATTATTATTTACTTTAATTATTTTTAAAAATATTAGTTAGCCTCGCTAACAAATATTAAGGAGAATGATAGTATACCAGCTATTGAAGAATGACTGAAAGATTTGACAATTATTGCACACAATGATTGGGAATTTATTATTATCTTAACAGAATTAAATTTCTGGTTGAGCTACAGTATATGATCAGCCTTAACAAACATACATATCTTTTAAAAAATGCTACTCTGATTATTCTATTTTCTTCTAATATTTATAGAGCCTTCTCTCATCATACTTTTCAAAATAAGGAACTCGGTGAAAAAAAAAGTGTTTTCTAACCAATTCCCCATTTCAGAACCTATATGATTTGTACCACATGTAGGAAAATATGATGGGTGCTATCATGTGAAATAGGGAAGGGAAGAAAGGATTCACCATTATTTTCAAGTTTATTCATAATTAAAACCTGTCTTAACATAATTACATGAATTGTCCGTACTGAAGATTCAAGCCAAGCCCATTCCTCCCACCATTTTTCCCGCTCTGACAGACTTTTGGCATGTTGAATCCACTGAGTACATTCAGCTTCTTCTGGCTGTTGTAAGAAGAGATATGTGTGCCCCATTAGATCTTTGTCCATTTTATTCAGTATTTCTGCAACTCTGTAATAGCTTCGTCAGACAGATTAGCACCCTTTTATCTCTCAGTGGCCTTCTTTTTTAATGCCGGTACTGTTACCACTCTCTATTTAAAAAATAGTGAGTTTCATCATTAATTAATTATAGTGTTGGATTACACTGATTTCTCCGAAGTTATATTAGTCGTCATATCATAGTTCCTGCCCATTTCTTGACAATATTTGAGTTCATTTAAAACTGACTTCAAAATATGTATATAAGTGCAGATTAATCATTATTTTGCATTCAGTGAGTCCTATACTTCTACATTTATATAGGATGGGAAAAAATAATCATTAGGTTTTATCCCCAATACATGTCAATGACACTTAGACAATATTTGTCTAAAATCTAAAAATATTTTTAAAGACAAAATTCTCTAGAGATTTAAGTTTATATTACCTGAATTCACCACTATAAAGTTTCTGCAAAGCATCTGGAAATGAGTGCGTATATCGTACAGGTAAACACAAATGGCCCTCAGATCTGTATATAAAATAACAATGGAAAAATAAAACATTATATTAGAAAACTCAGTATATTTTTCAAGCAAAGATTTATTCCCTCTCACCCATTCTAAAAGAGGAATGTGTCATATAATAATGGATTATATTACTCTGAATTCTGATGCATTTTAATTGGCAAATATGAGGGACTGAGCAATTTATCAACTATTTCTCACAGACATGTCAAATACACCAAAATCTTTTATTTCATAACAATTTTTGTTCATTACTTAAATTTAAGTATTTAAATTTAAGCAGTGAACAAAAGCAACAACTCTCAAAAACAAACAAACACACCCATCCCACTATTACCTGCTGAGGTATGCAGTGTTAGCAAACACAGAATGGTAATAGGAAATAGCAAGCGACAGAAATTAAAGGCATGAGACATTTCTAGAAAAAAAAACCAAAACACCAAAATACAGCAATATCATTTAATTCACTATTTCTTTTCATAATGTTCCACCTCTCAGTACTAAAGATGCTGCAGGGTTCAGAATGAACAGATGCACACTGAATACAAAAGTGAGTGACAAGAAAGAAATACATAGAATGCAGGGGGTGCAAAGTAATTCATGTTTGAATTCAGGCACCAACTGAATGTCACATGGTATTTTGGAGTCAGCATCTTATTTCTCACTTTCCTGTCCTGTTCTACTCCACTTCTTAAGTATTCCATTATGACTGCATTCAACTTATTTTGATATTTCTCTAGACCAGGGCTGTCAACCTCCCGGCCCATAGGCCGGATGCATCACACACTGGCCACGCCCATGCCTGGTTTAGTGAAGGGGGGGGGAAGTTCCTGATGTCATGTGACGCCGCGGTGATGACTTGAGTTTAACATCCCTGCTGTAGACGAACTAAACCCCCTGTTCCATATAACAAAGACGGTAGCAACATGCTCTTATACAGAAGCAGTTTTGCGTATAGTAGAACCTCTGGTCACAACCATAATTCGTTCCATAACTTTGGTTGCAACCCAATTTGGTCGTGACCCGAACCTAACCAAAATTAATGCAAAATTAATGCAGCAGCCACACGAAGTCACTGTTGTTTGGCACTTACAAAAAAAATGGCACAGAAGGGGAAATCGGCTGCGGCCGTATCTGATCGTCACCCGAGTATGCATTTGTGACCAGATTCAAAAATTTTGTGAATTTTTTGGTTGGACCGATTTGATCGTGGTCAGAAGCATTTGCGACCAGAGGTTCTACTGTACTTGGCAAATATTCATTCCTTACAAAAAGTCACATTTTTATAATATCAGCAATTTAGGGAAATACATCTATATCTTCAGTGGAATAAGTACTACTATCTAATACTACTTGCTCTGAGTATATTTTTACAACTATTTTCCTATAGTCTTTATCTCTTCCTAATTTTTGCTGCAAATATTTGCTTATATGCTATATAAGCTTACCCATTACAGAGGCTCGCCATTCCACCAAGCACCCTTTTTTTCAATATTACCTATTAATACTTCTCCATGCACTTCAGTGGCACCTCGTGACATAATTCTTTTCATTTTATTTCATCGTCTTCCCTCACATCCACTTTTCAATCATTGTTTGGAGATTAATTTATCTTCTAATACTTATTCATACAGGATTTTCTCCTCCTGCTGTAGTTGTTCTTCCCCTCTCATTTCTTTTACTTCTTTTCCTCTTCCTCCATGTCCATTTTTCCCCAAGATTCACTCGACACTACCAAAGTGAATCAAAGCACCTCATCACCCAAGCATCTTTCACCAATCCTCTTAATTTTTCTTCATAAAAACAACTAACAATTTTACATGTGAACTGATTTCTTTATGTTTACATATAAGTTATGCACAGACCACTTACATCATGTTTCTCTGTATGTATCTGCCAACTGCACAAAATCACTCAGATCTATTACATCACACTCTTTTCTTTTAGTTTCATAGATATGTAAAACATGTTTAGGTTCATTTTTATTGCACACCATAACAACTAGACACAAGGACAGTTTTCCCCCGAATGCCATCACTCTGCTTAACAACTAATTCCCATAACACTGTCAAATAATTTACTAAGACTGTATTACTATTATTCTTCCTTCCTTACTAGTATCTATCTCTTCCCACTTATTATTATAACCATGTTGCTTATATCTTTCAATTATATTGTTTTTATTTGTTTCCTAGTACGATTTGATAGCTTATTAGTAACCTTGACTATCACTAAGTGTTGTATCTTTTTATTCTTGATGAATGCATTTTATTCTCCTTATATACACTGAGAGCATATACACTTGACAAATTCCTTGTGTGTCCAATCACACTTGGCCAATAAAGAATTCTATTCTATTCTATTCTATTCTATTCTATTCTATTCTATTCTATTCTATTCTATTCTATTCTATTCTATTCTATTCTATTCTATTCTATTCTATTCTATTCTATTCTATTCTATTGCAGCCAAAGTCAATTAAATGAACTTTTTACAAGTAGAAAAAGAAAATACGATTCCTGTCATTTGCTTCTCCTGCATAAGCCATGGTTAGCACCATACCGGTCCAAAGATATTGATCTCCATTATCCATCATGGCTTTGATCTATCAAGGCTTTCATGTAATACTTTTAATAATATAGAGAAACTGAGACTAAACTATCATCTTAATTATATCTATGCCATATGCAGCTTTCTCTCCTCATACTAACAATACTAGTAAATTTTGACACATTTTGGACAGAACATTGTAAGCAACTAATAACCAGCTTTGCATGGTATTAAAAATACATAAGTTTTTAAAATAGATTAATGTTACTATTTTCAGATTAGGTGTTGCTGATTAAGAGAGCCAGTTTGGTGCAGTGGCTAAGGCTCCAGGCAAAAAACTGGGAGTCCATGAGCCCTGCTTTACACACAAAGCCAGCTATGTGACGTTGGGTCAGTCTCTCTCTCAGCCCTAGGAAGAAGATCATGGCAAACCATTTGTCAAGAAAGGAATCAAAACTGATTTGAAGGCAACCGTCCCAATCCCACAAATTACAGCTTTAGAGACAAAGAAAGGGAGGAGAAAGTAGTACATGATAAATATTTAAAAGTGAAGACTTTATAGTCTAATGTAGCAACATGCAAGAGACAGAATTCATTTTGCTTAAAATGAAATGCCATTTTAATATATAATCAATGAATGGCAGTACATTGGTTAGCATTAGGTGTACAGCCAAGTGGAAAGAACCATTACTTCAAGATAATCAAATGCTATAATCAAGTTTAACACTCATTTACTCTTAGAATAATAAGACTTAGGTAAAAGCAAGATTCACAAGCATACATTAACTCCAATTATCCCTGAAATCTGCAGTGAGAATTCAACTATTACAATGAAAAAACTACTAAAGTTATAGCATTAGAAGAAGAAAAATTTTAAAAGGCAATAGTTTTTTTTTTTTTTTTTTTAATTTGATTTATATGCCGCCCTTCTCTGAAGACTCAGGGCGGCTTACAGTGCGTTAAGCAATAGCCTTCATACTTTTGTATATTTATACAAAGTCAGCTTATTGCCCCCACAATCTGGGTCCTCATTTCACCTACCTTTGAAAGGATGGAAGGCTGAGTCAACCTTGAGCCTGGCAAGATTCGATCTTACTTTAATTGCAGACAGCTGATGTTAAATTACAGAGCTCTGTCTGTTGAGCTATCCAGGCTCCTGGTGATGTTGATTTTAATCAAAAGACTCCCAAAAGATGACAATGCAAGGTTTACATTATAATGGACTCAGGATATATAATTCATGAGCTAAAAATGACAATGAATGCACTTCTAATGAGAATTATATTAGCTATCAGATGAAAATTTATTTTGATGCCGATGAATACTAGTGTAGTATTACTGTTGGATTTGGATCAGGAAAACAATATTCTAGCTCATACTTAACCATGGAGTTCATTAGCAATTTTGGGGCCTGTTACTATCTCTCATCTCAACCTACCTTACAGACTAATTGTGGAAAAAAATGAGAAAAGCAGGATGTAACTCTAGTAAGTAAATAAAATATATTGATACTAGAACTTGTAGAACTCAATTTAGAACATCTGATTTATTTAGGCATATAGATAGACCCAGTTTGGTTTAATGATTAAGGCATCAGGGTTAGGTTAGGTTAGGGTTAGTGGTCTAGTAGCTAAGGCACCAAACTAGAAAGCGGGGGACCATGAGTTCTAGTCCTGCTTTAGCCATGAAAGCCAGTTAGGTGACCTTGGGCCAATCACTGTCTCTTAGTCCAACTTGCCTTACAGGGTTGTTGTGGTGAGGAAAATAGAAATAAGAAGGAGTACTGATTATGTTTGCCACCTTGAATTATTTGTAAAAAATAATAAAGGTGCGATACAAATAAATAAATATTTGACATTTAGATTTTAAAAGTTACATTTATGAACCTACAGTAATACTTTATACACTTGCAGAACAATTCTGTTTTTTTCCAGATTAGTATAATACTGCTACTGAATTAAGCTTTGACTATTTATGTTTCTGAGGACAGGTAAAAGATAAAACTAATGTGGGGAGAAAGTTGAATATAAGATAATATTTCAGAAGTATCTATGGGGCTCAAATTGTTATAATGTGTAAATATAATTTACTTATTTGGCTACTCAACCTCATCATAAAATACCAGCAAATCTTAGGCTCACCTATCTGGATCTGTATTTATTCCAATAACTGGTTTTAATTGATCCAGCACCTTACTGGCCGCCAAAAGCATTGTTCCATCACCTAGGAAAAATATAGGGTTTGGTATCAGAGCATGTTTATATAAGAATTTTTTAACATTCCAAAATGAAGTATTGGACAAACATCTCAAGGGGAAAAAAGGGACTGATATGTATTGATATGTGCCTCAATGCATCTGGGGCCTACTAACACATCTTTGAAGGTAGTCACCTGAAAGAGCATACAGTATGTACATGCTCTCCTGAAGAGGATAATTCTTGATTCAGGATTCATATTCAGTTAAACTGATAATTAATTTTCATTTGGTAAAATATTCTGATGGATGATTGTTAGATTCCCCTGGATGGAGAAATATGCATCTCATAGTCCTATCAGAGATACATATATCAGGTCTCAGCAATGTTCCACAGCATAGTATCTTTCTGACTACCTACAAGATTTGGAAGTCAGAGGTATTATTTTGCAAAAGTGCATTTGAACAGGCAACTCCAGTCAATAATTATAAGGGAAAGTCATCAAGCCTGTGGTTATTCCAATATGGAAGATACAATAGTCCTTTTGCCATATTTATTATTTGATGTATTAAGTGGTATACAGTTGTTGAAATCACAGTATAACAATAAAAGACACTAAGAAATTATAGTAAGAACAATAATCCATTATGATTTTCTTTAATATAGTAATTTTTTGTACCAGTGGCCATTGGGTTAAGGTATTCTCGCTAAATAATAAATTCACCCATAAAACAATCCAAATACACCATTAAATTATACAATAAAGTACAAATATATCATCTAGCAAATTCAAGTATTCAATCAGAGCATAACCTCTCTTCCTATACTTAATGGAATAACTGGATCTTTTCTGAAACCCAGGAGATAAGGATTAAACCAAATGTCTGTTGAGAAGGATTTTTGGAATATTGGAGAGGTAACTGAAAATGCCTACTTTTAAAACCTCATCAGGTGGCATATTTGTATAGATGGGACTTAAAAGGAAGTTGACCCTATTTGACTTGTTCGCATGGGCAGATAAAAGTGGACGCTCAGATAACCTGGTTCTGAATCACACAGGATCTTAAAAGTGACAACCAGCATCCTGGCAACTGGAACCATTTTCCATCGCTAGGCAATCTGGCTGTAAAGCGCAGCTGCATTGCTTAGCAGCAGCAATCCCTGCAGTCCAGTTGCCATGATTAACTGAATCCCCCAGTAACTGAACAAAGCAACTTCCTGTGGACTTCCCACAACCAAAGTAAGTGGAAAAATCAGTGGGAAGTTGCAAGTCCCAGGCTGGCACGCAGGTTGCTGCTAGATTGGAGAGGGTGCATAAGAGTACACAAAGCTGTAATAGATTCACAATGCAAGCCAGGTGTGCAAGAGGTGCAACAAGGTCAGGGAAAGTATGAGTCAGGGAATATATGTGAAAGGCATGACAACGTCCGGGAGGGTGGATGAGGGTGTGGCATGCATTGAGAAGTGTGCACAAGGGTGTATCGGAGGCACATGTCAAAGAGGGTGTGTAAGTGACTGGTGCAAGCTGGGAGGGCTGGGAGATCATGTGAATTTGGGAAAACGTATCCCACAGGGAAGAGCAAGAGGTTCAGGGTAATCACACACTAGAATTTCTCAGGATATATCAGTGGGTAAGAAAGTAATAGTTTTAGTTTGGCAATATTCTGTCAATTAGTTATAAGAAAATAAAGGATTGGACTTGACTGGATCTTGCTGTCTCATCAGTGCCTGGCAATCCACCAATATTTTAGCTTAGACTTAGTTGTAGATTGGCAAATTTGGTTTTAATATTTCTGCAAAAGTATTTATTCAAGTTTTCAATAACTCAAAATACATTTCCCCACTCACAAGTTAATACCTCCTGCTGCTATAACAGCATCTGCCCACCGGACAGTCTCTTCGTCATAGTCTCTCCGTTTCACAAGCTGAACTTCAATCTTCTCATTTCTACAGAGAGATATTGAAAAGCAAGTGATTGTTTTGGTTTTCATGGTTAAGAAACGCAAAAAGTGAGGTCAGTCAATGCCTCTTAGGAAAAAAAGGAAGTGAAAAGTAAAGCCTATACACAGACAAAATTCATATGAACTACTGACAATCTTGTGAAACAGATCAAAGCTGAATTATCAGTTGCGTGAAAATATCCACTTATTGCATTCAACTCTCACATGTTAAATCCATGTAATCCATGCGTCTGCAAGGATTAAACAACAGTATCAGAATTTTGTTGCTGCTTTATTAAGGTGAACCCACTTGGAATCAGAAAAATGTAGAAACCAGTTTGGTTAAGGCACCAGGCTAGAAATCAGGACACCATGAATTCTAGCCCTGCCTTAGCTCTCATTACTAGGAAGAGGCAATAGCAACCCACTGCTGAAAAAACTTGCCAAGAAAACACCAGGAGCCAACACTGACTCAAAGGGACCAAAAAATAACAATAACAACAGATATATTACTATACATAACATGAAACAAAGAGCAAAATTATCTATTAGGACTTCAGATTTTATCTGCAGAAGTGTTCCAAAGCATTCAGGATCTCAGCAAAGACATTTCGGCTTTAAGATATTGCATCTGATACATTTGTGTTCCCATCCACTCAGAAGTAAAAGTAAAAGAAGTAAAAGAGCCTTGGTGGTACAGCGGACTAAAGTGCTGTTAAGTGCTAGCACTGAGCTGCCAGCTGCCTGCAAGTAGTGCAAGTTCGAATCTCAACAGGCTCAAGGTTGACTCAGCTTTCCATCCTTTTGAGGTAGGTAAGTTGAGGACCTGGATTGTGGGGGCAATAAGCCAACTTTGTACAGAACACCGCCGCTTAGGGGCCCCCGAAAGCCCTAATAAGCAGGTATATACAAAAAAGTATGCAGGCTATTGCTATAATACATTGTAAGCCGCCCTGAGTCTACGGAGAAGGGCGGCATATAAATTGGACTAATAAAATAAATAAAATAAGTATCTTTTGATGCTAAATCCAATTTGCTTTATAATGTTCATATACAGGTATTCCTTGACTTATGACAAGTTGCTTAGCGACTGTTTGAAGTTACGACTGACCTCCCCAGCATTGCTTATAATCTGAATTTGAAGTTCTAATGGTCACACACATCCCTGCAGCTATGTGATTGTATTTTGGGTGCTCAACAACCAGCCTGCATTTATGGCTGCAGTATCCCACAGTCATGTTGGCAGTTCAAATTAGGTGTTGCTGATTAAGGGAGCCAGTTTGGTGTAGTGGCTAAGGCTCCAGCCTAGAAACTGAGAGACCATGAGTCCTAATTTGTGTGCAAAGCCAGCTACATGACTTTGGGCCAGTCTCTAAGGCCTAGAAAAAAGGCCATGGCAAACCACTTGCCAAGAAAGCTATAGGAACTTGTGCAAGCAGCCACCAGGAATCAAGACTGACTTGAAGGCAATCCCCCCAACTCCCACGATAGCTTTAGATGTGATCACAGGTGATCACATTTTGGGTGCTCAGCAACCAGCCTGTATTTATGGCTGTTTGCAATATCCCACGTTTATATGACCACAATATATGAGCTTTTTACTGAAAATCGGTGTTTACTTCTGGTTTCTGGCAAAAAAACACCCACTATGAACAATGGATTTGCTTAACAATTACTGCAAAAAAAGTTATAAAATTGGGAGTGGCCATGTAGTGACCTGCTTAACAATTGGCATGACTTATGACTGTAATTCCAGCTCAATTATAGTTGTAAGTAGAGGACTACCTGTACTACTGAATCAGAGTCATTATCTAATATTTTTAAAACAGGGACTATAAGAATAATGTATAAATGTTCAGAGCCTCTGCTCACTGACATTATTTCAATTATAATCAAAATTCTTGATATATACCCTTACCTTAGACTATTTACAATATGTTCCACATTTTTGGTATGAATCCGATGCCGCTCTAATAGACCACTATAATTAGATCCTTTTAATGCAAGCTGTGAAAGAGAAAATTGGCAAAACAAATTGAAATAACACAGGCATTTTAAAAAGGTAGAATGCAAAGAATTAGAAACTTGAAAATTATTTTCCACTAATTGAAGTACACTGGTAAAAAATATTTTAAAATTAAAAAACTGTAAGAATTTGCAACACATTACCAGTTTAGGCTATAAGCCTACAGACTTTATATATAAACATTAATCGTGTTAATCAAATTTTATCTTAATGAACTGATCACTATGCCATCACAAATAACTGCCTCACATCTGACCCCCCTAAGTTTCCCACCTTGCTCAAACCAAGAAACGATGGTTAATAACTTCAAAGCAAAATAGGAAATGAAGCCATGATTTCAAGTGGGCTTCATATTCCAGTTATTAGGAAGCTATCATCCACAGTTTCCCAGTTCAAGATGATATTTTTTCCTCTGTCTGAATTTTATTTTCTGACTTCATTTTTCCTGAGTTTCAGTGAATATGACGCTACTGTAAATACGTTTTACATAGAAAAATACAACCTAGAACAATCATGTTAGTTACTTGGATCATCTCTATATTCCTAATGACCAGGCTTTTAATACTAGTATGAAATAATTTTCTGAGAACAGTCTATTAATCTCCTGGACAGATCATTCTTATAGACTTCCCATCCTGTAGAGAGGAGTAGTGGATTAAGTCTACCCCTCAAGACATAGTTTTATCATTACAAGAGAATAGTTGCAATACTTTTGCATACTAACTTCCTACTACCTAGTAACTAATACACAAAATCACATTTGATCCAATTTCATGAATATAGCTGTCAACAAATTGGAACAGCTCCAAAGCTGTCGTGTAACCACACGTTTGAGTTATTTCAATTAGGTTACCAAACAGAAAATAGAATTTAAAATAAACCTAGTAAATCAATGAAAATATAGAACAAATGGGAAAACAGAATCAGCAATATTTTTAACAGGCACCATTTTCAATAACCCCTTCATTACAATTCTCTACAGCCCTCAAAATTTTGGCTGCATTCTCTGTATTCATTGTCAGACTATTCAGCTGATTGAACATATTTTTAAAGAAGCATAGAAGTGTTTGACTGACTAAACTGAAAGAGTATTGTCCGAACATAGTCAATGCTGCATGTGTAGAGATAAACTAAGTATATTCTTAATATACAACTTGTGTATATTATAAATTCACAACAAAGTGAGCAAAAAGCTAGAGAAACAATGCTACATTTCATTTAATTTTAATTTAAGTAGTCAAGTTAATACAATGATGCATCAAAAAAGGAATTAGAACATCAACTCTTTACAAAATTACTCAATATACCAGACTACAGTTGGTCAGAAATAACAAAAAAGATATAGTATTTCTATATTAATCCCTGCTCAGAGCACTTCTCAATGGATGTAACACACATATTACATTGTGAATGCTGTGTGTTTTATTTACCTCCAGGAATTCTGAAAGACCATGTTATTTTTTTTTTTAAATCAGGACATTCGAAACCTTTAAAAATATGCATATCAGAAGTCTAAAGTAAAAGACCTTCACACCAGGTCATAATTAGAATGGCACAATTGCTGCTATATCTTAGTTTCACAATAAACTCATATGTACATAAGTCACATTGCAACTCCTTATCCGAGCTAACTGAAATGCTCAACTCTGCTCTACTTAATAACAACACAGTTTAATATGAGGTATTAACCTGTTATGATTCTAGAGCCTGATGTGTGACATCCTTCAAAAAAAATAATCTATTGAAAAGTTGATGATTTATGGATTTGCTTATAAATAAGGAATGGTTATAGGAAGAAGAGATATGTTCAATTTTACAGGGGGTGAAGAGCTACCAAATTTGTTTATACTTGTGATGAGGAGTGGAACTAACTTCTTTATATGTTTATTTTCTTTTTCTTTATTTCATTTTTTTCTTTTTTCACCTTTACTCTTTTCTTTCTTTCCAAGTTTACTTTGCATTAGTTTTTATTACAGCAATATATCTACCGGGATATATCCATCCTATTAACACCTATTAACTACATGTATCAAAAGACAATGTTTCAATCCAGTCATACAATGAAACCAACTTAGTTCACTGAAAATGTTTCTTTAACTAAAGCTAATGTGTCCAAATGTCTGACCTTTGGATAATGCTATCAGAACATGTTGTAAATACTCACTATCGGAGTCTTTTTCAGAGAGACTGAAAAAGTCAACAAAGCCAATCTCATTGGGTTAAGAATGTCCTACCAAAACTACATTCCAGGAATAAAAAACTCTGAAAAAGACACTATATAGGTGTTTCAGTCTTTATATTCTAGTCTACAATTTATTTTCTTAATGATAGTGATAACTGGAAGGGTTACAAAACCCCCTTAAATATGAATTATTCTAGGTAAAAAATAAAATTTACTATTACCCTATTACCCTGAAGAGATATTGAGGGTGTCTAAAAAGCTGCAAGAAAGAGAGGGAAATTATTTCTATGACTGTCAGAAACAATTCTTCATCTATGGTAGATTACCAACTTTATTTAGTTCCAATTTCTTAATTTAAACACACGAAATGAACATTTCAGCAAAACTGGACCAACCAAAAAATACAAGTTATCTAGTTTAATTTTACTAGCAGTTAAGTTTAGTTAGTTATCAATAATGTGTGTGTGTGTGTTTGTGTATGTGTATACAGATACACACACACAAGTAAATCAGATTGACAAAGTGGGGAAGTGTGAGCTTTGCAAATAATTTCTGCCTGTGTTTCTAATATTTTTCTATCTAATCTCCCTTTTCTTTCAAATTCAGGGTCATTTTTGTTTAGAATAAATACAATAGAAAGAAGCAAAAACCATAACAGTGTTTAAAGAAGTTATTTAGTAACTATTTTATCACTACTGAATAGACAAAAGTGTTTCAAATGAGTACCAACATTTCTAAATCCTTGGGAAAAGACTGAAATGTTTTGCTAATTAATGGAATGAATACAAGTGATCAGGAAGCGTTGCTTCCACAATCAAAGCATCCTGTGCACATAAGATCAGAATCAGCAGTGACACCACTTTAAGGAGCCACCACTGCTGCCATCTGAAAAACAGAACAAGACTTGAATGATAAGTAAGAGCTTAACAGCATTATGTTCCATAGACAAAATCTGGCTCTACTCTATTCCCCAACAAATCACTGATGATTGTGTGAAAGTACTGCTCTACAGTAAACCACTTATTCTGGAGAAACTGTTTTGAAGTTTAGGGGGGGGAAAACAGTAGTCTAGCAACTGTAAACAATACATCCACATGGCTCTAAAAAACTGCTGCCAAGAAAAAGTAAGCTGGATAGAATGGGAATAGAACTAAAAAAAAAATGTTTACCCAGGAGCAAAACAAATGCTTTTGGTGCAGTATATTTTCTGTCTGCATTCATCCAGTCCACTTCAAAGCGTTACAGGATGCTCAGGACAGATCTGGGAGATCTAAAAGTACCAAATTTTATGTCATTCATAACCCCACCCACCCACCCACCCACCCACAAGTACAGAATCTACTTTTTCTGGATCAACCGAATGATGATCCATTGGTTGCTCAGGAATTGACCAACAAGCCAGGAATTGTCACCTGAGCCAGTCATTGTGGGCTGAGAGAGTGACTGGCCCAAGGTCACCCAGCCAGCTTTCAAGCTTAACCTCTACACCAAATTGGCTCTCATTTTATTTCATTGATATTTATTTACTTACTTGCTTTACAGTATGCATGTATTTAAAATTAATTAAAATTAATCACAATGGCTAACATTGCATTTCACATAAGCATTTTTTAAAAAGGTAATTTCAGCATGCTTAAGAAAGAAGAATTAACAACTACAGTAGATAACTGAAGTATCTAGCCAAGATTCTCCAGTTTGGACTACTACCTAGAAGTGATAGAAATTGAAATCAAACACACTTAAAGCCTCTTTAAGCCTAGATTATTGAAGACTGAACCAGCCGAAAACATGATTAAAGATTGAACATCTGAAGAATGTAATGTTCCATGTTACTGCTTAACTGCTTATCTTTAGCTCTTCATTTGCATAATTCTAATACTATGAAAGAATATAATTTCTTTATTAATGGCTGAATGGAATTCATGAACTTAATGGAGAACAAGTATGCTAATTGGTATGTCATAAGAGCTATTTCCAATATCAAAAGTGGTATGTTTCTAAAGGCCAGTTGTTCTGGAACAAGTAAATGTTATTGAGATAACATTCTGCTTACAGGAACATAATGACCAACTAGATAGAACTTTAATTTGATCCTGTGAAAATGTTCTAAATATTGCTGAAATAGTTACAGCATACTGTACAACTCTGAATAGAAGTATGAGCCAAACTCATGTGCTTCAACAGTCTTCCCTAAATGACCTCTGTGCTACAATCTCAGAATTATTGTATCAATCATCATAACTGAATTCTGAAACCTGGGCTTCCAAAACATCAGAAGACTGTACTGTACCGTTTGTAGTAAGACCAATGAGCTGCTTGGAAGTGGGTAGGTGCTATTTCTAATTGATATTTCTTGGACAATAAAAAGAGTTTAGCAACCAAACCTTACAATAAAAAAGGGGCTGGTTTTTCTATGTCAACTGTTGCTGCTCTGTGTAACTGAGAACAGATAAATTATAGTTGTCTCTTCCCTGAATTAACTAATTACATTGTAAAGTCATCTGATTTAAGTACTGGCTACAATATATTGATTAAAACGTAACTTCTTTAACTGTAAACTGGTTAAAGAAAGCAAGTTATGTGAGAAGAACATATGTAGCCCAACTTTCTTTCTTGTAGCCCAAGGTCTACTGGATCAGCCTCCATATTCAATCACCAAGCAGTATGATATGAAATAGATTTGTTTCATCTCTATGCTATCTAATCATACCTGTGTATATCAAGGCCTAAGGAAAAGCAAGATCTGGATGTACTACTGCAAAGAGAACAAATCTTATACCAATATTGAGATTTGTTTTGGTGTAACTTTTGTAAAACTTCTTCAAATGCAACCAATGGACTTGGACCAAGGATTTTTTTATTCCACAATAACCAAAACCGGCTCTAGGATGTTAAAACAAGGATCCTTTGTTTGCAACTCCTTCCTCTCCAATAACCCACTTTTCTTCCCCCTGGAACTCAAGGCAGCCTGGATAAAAACTCCAGAACTCAGATCAAACCTTTATTAAAATAGCTGCTCCACGTGCGTGCATAATATGCAGACATTATCAAGCCCTTCCTTTTTTTTTTTTTTTTTTTGTCCTGCTACAAGATCCCTGCCAGAAAAAAAAAAAGAGACACACAGACCAACCAGAGATTGTTACGTTTCTCTTAAGTTTTCAAACGGTGCAAAGGACCAGGTCTGGGAAGCTTTTAAATGAAAGCCTTCCTATAGCCTGAGGCCGGCCAGGTATGTTGCAGGACGTCTCCCTCGGGGGCCCCCCAACCACATCGCCTGGGATACCTGGTGGAGGGGGGGGGAGAAGAAAGGTCGGCAGTTCGGCGGTTCGAATCCCTAGTACAGGTCTCCTGCGTGAGCAGGGGGTTGGACTAGATGACCTCCAAGGTCCCTTCCAACTATGTTACTGTTAAAGAGGCCCCCCCACCGCCACACCTGCACTCCCCCCACCCCACCCGCCTCTAGGCTCCTCCGTCTCCTTTCCCCGTTGTGGGTGGGGGGACAGGACGAACCCACCCGAGGCGCCTCAGCCGCCGCTCACCAGCTGCTTGAGATCCTCCTCGGAGAGCCCCGCATAGCGGTACCGCTGCTGCTCGAACTCGTAACGGGTCGTCTTGGCCACCACCACCACCCGGGATGGGCGGAAGCCGCTGCCGGCCTTGGAGGACAAGCTGGAGCGGCCGCCGCCACCACAGCCGAGGCGCCGCCGCGAAGGGGAAGGAGAGGGAAGGGGAAAGGAGGGCGGCGGCGGCGGCGACGAGGAAGACGACGACGACGGCTCTTCTCCCGCCAGTGCCAGACAACGCAGGGGGAGCCCAGCTGTGGCGGCGGCGGCGAAAGAAGCCGCGGGCTCAGCCAAGCGGACGCGCGGGACGGCGAGCTGCCTCCTTGGCGGCGGTTGCTGCGGTAAAGATTTGAGCAAGGCGCGGAGGGTGGCCCCGGGATTGCCGCCACTCAGGTAGCTTGGGAGGCAGGTCATAGCCCGGGCTCGGGAGAGTCCTCCGGGTCCGGGAGCCACCGCCGCTGCCGAAGGCTGCCTTATAGTGAGAAGGCGAAAAGAACGGAGCGGCGACCTTCCCTCACGGTTGGTGGTTTTTTTTTTTTGTTTGGTTTTTTTTTTTTTTTTTTGCGCCTCAACGGCGCGGCTCGTGCTCCCGCGGCGGAGGCAGCGTCCCTACGCGCACACGCCTTCCCTCCTGCGTGCCACTTGACACCCGCGCGCACAGGTGGCTGCGTGCGCGCTCGACTAGAGCGCTCCAAACCCGCGGTGGGGGCGGGAGGCGGGGCGGGGAAAAACAGCAAGGCACGCTCTGCGCACGCGCGGCTCAAGCCCCTCCCCTATCTCACCGACTTTTCCCTTTCCCCCTCCCCTCCCATCGGAACGTCCCGTTCCTACTCGTCCGCAGACTGTCATTTTGCCTTCTGCGCCTGTGCGGGCGTTTGACCAATCGGGAAAGGAAAGATCTCTCTCTCTCTCTCTCTCTCTCTCTCTCTCTCTCTCTCTCTCCCCGCGGCTTTTGTGCGCTCTTTTAGCGCGTCGTTCGGCTTTCCGTACCTTCAATCCCGTTTTAATCGTAGTGAACTGCATTCCCAACGGTTTTCAGGGAAGAAACTGCATGGAGTGGGGTCTTAATTCCGCAAGACCCATCTTTGAGTCTGTGTGTCTGTTGGCAGGACTCATGTTTATGTACTAATGAAATGCATAGCCTTAATATATTCTTCCCAAGGTAGTTGATTGCGAAATATCCAAAAAACTAGACTATCCCCAAGATGAAAACTTGTTTGCTTTTGTCAATTAAAATCCATTTCCAACCCTCTTTTAATATTTGCACTCCTAAGTGGAGCTACTAAACTCCCTATAGGAGGTTCCATTCAAGCATAACAAGTTGCTTTTTAAATCACAAATGAACTCTCTGTTGGGAAGGCTATTTAAATGATAGAGGCATTGAATTGGAACATATCCTGGAAGATACTGGGAGCATAGAGGAATCCACAGAAGCACTTGGCTCTTCAAGAAGCCATAAAAAAAAAACCTCAGGCACGTTTTTAGATTTGCTGTATTTTTATTAGTATTGTGTACGCATATAAATTTATTATTTATTTATTAATTCAATTTGTATGCCGCCCCTCTCTGAAGACTCAGGGCGGCGCACAATGCATTTAAAATCATTATAAAAAACATCCGGATCTTTTAAATTCCCAAGTCACAGGACACACACAATGCCAATTTTCAATGAAGGAAACTGGTTTATATTGAATCTGGCCATGGGTGTATCTAATCCAGCATTCTTAGTTTATGCTGATTGACCAGTGGCCCTTTAGGATTTCAGAGAAGATTTTCTGCTGGTGTACTTGGAGTTGAGAAATGCAGTTAACTAGTATTTATATGTGCAATGTATTTGTTTTCCCACTGAATCCCCACCCTATCCACTGCATCACTAAAATCACTTCTTTCATCATTTCAGAGACTTTTTTTAAAAAAATTGATTTATATGCCGCCCTTCTCCGGAGACTCAGGGCGGCTTACAATGCGTTAAGCAATTGCCTTCATACTTTTGTATATTTATACAAAGTCAGCTTATTGCCTCCACAAACTGGGTCCTCATTTCACCTACCTTAGAAAGGATGGAAGGCTGAGTCAACCTTGAGCCTTGGAGAGATTCGAACCAGCAGTAATTGCAGGCAGCTGTGTTAATAACAGGGTGCTTAGACCACTGTACTATCAAGGCTCTGTACTATCAAGACTTATTTTCCTTTTCAGCCTAGCAAATTTTCTTAAAAGGCTTGTACACCACAGATGCACAGACTGATCTAGGATGCACAGAATGATCTAGGATTTCAATTAGTCAGGGGGAGGAGAAAGGGTTACTGGTTATGTTGATTACAAATGAGATGGGCTGCAAGTACCTGAAATGGGTTAAAACCCGGCTGTGTTTGTTTAGATCTTTTGAGATAGCCCAAAACCCCTTTGATGATTCTGCAATCTTTCAACCATGCAGCTTTTCTTTTCCCCCCAAATAGTCCCTTTGGGATCTGCAATAGAATTTTCTTCAAGACTGAAATGCTTTGACATTTGTTGGTAACAAACCCTTTCTGATTTTTGGCTACCACAGTACGCTCTCCTCCTACAGGACCTTGGCAAAGGTATGCTAACTGGATAATCCAATAACCTGTATTACAATATAATACAAATAAGCCAAATTGTCTTACTTATGAGCAATATTTTCTTTACACTATATGCTTTCTACTTACTGCAGAAAGGTAGTTGATGAATGTTTATCCAGAAATTTGATAAATTAAAGAAAAATAAGTGCTACACACTAAACTACACTAAACTAAATGTGCTATACACTCAATAGTCCCAGGAGGCTGTTTAAGAGATGGTTCTGATTGGCAACGCTTTGTACTCGTTAAAGCAAATTCAAAGTGTCCATTACCGAACTTCAAAAAATTAAGATATAAAATTGCTGGCAGGTAAATATTGAGTTGCTCCTAATTAGTGCGTAATAACTGAACCAGGGCCTCATGTGAGAACCTATTTAATTTAAAGTTTATGGTATAAAATAAATATTTTTTAGTTTGTACACATGTTTACGTCTTACAGATTTTGAGGCATCACTGAAATACTGCCATACATAAAGGTTAAATACAATTATGCAGAGGAAAGGAAACGTACATAGGTTGATGTTAACTCATTGTAATTCATAGAAAATGTGCATATGTTGAAGTTAAAAGATATTTATTGGTGCAAAGTCAAGATTCATTTTAGATTCATTTATGATTAAATAAATTTGGTAAATATGCACTGAGGAAGAAAGTGCAAATGATCCACTAAGATTAAAAGCCAATAAATACAGGAAATTTTATTTCTTGCTCTATTTAGTACACAGTAATATTTAAAGCACCTATATATGAAATACATATATAAGCGGTTATATAAGAAAGAATACACTTTAGGTTTTTTGAATCTACATGATAGTGCAGTAATAATACATTATATAAAATACAAGAATATAAAGGATAAATATTGATTCTATCAAAGTCATATGCCCTTTTCATAGTGTTTTCCCCATTTAATAAAATAGGAGTAAAAGTATTTGTATTTACAGGCAACAGAAATAGCTTATTTGTACATCCTTCAACAGCTAAAATTATTTTTAATAATTTTAACATGTATCTGAAAATCTTTTGAAATCTATTAAGGTCAATTTAGATCACTGTACACATTTTATGCTTAAAGATTTACATCATCATTATTATATATCCTGCTTTTTCCTCAGAGAGCTCAAGGAGACTGGCAAGGGATCTCTCTTAATTTTATTTCCACAATATCCATGTAGGATGGGATGGTGTGACTTAGATTTATTAGCCCAATGTTACTGAGTAAATACCATAATTTAAATTTCGATCTCTGAGGTCCAAGCTTTTAATAATAACACTACTCATCTTAAAGTGCAAAATGTGGGATTTTTAAAATTTTTCTCTCTGAATAGTGAGCCAAAGTGCTACTTTTAGAAAAAAAAAACCACTTTCATTTTAAAAACAATACAAGACCATCATTCTATGGACCATCATCATATGGACCATCATCCATAGTATTTTGGATCTTGCAGTCTGTAATTCAAAGTAAGATTACCCAGGATCTTGATTGTGTAATCAATACATTTCCTCCCACAGGAATAAATGCTATTATGTGAATTTTAGAAAAAGAAGACTCATCATAACCTTATTGGGAATTATAGTTAGCAGCCATCAAAATTATACCTGTGACAGTGCATCATTATAACTGAAGGAGCTGAAATTTGTAACGTCCCTATGTTTTTAGAACATTTATTTTAAGACATTTTGCTCAACTAAAAGACCTTGAATTGGACTAGATTATAGTGGAGCAATAGATCAAAGAGAAAGACAATCGGTGGGACTCATTCTCAGTACCATCAGTTGCTAAATAATTGACTGTTGCACTTTACAAACAGATAAGCAGTATTTAATAACTTACCCATTTGGTAATGTGTTCAAACTTTGTTCTGGAACTTACTTGCTTATTATGGGTGCATTTGTAACTGACATGGATGGCAAAATTATGAGAATTGAAGTCCAGTAAATTTAGAGCACTGTTTTCAAACTTCTGGAAAAATTCTGGGAGTTAAAAGTCCACACATCTGAAATGTGCCAAGTTTGAAAAAAATGGATTTAGAAGAGGATAGGTTGGAAAAAGTTGATTTAAGATATAGTACACAGGTCTTTTAGTATCCAAGGACTTAAAAAAAACAAAACAAAAACTTGTTCAGAGTTTCCAAGGATGGCAAGGGGTTTAACAGTGACTTCCCTCTGTTGGAAGAAATGTCCATCTGGGTTCAGTTCCAAGTGGGGAAAAAGACACTGGATTCATAGAAGTTGCTTGGAAAGAAGGTTTATTGATGAACAGGATCACATGGCTTGAGATCCTGGGCAAAAAGGGCAGAGATGCTGAGATTGCCTGGGTTTTATCCCTCTGTTGGGTTTTGAATTTGAGCTTGTGTTCTGATTGGTTGTCAGACTCCCATGGGGCCATGCAGGTGTAACTTTGTAGGTTGTCTTTTGAGTCCCAGGCTTGGTTGACTCTTGCTGGGTGATGATGTAATGAAAGGGATTTGGGCAACTCCTACTATGGCTGTGCCTGAAGGAGGTAGATCTTTTTTTAAAAAAAATTTTCTTGATTTATATGCTGCCCTTCTCCAGAGACTCAGGGCGGCTTACAATGCGTTAAGCAATAGCCTTCATACTTCTGTGTATTTATACAAAGTCAGCTTATTGCCCCCACAAACTGGGTCCTCATTTAACCTACTTTAGAAAGGATGGAAGGCTGAGTCAACCTTGAGTCTGGTGAGATTCGAACTTACAGTAATTGCAGACAGCTGGTGTTAATCACAATGCTTTTAGTCTGCTGAGCTACCAGGCCCGTTCTTTGTTATGTAGATCTTTGTTATGTAGAATAGTCTGGCCCAGGCCTTAATGGCCCATTGGCAAAGGTGGAGGGGTGTGTGTGTGAGTTTCTGCCTCTCTTTTATTCTACCCTTTTAATATTTCCTAAAATATCTCATTTTCCTAGGAGAGGGGTGGGTGGTAACTTCCTGTACCTGGAAGGAGCCCTTTTTAAACTTTATTTTTATGTTGGGTGGGTTGGTAAAGGAGGTGCCTCCAACTTAATGCACCTATTTTATATTTTAAAAAACAGGAAACTTGTTGTCTTAGAAGTAGAGAGTTAGCCATTCTCTTGGTAGAAAGGGCATAGTTGTAAAATCAACAAATTCCATCGATAGGTTCTGAATTTATTTTTACAGTCTAATGATGCTATTCTTTTATTAGTTGGAGATTATCAACGGAGTTGAGTGCTTTCAGAGACTGAGGTTATTTCATTGTTGCCAAACATGATCACTGTCACAGAGTTGCCTGTCAAATATTTCATTAGTTTACATGTATAATATCTTCAAATGTAAATGAGAACCACAACGTCCATGGGATCCAAGTGGGTCAGACTGACCAAAGCATCATTATGAAATTGTGGTACAAGCTCTGCCCTTTTTCTGCCTACGCTGTGACATTGGGCATGCAAACTTGCAACGTAATGCTACAATGCTGCCTTTTAACATTCCAGTGAAAAGCATCAAAATCCCACCAAGGCCACTGAGTAACAGAGCTTCAATAATTTTGGTGGAATTATATCTAGTTATGAGATCCCAGTTTTTAAGCACTTCTTTTCTGTAATCTGCTATAACTTCTTGTAACCTTAACAAGAGGGACTTCAGATTCCCTCAGGTTCCCTTCATCATTCAGATACGATGAAGAAGCTACTTCGCAGAGAAGTTGTCCTAGGTATCCTGAAGTATCTCTTCTGAATGAATAAAAAATGCTGCTCTTGGCAGTGCAACTTTATGAATTTTCTGGATTAATTTAACTTCAGCAGATGGCAGCCCTTTCTGCCAGATCAGCCCTGGTTCATATTTGGATGGGGTACCAACAAAGGATTCTGGGGCTGTTGGCTAGACTGGGAAATTGAAAAAAAAATATCCCAGAAGGGGTCAATGGCAAATCACTTCCATAACATTGCTAAGAAAGCTGCATGGATGCATTCACCAGGAGCCAAGTTCTGCTCAAGGGCACCTTTATGGATCTTTAAGCAGATTTGTACAATTTTGTGGCAGCATTCTTTAGATCTGGAGAAATATTGGGCCTCATAGATTATTAAAGGATTCACAATAGTCCTTATTTGCCTAGCACATACATCCCTTAGGAGGAAGAGGAGGGAGGGGTAAGACATATTTAGTAGGCATTTAGTATTCAAGAACCCAAGCTGGAGGCTAAATAGCATAAGTATGTTCCTTTCAAGAAAAGACAATTTTAATAGGATTTTTCTCAAAAGATAAAGCCTCAAGACAAGCTCAGCAGGGAAAGATCTATACATTTTTCTTGTAAGTAATGCGGAAGTATTGCCATTGCCTTCCTCTGAGACTAAGAATGATAAAAGGTGTTGAAACAGTCTATGAAAAGAAAAAAGAAAAAAGTGATGTAGGAGAGATTGGAAGCTGTATATTAATAGGCTTAATATGATATTATTAGGCTTAATCCTACATCTGCTTGATAGTTGGCTAAGAACTGCTGAATATAGTAGGATTTAGTTCCAAATAAATATTCAAAGGATTACATCATACAGCCCACAGAAATTGTATAATATTCAATCATACTTATATAAATATGGGAAATAACAGCATGTTTTTCTCCTTTAAAATGATTTCTTTTCCATCCACAATTGATGAATTCATTGATACCACCTGTTAACTTTGGAAATACTCTTTGGACTGCTAAGTGTACTGTTTTGAGAGATACACCCTTAGCAAACGTACTAGCTTTTAGTAGTTAATAAAACTTATCATCTTTGGCAGTAACATATGTCACAAAATCGTTAGCAAGATCTCAGAAACTTTTCTGTCACATCTTTTAAGGCATACAAGAGAAATTAATCTTCAATCTACAGTAAACTTAGTATCTGCTGGAGGCATAATCCTAAAATAATGGATGATTGTCCAAATGAAAAGATAAAAAGACAGGAAGTTGGCAAAATAAAAGAGGGAAAATGTACTCATATTCAAGAATCATTAGAGTACCATAATAATTAAGATGAAGGACTCCATTCTTTAAAAATATTATGAACTGGAAATCAGAAAAGGAGGCAGACAGACTGTTGGATAACAAGGAAGTTAAAGATGTACTAAAGGAAGATGTGATTACAAAGAAAATGAATGAATTATTTGGCTTAAACTTGA
Source organism: Pantherophis guttatus (assembly GCF_059756535.1). Taxonomy (NCBI): domain Eukaryota; kingdom Metazoa; phylum Chordata; class Lepidosauria; order Squamata; family Colubridae; genus Pantherophis; species Pantherophis guttatus. The sequence continues at coordinate 21,468,625 of NC_142064.1, forward strand.
AAGACACAAAGCAGATACTCATTCCAAAAATAAATAGGACATTCTGAATCAGTGTAGCATCTGCAAACATAAATTTTGTCTCACTATTTTGTGAGTTTTGTGATAACATGGTGCCATCATGTTTTAACCATGGTTTTAAAATAAATCAAGGAACTATGACCCATATATAAAGTACAATTTTCTGAGGCATAGTGGACCATGAGTTCTACTTCTGCCTTAGGCACAAAGCCAGGTGGGTGACCTTGGGCCAGTCACTTTCAGAAGGAGACAAGCCACTTCTGAATTCTTGCCAAGAAAACTACAGGGATTAATCTAGACCAGGGCTGTCAAACTCCCAGTTTGCGGGCCGGATGCGTCATGCGCTGACCACGCCCATGCCTAGTTTAGCGAAAAGGAAAAAAGTCCCGATATGTCATGTGACACCCCTGATCTAGACAGTTGCCAAGTGTCAACAGTGACTTGAAGGCACGAAAAAACAAAACAAAACCCACCAATCCAGTCTTTGCCTACTTCTTCTATGCAGCCACTGGCTTTATTCCCCAAATCCTCTGAAACAGTCTCATGCTTTTCCTTCCTGAGAGCTCTTTCCCAACTATCCAGCATTCCCTCCAGCCAGCTAATCTCCCAGACATAAAAATTCGCCGCTGCCAATGAGAAACCGTCTAACCATCACTCCAGAAGAAATGCTAACTTTGCGGCCAGACAATGTGGTGGCGATTGAAAGAAATGTGCTCCCAGATCAGTGCAACCTGCTAGCGGAAAGAATAGCAATGAAGTGATGACCCTTGGTGTAATTTTCCTGGGATGATATAAAAATCTGTTTTTGGGGGGGTGGGGTGGGGGAAGTTGTTTGCATTTATGAATCCAACTCGCATGCAAACAGCAGGTCTGGGAAAGCTTGTATTACCTATCTGTCTGCAAAATTTTTGTTTATGTTCAAAACTGCATTCATTGAGTAGAACTGGGGAGATGCAAATATCAGCTTAAAATATTAAGCTATGAAGATTAATGCAAGTTTAATAATAGACCTAAAATAGATTAATATTTTATACTGTACACACACGTACATATACACATACATACACATGCTTTGTAAATAATTACTGCTCTAAGTAGATGGAGCAATCATTTGTAAAGGATGAATACCATCATGGTTCAGAATTACTATTTTCTTTAAAACAGTTCTTAAAGCTGTTCATCCCCAAACTGAACTGAAAACTACTACTTCTGAATAATTCGAAAAGAACTGAGGCCGATTTTGGATTCCTGTTATAGGTACTGATGTCGGGAACCTTTAAAGTGCTTCTTTCACATATTCTTTGCTTTGTTCCTTAATCATATACCACATCCTGTGTGGTGTCTTCATTCCAACATAGTGTCTCTAATGTCCTTTTAATGGGATGTAGTGAGTTGTCAGGAACAGACCACAGGTTGTCTGCGAATCCATGGAGAATGTTCTGGAAGAGAGTTTGTAAAGCCTTACTTAATTGCATTAAGCAAACCAACAGTTATTTATTTGTATTCCACCTTCGTTAGTTTTACAAGTAACTCAATTTGGCAAACATTCAGTACGCCTTCCTCCCACCTATTTTCCCCACAACAACAATCCTATGAGCTGAGGACAGTAATTTGCTCAAAGCTGGCCTTCATGGATAAGACAGGACTTGAACTCAGGATCTCCTAGTTTCTAGCCTGGTGCCTTAATCAGGCTAAAAATTCTTTAAATTCTTTTTTTTTTTTAATCCTTAAAACTTCGGACTTGTTACACTTGTCACATTCAGTCATTATTTGTAAAACATGATGGGCAAATAATATGACACTTCACCCACCTAGCCATTTTTAAATGCTTATTTTGGTCCTCGTTAAGTTTTGTTTTGAGCAGAAAGGGCGATATAAATTAATAAAGTAAGATTAATAAACATTTGGGAACAAGAGCAAAATGTTCTTTTTCCTTTGTTCTCAACACCTTCATGATAGAATGTTTAATTTAACAGAAGTAATTAGTAGTAAATTTTTACCAACGGTTCCCACCCCCACCCCAGACTAAATAGTATCATTTATATAGCCAAATCTCCCTGGCTTCACTTTTCCCCAATATATTTTTTAAGACAAGCCCCAAATAATCATTAGCTGTTTGGGAACCTATTTTGGGTCAGAAAAATAAAAATTTTATTTTATTTAATTTCTTTGTTACCTTCGTGCTATCCGAAGTAAAACAATTAAATTCTGTAATAGCTTTGCATCATACAGTATCAACCTTGTTAACTTTCAAGACTTTTTTCTGCTATGTATTAAAAATGGACTCTGATTAATATACATGTGTGTGTGTGTATCTTAAGAAGTTTTCAACCAAATGTCAAAAACTTCTGTCCAGTTGGGTTTGAGTTAAGCTGGGGCCATCTTCAGCAATAGGAACAGATACAACTTTTTCCTAAGCTAAAGTCTCATTTTATTGTAAAGAGGGAATTCCTTAGAGAATTATTTGTCCCTCATCTAGATAACTGCATGGCCTTTAGCATATTCTGTCCATACCCAATGAAATATATCAGTTGGTGTTGTAGTAAATAGCCCACCTACTCTTAAGTCCATTGGGTAGAAGTTGGAGATCTCAAATTCCTTCCTCGGAAGCCTTCGAGGTCTTTGCATTCTAGCCCTGCCTCTTGCTTTGGGAAAGCAACACCTGTTTCCTGCTGTACCATCCATCTTCCAGAGGTATCTTACTTGGTGGCTAGCTACTTAAACCTGGCACATGAGAAATAGAACCTGTGCTTCAATTCTGGTGATTAAAAAGTAAAAATGAAATAATTCCTGAGGCGTCAAGAAGCATTGCAAAATGAGGTCAAATGGACCATATCTCTGGGTCAGCTGTGAAAAGTTTGGGAGATTCCATTTCTGTTCTTTATTGATAGGGATCAAGTGCCAGACAAAGACACCAAGCCAAAATGTAGTGTGTGTGTTCATATGCTCTCTCTCTCTCTCCCTCTCCCTCTTTCTCTCTCTCTCTTGCTATTTATCTAAAGCAAGGGTGTCAAACTGGCGGCCCACTGGCTGGCTGCGTCACATGACATGCAGGCCATGCCCACCCCAGGCCACACCCACTCCGCGAAGGGGAAAAACATCACAAAACATCACGTGACGGCAATGTTACACTAAGACTTTGGCACCCATGATTTAAAGGCATCACATTTGTAATTTGTTTTCCATGCAAATACATTATCAAAATCCAACCAAGACTGCCTTAATTAACCATGCCCTGCTTAAAGGTACCAACCTAGGCAAACAATAGTTAATTATAACTATGAAACAAGGCAACACCATGCTACATTTTTTGGGAATAGCATTTAACTATCGATAGGTAAGATCTCAGTTTAAGCTTCAGACAACATACAAAAATGTGTTTAATCCAACAGGGAAATAGAGCTTTCAGATTTTGAGTCACAAGAGGAGAGAGCCATGCCAGCAAAGGGTGAAACTATGCTTGTTCTCATAATGCTATAAATAATAATTACAGAGAAACAACCACAATCCTTTTCAAGTTCATGGCACAATTGAATATTTATCTTGAGGAAAATTTGACTTCTGAATACCACTAGCATTAAATGAAGTGAAGGATGATTGTTTATACATTTTTAGGAAGGGTGTTTTGCAACTAAATGCCTGACTGATTTTTCTGTGGGAACTTCTAGCAATGAAAGAAAAATATATGATCCATTTCCATATTGCTGTCAAGATGGACATCGCCATATAGTCAAGCGCAGTGTACTTTGTTTCAGGGAAACCTTTGCTTTTTAATGAAAGTTACAGTAGTCTTTATGGATACTCATAGAAAATGTCTGCATTAAATTCAAAGAGATGAATAGCTCTTTCTTGAGATCCCACCATATCCAATGATACTGTATAGCAGGGGTGTCAAACTCGATTTCATTGGGGGCCGCATCGAGGTTGTTTTTGACCTCGAGGGGCTGGAGTGGGTGTGGCCAGGGTGGGCATGGCCAATTTGACATCACTCGGGTTGGTGGTGCCTGTGGTGGCCTGAGCGCTCTGCCAGCAAAAACGGGCTCCCGAGCTCCGTTTTCGGCTGCTACAGCCTCCTGCAACCTGCGTGCGGCCCTCCTGAGCTCCGTTTCTGTTGGCAGAGGCACCATGGGCCAGTCCTTTGCTGTTTCCAGATCCGCGGGTCAGATCTAAGCACCCTGTGGGTCAGATCCGGCCCCTGGGTCTTGAGTTTGACACCTCTGCTGTATAGGTTAGGAGTATAGATTTAGCTTACTTGGCCAGAATGAGGTTCCAGTCAAAAGGTTTAAAATGGGCCTGGTGTGAATTTGCTAATTGCCAGAAACTGTAATACTTTGCTAGCAGAAATAACGAGAATCCATCCAGCAGCTCTTCTGTGAACCTAATTTCTGGATTCTATCTCCAGTTCCCATACTACCTGATCTAGTACGGCTGACATTACCAGCTGCTAGGATTTTTATTTTAACCGTAGCCAGAAAGCCTAGCCTGGACCAATGTTCACAAATGGCAAGCTCAGTCTTGGTATGTGGGTTACGTCATTCTCAACAAACCAGAGGACACCAAGAGGCCTTTATATACAGTACCTGATGGCCACATTTAGGCTTTGAGAGCACAATGTGAGTGCTCATATAAAATGGCAGTTGTGGAGTCATAAAACTGCCATTTCATCAAGAAGGAATTTGAATGGGCTTATTCCATGCCAACCCTAGTAAACTACTTTTTATTGTCGTCTGTTATCATTGCTTCCCTTTGCCTTTTTTGGGGAAGGGAGGAATTGATAATATTTCAAATCAAAGCATTGGATTTGGGTCACTCTGACTCCCATTGTCTAATAATGCTTGGTGAACCATTAAAAGAAAAAAATCAAGTGAGCCTAAGCAAAAATTAAGGCTGGAAAGCAAGGATGACTGACACTGAATGATACAGAGAAGCTGAAGTTTGCCATCTTGCCTTTGTCTACGATAGATATGATGTGTGGCAATAAAGAATCTGTGGTTGGCCTATATTCATGCCCCTTTGGGAGAGAGCCTATAGTCTATATCCGTGATGGCGAACCTATGGCATGCATGCCACAGGTGGCACGCGTAGCCATATCAGTGGGCATGCCTTCTGGGCTCACCAGAAGTAGGGAAACAGGCTGTTTCCTGCCTCTGGAGAGCCTCGAGGGTGGTGGTGGGGAAGGCCTGTTTTTCTCTCTCTCCAGGCTCCAGAGCCTTTCTAAGAGTCTGGGGAGGGCGAAAATGGCATTCCCCACCCCACTGGAGGCCCTCCGGAGGCCGGAAATGGCCCATTTGCCAACTGGTGAGTCCCAGAGGAAGTTGGCAAATGGGCCGTTTTTGGCCTCTGGAGGGCCTCCAGGGGGGGTGGGGGAATGCCGTTTTCGCCCTCCCCAGGTTCCTAGAAAGGCTCTGGACCCAGGGGAGAGCAAAAAATGGGCCTTCTGGTCCCACCGGAAGTTGGCAAACGGGCCATTTTTGGCCTCTGGAGGGCCTCCGGGGCGCCTCTGGGGAGTGGGAAAGGCTGTTTTTGCCCTCCCCAGACTCCTAGAAAGGCTCTGGAGCCTGGGGAGAGAGAAAAATGGGCCCACCGGGCCATTGTGTGCCGGGAGCGGGGGGGGTCATGCGCACATGCGCGGGGTGGGGCACAGAATTATGGGTGTGGGCACACACTTGTGACCTCCCCCCCGCACTCCCCCCACTCCTGGCACGCGATGGCAAAAAGGTTAGCTATCACTGGTCTATATTATCTTCTCCATGGCTTATTCACATGACCTATGCTGTAATCATACGTATATTTCATAAAAATAAATAAAATGGTGATGCCTTCAAAAGAATTTTAACAAAGAAAATAGTTCCTTCTGGAACGTGGGCATTTCTTGAATCAATCCCTGGAGGTGGTTCAAAACTTTCCAGTTGGAAAAAAATAATTCTTGAAGGAGAATATTGTGAATATGCTCTCCTGCTAGTTGTTCCAAAGATGTTCATTCATATATTAGCATTTAAAAATAACATAATTATTATAACAATAAATACTGTACATTTTAAGGCAAAAAAATATTTGATGATCACACGAAGACGGCATCCTGCTCAACTGATAAAATTAGCTTCTAGTCTGATACAGATTATGCCACAATAAATCAACTAGTCTGTAGGATGTTGTGACCCGTTCTTTTTGTTGTAACAATCAGACGCATCGATCACAATGGAAGCTGTTTTAGGCGAAATCCTCTAAGTTCTGATCAATCAAATCAGCTAATGAACAGCCAGCATCAATATCATGACCTAGAATAAAATGTAAGGCTATTTTTCAAAGCCACTGCTAATGTATGATTAGCTAAGCAATGGATCACTTCAGGCTGCTAAAAAAAAAAAAGAAAGAACTATATTCAGAAAGAAGGAAGACTCAAACAATATCTAATACTGATCCTTCTTTTAAAAGAGAAAGTGAGTATGCAGCCAATTCAGCAAATAAGCATGTGTCCTAATTATTTGTCTGTTAGATTTATAACCTGGCTTTAATTTAGGAGCAAAATAGCATGCATAGCCCTCCCTCCTTCTGTTTTTATCCATAATAAGTCAGCGCATTGTGGAATTTTCTGAAAAAGAAAAGGAAAAATTACAATGGCCTTGTGCCATTCAGAGCAGTACAACAAACAAGAAATTCAAGAAATGCAGAGAACATGCAGGACGAGAAGAGCACCTACTGTACTTAGTTCTACCTGTCACACCATTGCAAAAGTCACAGTACGTAAATTAGCCGTTCAGAATGACAGGAAAGAGTTTTGCAAATTCTTGGGAGCAAGAACAGCAAGACTGAACTACAAATCTTTCAAGGATCAATCCAGAATCAATCTACATGGAAGATGACACTTCCAACTCTGGAAATTTTTAAGAAGAGATTTGCACATACTTTTGTCTATTTGCCAAAGCACCTGAAGGTAGGGCAAGGAATAATGGGTGGAAGATTAAAGAGAGATCCAACCTAGAAATATAGAGAAATTTCCTTACAGTGAGAACAATTTGCCTCCAGAAGTTGTGGGTGCTCCACCACTGGAGGTTTTCAAGAGGAGATTGGGCAACCGTTTGTTCTGAATGACATAGGGTCTCCTACTTGAGAAGGGGTTGGACTAGAAGACCTCCAAGGTCCCCCCAACCCTGTTAGTTTATGTTCTATGAAATAAATAGAATGAAGTGAACCAGGGGTGGGTTCTAAAAGTTTTTACTACCAGTTCTGTGGGCGTGGCTTATTTTGTGGGCATGGCTTGATGGTCATGTGACAATTCTTTAGGGTTTAGCAGAGGTACTGGTCTACCAGGCTTTTAACTGCTTGCAGAGCTGTACCGGTCTACTCATTTGTTTTTGGAGGCCCCGGTCTACCCATTTGTTTTTGGAGGCCCCGGTCTACCCATTTGTTTTTGGAGGCCCCGGTCTACCCATTTGTTTTTGGAGGCCCCGGTCTACCCATTTGTTTTTGGAGGCCCCGGTCTACCCATTTGTTTTTGGAGGCCCCGGTCTACCCATTTGTTTTTGGAGGCCCCGGTCTACCCATTTGTTTTTGGAGGCCCCGGTCTACCCATTTGTTTTTGGAGGCCCCGGTCTACCCATTTGTTTTTGGAGGCCCCGGTCTACCCATTTGTTTTTGGAGGCCCCGGTCTACCCATTTGTTTTTGGAGGCCCCGGTCTACCCATTTGTTTTTGGAGGCCCCGGTCTACCCATTTGTTTTTGGAGGCCCCGGTCTACCCATTTGTTTTTGGAGGCCCCGGTCTACCCATTTGTTTTTGGAGGCCCCGGTCTACCCATTTGTTTTTGGAGGCACCGGTCTACCTATTTGTTTTTGGAGGCACCGGTCTACCTATTTGTTTTTGGAGGCACCGGTCTACTCATTTGTTTTTGGAGGCACTGGTCTACCACCACACTGCCTTTTAACACTGATCAGCTGTAGGGCGGCCCTTTGAAGCCCTGCGGCAAGAGTTTAAACAGTTTTTTTCCTTCTAGCCGATCAGCTGGGACTCGGGAGGCAGCAATAGATTGGGGGCGGGGCCAAATAAAATGTAAGAATAATGTGGGGGGAGGGTGGGAGGGCCCAGCTCCCGAACAAAGAGAACCGGTTCGGTGACGTCATATCGTCACCGCTACCGGCTCGGCTGAACCAGGCTGAACCGGGAGGAACCCACCACTGAAGTGAACCAAGTCAAAATAAATAAAATGAAGCAGAAACTGTCAGGAGGTCTGCCAAAGTGCCTTCATAAGAGATGGGGCTAGCATAATGTCAGCAATTTCCTGGAGACAAATGAAAGAAGAGTTTAGCTGACAGACTTCAAGGAATCATCATTTTTTATCTTGAACACCAATTGCAAATGTGCGTGCTTATGAGTGCATGAACACCCATGCACACATACTTATGAAGCCCATCAACAGAAAAGAAGTTGCACCACAGCGTGGAAGATTCCCAAGGACTGTAAACTTAGCAATCATTGCCCAGTAACCCTTATCTCTTTTTCCCAAATCTGGGTCAAGGGCCTTTGCTTGTCAATGGATTGTTTAACTTGCAAATCAGCACACAGATTGGATATTGCATTCAACTCGATAAACAGATTTGAGCCTTTTATTATGTTCCTCTGCAAAGTCACACAGAATTTCGGAGGAATGGTTCAGTATGAACACTGACTGAAGTGGACATTGATTAAAGAAAAGAGTGAATTCCCCAATCTGATATCCCCACAAAAGGTTGGATTATAGCTCTCATATTTTTCTACAAACATCTGGGAATAATGCAGGTTTTAGTCCAATCTATCTGAACGGCATGAATCTGGGAAAGATCAATCTATCTCTACCGTTTGAAAATCTAAAGCCCAATTCTCCATGCTTACTGACACAACAGTGCCAGAACAATTATCTTCATGTTTATGTTGAAGTAAATTCTACCATGGTCAATACAATTTACTCCTAAAAATAAGTCCGTAGGTCATCAATATTTAGAAGTGTTCCAAAATCTGCGAATTGACTCTTTTTTTCTTTTGAAAATGACATTAATAGCATGCATGTGGATTTAAATGCTTCAAATTAGACTCAACATAGTTAAACAACAAAGAACAGAACCCCAGTTTCTGTCCCAGTGGAATGCCAACTCCCAAAAGTAGCCAACTTGTTCTATCTGATTTTGTAAAACCTCAGATTTAAATTCAAGAATATTGATTCAGAATATCTCAATCTCTTACACACCTTTTTCCAGGGAGCAGAAACAGTTTTTTCCCTGAACGCCATCACTCTGCTAAACAAATAATTCTCTCAACACTGTCAAAGTATTTACTAAGTCTGCACTACTATTAATCTTCTTATCCTTCCTATCACTCATCTCCTCCCACTTATGACTGTATGACTGTAACCTTGTTGCTGGTATCCTTACAATTTATATTGACCGTTTCCTAATATGATTTGATTGCTTATTTGTACCCTATGATTATCATTAAGTGTTGTATCTTATGATTCTTGACAAATATATCTTTTCTTTTTATGTACACTGAGAGCATATGCACCAAAGACAAATTCCTTGTGTGTCCAATCACACTTGGCCAATAATGAATTCTATTCTATTCTATTCTATTCTATTCTATTCTATTCTATTCTATTCTATTCTATTCTATTCTATTCTATTCTATTCTATTCTATTCTATTCTATTTAGATAAATACAAGTAGGAACATTCTAGCCAGCCAAACAGCTCTCCACCAGAATGATTGGACTTCTTTTCAAAAGAATGAGTGGGTCTCCATTCCAGTCTATTAGGACTGAAGCCTCAGACCATTATAATTAATAAGAGAGTTTAATAAATAAATTCTCATTTAGTAGCTTAATAAATAAAATATTGTTTAAAACAATTGGTTGTTTGGATAGATGTTCTCCTCCCAAATATGAAAGGATTACTGTTTCACATATATTTGAGACAAAGGATGTTTATGACAGAAAATTCATTAAAAAATGCTGTCCTATTACACAAACATGATATGATGTTTAGAGAAAAAATTTCTAGAATGTTGTTAGAAAGCTCAAAAAGAGAGGACAAAGGTCTTTATTAAATGAAAGCTTTTTATTCCTGTTCTTGAGCAGCTCCCAGATGTTTCAATGAGGCCGATGCCAAAGAACATTCCAGAAGATTGTCTCCAATGTGATCAGATCAAAATGAATCAGATGTGCATGCACAGAGAATGAAAAGGAAGTTAAACTTTAGCACTGGAACACAATTCCCTTTATCTCATTTGTGCAGCATTTCTCAAAGTAAAACAAACGGACACAAAGTTCAGTTGCGTTACACTCAGCATAAATGGAGAAAAAATTACAACATGCCAAGATAATAAAGGTTGTAATGCAATGCACACTTACATGGGAAGACATTTGCAGTGACTTCAGCTTTTTATAAGTTGACATATAACAGTTGTAAAATGAAGGTGCAAATTAAATACAAATGAGGTAAGATTTGTTGGAATTATTTGGATGAGAACATGATGGGAATGGATATCAAACCTGCAGATGTCACAAAATTGGTGGGATAATTAATACTCTAGAACAGGGGTCTCCAATCTTGGCAACTTTAAGCCTGGAGGACTTCAACTCCCAGAATTCTGGGAGTTGAAGTCCTCCAGGCTTAAAGTTGCCAAGGTTGGAGACCCCTGCTCTAGAAGACAGAAATAAAATTCAAAATTCATAGTAGGTTTGCAAAATGGGTTGTGAGCAATAGAAAGAAATTTGACAGACAAAAATCAAATGCACATGTAGAAGGAAGGATATGTGGACTGGCAACGGTACTTGTTTAAAAAAATCCTGAAGTTGTAGTTGATTATAAGGTGAATGTTGTTGGCAGCATTGTAGCTGCAAACAAGGCAAATGTAGTTACGTTATATCACCATAATACACTAATTGATACATTTTATTCTGCTTTGGTCAAATCCTACCTCAAGTTCTGGGTGCCAACATATCTTAAGGATTCAACAGTCTGGAACAGTTTCAAAGAAGGACAAAGAGAGGGAAGGAATTTTTTTTTTAAATTTGATTTATATGCTGCCCTTCTCCGGAGACTCAGGGCGGTTTACAATGCACTAAGCAATAGCCTTCATCCTTTTGTATATTTATACAAAGTCAGCTTATTGCCCCCACAAACTGGGTCCTCAATTTACCTACCTTAGAAAGGATGGAAGGCTGAGTCAACCTTGAGCCTGGCGAGATTCCAACCTGAAGTAATTGCAGGCAGCTGGTCTTAATAACAGGGTGCTTTAGACCACTGTACTAGCAAGGCTCTTTGAGAAATTTGAGAAAACTGAAGAGAGAGTGACCATCAAATGACATCTCTCTACATCTCCACTTGAGAGTCAGAGAATTAGGAAATGAAAGATCATCTTCCCATCCTGATCATAGTTATATTGATTTTATTGTTGTTGTTAGTCACATAGTCAGCCAGGTGTTTAGACTGGATTTGGTTTTTTTAACCACCTATCAAGTCCTTTCCAAGGACCTGGGATAGGCTGTTGTTTGATGGTATTAAAGCAGGAGTGTCAAACTCATGGCCCGCAGGCCGGATGCATCACACGTTGGGCACACCCACCCCCAGTTTAGCGAAGGGGGGAAAAGTCATGATACGTCACGTGACAACAACATGGCACCACAAGTTTGACACCCCTGATCCACACAGTCCATCGTCAGGAGATGTAAGCTCTTTCCAAGTAAAGCCACCATTTTCAATTGACTGGTGGTGATTTCGTCAATGCCAGTGTTGTTATTATCAATACTATTATTCTATGCACATCCTGTTGCAAGGTACTTCAACACTGCTCTTTTGATGCTCTTCTAATTGTTTAAGCTTTCTGTTGTGGTCCCACTAAATCCAGGGTATCAGATCAGGGAAGACAGTACTAATGCATCTTGCGCAGTGGTGGTTTGCCCGCAGTTTGGTCCGGTTCTTGCGAACCGGCAGTAAAACCAGTGGGAGGCTCCACCCTCCCACCCAGATGTCATTGTGGTCGATCTGCACATGAGCAGAAGCGCGCAAGCACGCAATCTCATTGCAAACCAGTAGTAAAGGTAAGTAGAACCCACCCCCGATCTTGGGACAAGGAAGAAGAAGGTTTAATTGCATTGCTTTCTGGAAATGCTCATTCTGCTAGGAAAACTGGGGCCAATATCACAGGGAAACATTTCAACATATGAGGTTTTGCAAGTATTTCCTTCAAGCACCACAACCTAAGTATTTCCTCAGTTTCCTCGTTCTTCGTGCACATATAAAAGTCATTGCATAATCATGATTTAAGCTATTAAATTGCACAATGGGTTTAGTGTGATAGCTTGATTGATGGTCACATTGTCCATAAGACACCTTCACTATAAACACTTGTAAGAAGGTATTACACCACAGAGGGCTGGATTTTGGAGCAAAGTTTAATTGGAACCACAGTATAAATTCTCCCTGTAAGTGTTCTGAATGTTAGGCTTCACCAGGGGTGAAATCCAGCAGGTTCTGGAGAACCGGTAGCAGAAATTTTGAGTAGTTCAGAGAACCGGCAAATGCCACCTCTGGCTGGCCCCAGAGTGGGGTGGAAATGGAGATTTTGCAATACCCTTTCCCCAGGAGTGGGGAGGGAATGGGGATTTTGCAGTATTTTATTGGTTCGATTTATTGGTTCGATTTATATGCCGCTCTTCTCCGGAGACTCAGGGCGGCTTACAATGCGTTAAGCAATAGCCTTCATACTTATGTATATACCTGCTTAGTAGGGCTTTTGCCCCCCCGCAAGCGGTGTTCTTTTTTATACAAAGTCAGCTTATTGCCCCCACAATCCGGGTCCTCATTTTCCCTACCTCGAAAGGATGGAAGGCTGAGTCAACCTTGAGCCTGGTGAGATTCGAACTTGCAATAATTGCAGGCAGCTGGCAGCTAAGTGCTATTTAACAGCGCTTTAGTCCACTGCTCCACCAAGGCTCCTTTTCCCCCAGGAGTAGGGACAGAATGGGGATTTTGCAGTAACTTCGCCCAGGAGTGGGGAAGGAATGGGGATTTTGCAGTATCTTTGTCCAGGAGTGGGGAGGGAATGGGGATTTTGCAGTATCTTTCCCCCAGGAGTAAGGATGGAATGGAGATTTTGCAGTATCCTTCCCCTGCCACGCCCACAAGCCACACCCACAGAACCAATAGTAAAAAAAATTGAATTTCACCACGGCTTCACCCCACTTGGGAAAGTTCACAAGACGTTAAGGAACTATAGATAGAAAGGATTTATTGAAGGTAACAGGAAGCCACAACCCAATTTCATCAATTACAACGATTCAATAATATATCTTACATAATGAAATAATGTTCATCCCTCTTTTGTTTTGTTTTCCTTTCTGCCTATGTGATGGATGACTTGGTACAACCTTCTGGGCTTCCTTCTGCCCTTTGCAGCCATCCAATTTCCTATCAATCTTTTCTCCTCCATTTTTGTTAAATAGTATCCAGTGAGCGGTCAATTATATTTATACGTCAGCAATTTTGCTATCCGTAAGAACTATTTATAGCAGGCAATACTCAATGCCTAGAACAGATCGATATAACCATAAGTGCATAATGGATTCTAATAGAAATGACCTTTAAAATAAATTCAGGGTAATTAAAAAGTTATTAACCTGAACATTGCACTTTTAAAAAAAAAGCAAACTTCAGAGTATGGTGCATGAAAGCAAAAAAGCAGATACGGAAGTTATGGAATCTCTTAGAAAAGTCCTGATTTAACAGAGATTAACAATCTAAATATTACTGGTAATTTAATCTCAGTTATTTTGCCAAGAGTATTTAAAGAATTTAAAGTAATTTTGTTATACAGAAAACCCAATTATTGAACGGTAAGAAATTCCAGGGTTTAGCACACATCCAAGTCAGGTTTCTTTTACAAAGGGATCCTTGGAAATGTTATGCCATATATATCTGTTATATATCTGTTTATAGGTACAGCAGCTGTGCATAGTGGAGGCCAAAAACCGGGTGTTAAAGCAAGTGGCTATCATAGGCGCTCAAGAATCCGATTTCTAGAGATAGGAGAACTCCAACGATACTTTAAGGCTTAATGAGACTTTTTCATTTGCACGGGTACATGCCAGAGGTGGGTTTCAGCAGGATTTGACCAGTTCTGATCAGATAGCATCTCTGACTGGCCCTGCCCCCATCTATTCTCTGTCGCCCGAGTCCCAGCTGATAGAGAAGAAATGGGGATTTTGCAGTAAACTTCCCCTGGAGTGGGGTGGGAATGGAGATTTTACAGTATCCTTCCCCTGCTATGCCCACCAAGCCACTCCCACCAAGCCATGCCACGCCCACCAAGCCATACCTACAGAATCGGTAGTAAAAAAATTTGAAACCCACCACTGGTACATGCCAATGTCTAATCAATACCGAGGGGCTAGCCTAAGTTCCCAAAAGTGGAATTCTTGCTTGAGCAACTGCTCCAGAAAAATATTGTGAAAAGAGTTGGAAGTTCTTTTCTCTGCAACCATGAAAGGAAACTCCCCCTCCATCCTATCTTCTGGTTCTTTAGAATTCCTACCCAACTCCTAACCCTATTATTCAGTGTTCTATGTTGGTATGTTCCCACTATCTTCCCAACTGTCCTAGCATGGCTGACTCAGGAATTCTGGGAGTTGAAATCCACAGGTTGTAAAGTTGCCCTAGTTCTGTGATGGCGAATCTATGGCACGCGTGCTGGAGGTGGCACGCCGAGCCCTCTCTGTGGGCACATGCACTGTCATCAGCTGCTCTTATGATTTCCGGCATGTGCATGCATGCCAGCCAGCTGGTCTTCGTGGGTGCCGGAGTGCCGGAAACCCAAAGATCAGCTGGCTGGTGTACATACGTGTGCTGTCCACCTGGTTTTTGGGTTTTCAGAGATCGCACAGGCCCCAGCCACCTGGTCTTCGCACGCGCTGGAGCGCCGGAAACCCAAAGACCAGCATGTGCACCGGCCACTTGGTCTTTGGGTTTCTGGCGCTCGGGTGCGTGCGAAGACCAGCGGAAACCCGAAGACCAGGGGGCCAGCATGCACATGTACACCAGCCAGCTGGTCTTCGGGTTTCCGGCACTCCGGCACCCACGAAGACCAGCTGGCTGGCATGCATGCACATGCCGGAAATCATAAGAGCAGCTGATGACAGTGCATGTGCCCACAGAGAGGGCTCTGCGTGCCACCTCTAGCACGCGTGCCATAGATTCGCCATCACAGAACTAGGGCAACTTTACGACCTGTGGATTTCAACTCCCAGAATTCCTGAGTCAGCCATGCTAGGACAATTGGGAAGATAGTGGGAACATACCAACATAGAACACTGAATAATAGGGTTAGGAGTTGGGCAGGAATTCTAAAGAACCAGAAGATAGGATGAAGGGGGAGTTTCCTTTCATGGTTGCAGAGAAAAACTTCCAACTCTTTTCACAATATTTTTCTGGAGCAGTTGCTCAAGCAAGAATTCCACTTTTGAGAACTTAGGCTAACCCCTCGGTATTGATTAGACATTGGCATGTACCAGTGGTGGGTTTCAATTTTTTTTACTACCGATTCTGTGGGTAGTAAATGTTCCAGTTTGGGCTCTCGGTGTCGAAAAAGTTCGCCATCACTGTCCTAGTTACTCACTCCTTTCTTACATGGTACGGTTGCCATCCCCTTGCTCAGCAACTGGTTGGAGGAAGAGTACTTTCCCCTTTTTCTTCTTATGCAAAAGACTCCAAAATGGTTGCAACCACCTAGCTACCATTGCTTTGCTCCCTTACCCTCCCTATGGACTAGCTGGAGGGATCAGAGTAGGGGGTAGGGGCAGCAGTGAGAATGCTCACATAGTTGTGGACTAGTGCTGCAGAAGGTATGAGAGATGAAGCTGCTGGCTCCTGTGGAAGACCCTGGAGATTGGAAGGGTAAACCCTTAACTGTTTCTGGAGGTGGAGAAAGAGTCAGAACCTCTCTCAAAACTATAGTGAGATTATTTGCAAATTACTGTGCTGAATGTTCATATCAATATAACACAAGTGTTTGCCTATCAGCTTGGAGGTACCAGAGCAAACCAGTCCAACAGGTTTGCCCAATGTTAAGAAGTTCCTATTCTGTCCAGTTACTAAATCTGGAGTGTTATTTCCCTTCCCACCTCCTGCCTGTCTTTTTCTTGTGGTAAATCTCTCTCTCTCTCTCCCTCCCTCCCTCCCTCCCTCTCTCTCTCTCTCTCTCTCTCTCTCTGTGTGTGTGTTTATCTGTCTCTCTGTAGGTATGTTTATATGTTATATTTAAGAATAATGCAGACAATCCCATAACAATTCCTTTTCCAATTTTACTCTG
This sequence comes from Pantherophis guttatus, assembly GCF_059756535.1. Classification (NCBI taxonomy): domain Eukaryota; kingdom Metazoa; phylum Chordata; class Lepidosauria; order Squamata; family Colubridae; genus Pantherophis; species Pantherophis guttatus. Next base: position 21,484,976 of record NC_142064.1, read on the forward strand.
CCATCTTGTGAACCTCATGTTTTAGATGTGTGAGTTTTTAACCTTTGAAACATGCGCTTTCTCCTCCTTAAACATTATATTATCCAACCAGATTTGCGAACTAAGCAGCAGCAGAAATATTTTTGCCAATTTTTCCTGCAGTGAACTTAGCCCGTTATATTCTGGGAAAGTAAATATTGAATTATAATTGGCATGAACCAGAGTTTATGTCAACCTCATGAAAGCTTTTTTTTTTTTTTTACCTGATCTATTGTTGCTCCCTGGAGATCTTTTTTCATTCTCTTCATCATCACTGTCACAAGATATTGGCTGAACATCTAGCTTGTATTCCACTTGATTTACGCCACATTCCTGCTTTGTAAAGTTTCTCAGAGCAACCAGACGGTGATGGATGGCTGCATAGAGGGATTCAATGTCCTTTGTGCTGGCCTATGTGATAGACAGAAAGCATGGATCCATGAGGTGTTGTATTCCAGAGCACCAATGAAAAGGTGAACAAGCAACAACAACAACAAAAAAAGAACCATCTCCCACAGGGGTCTGCAACCTTAAATACTCAAAGAGCCATTTGGGCCTATTTCCCATAGAAAAGAAAACACCGGGAGCCACAAAACCTGGGTGGGCGTGGCCAACTCGATGTCACTCACTTCCACCAGTCACATGACCCCCGCCCCCCACTCGCCATGCCTATCCAGCCGGTCATTAGGGCAGAGAACCAGTTGTTAAAAAACACCGGGAACCACACAATTCTTTTGACATATCTCTCTCCTCCCACCCTCCCTCCCTCTCTCTCTGTATCTCTCTATATCTCTCTCTCGCCCCCGCCCCCTCTCTGTATCTTTCGGTCTCTGCCCTGGCCGCTTCTCCATCCCCTGCCGTCGCCCTTACCTTCTCAGGCCAGGCGAGGAGTGACTGGGAGGGGAGGGCGAGGGGTGGGGCCAGTCAATGGTGGGATCACCTGACAGGGAGCCACAGCAGAGGGCCCAAAGAGCCATATGTGGCTCTGGAGCCACAGGTTGCTGACTCCTGATTTAGCAAGAAGAGGAAGTGACTGACTCCTGAGTGATTCAGAGACTTTTAAGCAGCAAACTTGTAATGCTTTACAAGATCAAATTTTTTAAAAAATTATAGAGGAGACCCCCAAAAGAGCTTTAGTTTGTATGGATGACTCTATTAAAAATTAAAATTGATGCATTTGCTGCACTACTGTGCCTCATAACTGTTTGATGGGATTCTAATATTGTATTACTTCTCAACAGAGGCTGGGAAACAAATTTGATTTTGCAGGCCCTTAAGAGGGCCACTTTTTAAGAAAAACTGACTTAGAGCAACACAGCAAAACATTCCTTAGGTACTGTTAACCAGCTCTTAGCCCAAGAGATTATTTTAAAGAAAAGACTCTATTGTTAATTTATGTATTTTGTATACTAATTACCACTATTCAGGTTTTCCACAAAGCAGTTTTATGATATACAAACTGAGCAACAAGGGGTTTTACATATATTCTTATTTGTGTGTCTTATTGCTTCTTAAGTGAAGGCATCTGTACCTCCTTGCCAATATTTCACTGTCCCAAAAAAAAGGAAGGTCAGGAATATCTTGGAATAGCGTGCAAAGGAATGCTGCAGAATATTGATAAAAGTTCAGGAAATATCTTCTGGTTCAACTAATAGTTTTTTTAAAAAATGCCTTGAAAATCAAAGTGTAAATCAATTAAAATGGAAAACTTAAACTTCTTATCCTTTTCTAGGATCACACAATGTAGAATAGAATAGAATAGAATAGAATAGAATAGAATAGAATAGAATAGAATAGAATAGAATAGAATAGAATAGAATAGAATAGAATTCTTTATTGGCCAAGGGTGATTGGACACATAAGGAATTTGTCTTTGGTGCATATGCTCTCAGTGTACATAAAAGGAAAAATACATTTGTCAAGAATCACAGGGCACAACACTTAATAATAGTCACAGGGTACAAATAAGCAATCAAATCATACCAGGAAACAATCAATATAAATCGTAAGGATACAGCAACAAGTTACAGTCATACAGTCATAAGTGGGAGGAGATGGGTGATAGAAACAATAAGAAGATTAATAGTAATAGTAATGCAGACTGAATAGTTTGACAGTGTTGAGGGTTGATATAGTTTGACAGTGTTGATAATCAAAATAGTTTGACAGTGTTGATAATCAACATTATCAATGTTGATAAGTAGCATTATCATCACCACCACCCATCCAATGAATATCTCAGACCTTTGAATTGGGTATTTTCCAACAATTCAGATTTAATCCCAGAGTCTAGGAACCACGGGGTTCGTATTCTTACCTGTATTAGGAAAACTTTGACGGATCCATCCTCCAGATCTGTTGCTGTGATGCACGCACTCTTCCGGTTTGCTCTTTCTATCACCATCTGAGTCCACAGCTTGGTGTTAAGAATAAGCCTCATGCTTCCTTGATTTCGCATGACTGCAAGCATGAGAAACAATATCAAAAAAAGTAGGTGAGGAAATTGAAACATGTCAAACCCAAAGCAGATTTTTCCTAGCAATTTTGGGAATTTCCATAATCGTTCTCATGGGATGCTGAAGGGCTTCCGTTTTTTTTCCAGGGAGGGACAAAGAAGATTTTCTATAAGAATCTGGATTTAGCAGCCTCCAAAGTAGTTGCAGAAAATATATCTTTCTTATGTAAAATATACAGTAGTGGCCAAAATTGTGGAAACCTTTTGAGAAAAGTGTATTTTCTAAAACTAGCTAATAACACAACTTTTTTTTGGAGTAGTACCATAAAATTATATATCAATGGAAAGATAATTTAATCAAGAATGTAATGCAAGAACTTTTATGAAGAATTTGCTATTAGAGTAACAGTTATAGTATAAAGAAGAAAAGTGAAACACGTAGAAAAAACGATATACAAAAATTATCACCATAGAAAAAACGAGATATACAAAAATGATCCCGTCAGTTAATACTTAGTTGGGTAACCATTAACATGAATTACGGCCTTACAACGTCTTCCCATGAGTGAACCAAGTCTTTCAGTTCTGCAGCTGTTATAATGTGAAACCAAGATTGAATGATTGCTTCTATTAACTGGGTTTTATTGCTGGGTCGCTTCTGACTAACAAGTTTCTTTAGTCGGCTCCATAGATTTTCAATTGGGTTAAGGTCTGGGCTATTTCCAGGCCATTCCAGCAATGGACTATGATTATCTTGAAACTCCAAAAAAAGTGGTGTTATTAGCCATCAAACCTCAAAAGTACACATTTCCCCAAAGGTTTCCACAATTTTGGCCACTATTGTATATGTACATAACTGCATTGACCAATCACAGTAGCATAGCAATAGCAATTGCACTCATATAGTGCTTCATAGTGCTTTACAACACTTTCTAAATCTAAGTGGTTTACAGTTATTTATTTGGTTGATTGGCTCATTTGCCCTCCTTTTTCTTGACTTGGCCAGTGATTCTCTACAAACTTGGCAAACCATTTTAATTGTAAAATAAACCTGAAAAATATAACAATCCAGATCCAAGCCAGATGGGTTTAACTATGGTGAGAAGGATTAAGAGATGGAAAACTAATAACAACAGGACAGAATAACAGAGTTGGAAGGGACTTTGGAGGTCTTCTAGTCCAACCCACGGCTCAAGCAGGAAACCCTATATATTATTTTAGACAAATGGTTGTCCAATCTCTTGTTAAAAACTTCCCTAGGAAGGAAGGGCTCCCTAATGCTCAAGTTAGGACTTCCAAAAGGCTACTGTTTGATGTCGACAATCTTGACTTTTTAGTCTTTGCACTCGTCTTCAGAACTATGGTTTGAATCCTAAACAAACTGAGTAATTAATACTCATTTGATTAATTGTCAAATCTTTTTCATGTGAAAGCCCTGCTAAAATGTTTAAGTAAAGATTAAAATATTTACTCTTGGTGATATGTTTTTGCAAATGGGTTGCAAGTGGATTGTATGTGCACATCCTTTTAATAAGTGAGTTTATTACTTATTAATAAACTCATTTATTAGTGAGTTTATTATAAATGAGTACATGGGAGACCTCCAGAGAGTACCAAACTGTAAGATAGATTGAGAAGTCAAAGCAAATCCTAAAGAATAGCAGTGATAAACCAAAATTGGTTGTTGCCAGAAAAAAACTATATAGTTGTGTCCATATGATTCCTAGGAATTATTGATTCCTAGGAATCATATATATATGATATATACAGTATACTGTATATAAGCCTTACATTTATATATATAGAATTTCAAAATTAATTTTTACCCAGTCTTGACTGAAGCATTCCATGCTGATTGCTGGAGGTATCATTAAGTCTCAAACAGCCACTGCCTCTTTCAGTCCAGCATAATAGGGCTTTATTAAATAAAAAAAGCCTGCAGTTGATCTAAGACAGAGAAATCATCATCATTATCATTATTTCTATGATAGCAAATGTTGAATAACAATGGTCAACTGGCTTCTAGGCTATTTCTATAGTTGCTATCAATTAAAAGAAAGAAAACGACAACTAAATGATCTTAACTGAATACTGCACACTAACATTTAAAAAGAAGGGGAAAATAGAATTTCTTGTCAGAAATTGAAATAGATAATCTCTTCTTAGAGGAAGATGGTTATTAGTGAACTTGCAAAATTCTCATCTCCTTCTTGTTCTTACGGCAAGACTAGAAAAATCCTGCTGTACAGGATTAAAAAAAAAATTCATTTTTTTTAAAAAAAGGATTTCTTTTCTAAGAGCGTGTTTACTTAGCAAGCATGACTGATTATGCTAATCCAGTGTGTGAAAAAGCAGATTTCACTATGCAGATCACTAGCTGAATGATAAATTATATCCAGATTGAAGTTCATATGCAGATTCAGCTAAGAGGGTTTCTGCACATCTCCAGCCTAAGTCTAGTAAAAATCAGTGACTCTGTCTGTCTGTCTACTGTCAAAAGGTTGAGGGGGCAGCCCCTTTCCTGCTGACTCAGACAATTGGTTAACATAACATTTGATCTTTGACAAAAGCTTCCAACCTGGGCAGTTCTAACTGCTGCACTTGTAGACAACTGGATTAGTTTTATGATTTAGACAACTACAAAAGGATTTACATGGATATTGAAAATATGTTTCCTGAACATTATCTTGCCCAGCGTTGAAGTAATTGCTTTTATTTCCACCTGATTTTTCTAAAACAACAACACACGTACAAGACAGAAACATGTGAAGATATAATTAGGTAAAGGAAAAGGCTCCTCTTGCACATATGTGCTAGTTGTTCCCGACTCTAGGGGGCGGTGCTCATCTCTGTTTCAAAGCCGAAGAGCCAGCGCTGTCCAAAGATGTCTCTGTGGTCATGTGGCTGGCATCACTAAATGCCAAAGGCGCACAGAACGCTGTTACCTTCCCACCAAAGGTGGTCCCTATTTTTCTACTTGCATTTTTTACGTGCTTTCGAACTGCTAGGTTGGCAGAAGCTGGGACAAGTAATGGGAGCTCACCCTGTTACGCGGCACTAGGGATTCGAACCGCTGAACTGCCAATCTTTCGATTGACAAGCTCAGCGTCTTAGCCACTGAGCCACCGTGCCCTTAGAAGATATAATTGATATATAATAAATATAATAAGAAGATATAATTGGTCTTGTGTAATTTAGGACCCAAAATGAATTGGAGTGGCTTTGATGCTTTTTAGTGTTCATGGCTGTATTTCCATTTTCTTTGTCACTAGTTTGAAAAACAGTTTCCTGAGAAACTGTTCTGGAATTCAGATGACTGTGAAAATTGATAGTTACAATTAAATAACTTTTGAGGAAGCTATGTTTAAGAAAAAGAACAGATGACAGATACATCTATGGAGATTCTCAGTCATCCAGGTCATGGTTGTCCCAAAGGTGCTTTTTTCAAGAGGCAATTGGACTTTCTGGTTTTTCTTTGAAGACGTTTCGCTTCTCATCCAAGAAGCTTCTTCAGCTTTGAATTGAGCCCTTCCATTCTCCACCATCCAGTCAGAGCTGAAGAAGCTTCTTGGATGAGAAGCAAAATGTCTTCAAAGAAAAACCAGAAAGTCCAGTTGCCTCTTGAAAAAGCATCTTTGGGACACATGACAGATATGTTGCATACCAACTATTGTTAGTTCTCAACTTACAACCCAACTGAGCCCCGGATTTTGAACATAAGACATTGCGGTTGTAAGTTGAGTCACCATGTGACTGGACTCAATTTTTACAACAGTTCTTAAAATAGTCATCAAGCAATTCAGTAAGCACATTGCATGATCATAAATCTGAATCTAGCTTAACCAATGGGTGTTGTTTGCCAGTTTTTGCCAAAAAATGGCAAAAAGAGTTATAAAACATGATCATGTGACTGAGAGACGCTGCAATCAGTCATAAATGCAAACCAATTGCTAAATATCCAAAATCTAATCATGTCACTAGGGGGATGGTACAGCAGTTGTAGGTTTGAAGACAGGATGTAAATAACTTTTTTTGAGTCCGTTGCAACTGTGAATAACTGAATAACCAATAAGCAACTACAGTAGTTATAAGTTGAGGATTACCTGTGGTTACCAAATGAACTAAAATAAATTGCTGACACTAAAAGAGATAATATTCCTCATTCAGTAACTGCCTTCAATTCCCAAAAAATCAGCAGCAGGCCTAACTCCCATTGACATATCTGTTACAAAAACCATAAAGCTACTGTGTTAAATCAGTACATCAACAACTGTTCAGAGGGAGATATTATGGGAGCGACACAGCGCACCCTTGTAACACCTCTCCTGCACAAGCTGCACTGGCTCCCGGTGGTCTTCCGGGTGCGAGTCAAGGTGTTGGTCACCATCTTTAAAGCGCTCCATGGCTTAGGACCTGGGTATGTACGAGATCGCCTTCTGCCAACGATAGCCTCCCACCGGCCAATACGCTCCCACAGAGAAGGACTCCTCAGGGTGCCGTTGGTCAAACAATGTCGACTGGCGACACCCAGGGGGAGAGCCTTCTCTGTGGGGGCACCTGCCCTCTGGAATGAATTGTCCCCGGAGATGCGCACGATCCCCGACCTACGTACCTTTCGCTGTGCCCTTAAGACTCTATTGTTTCAACAGGCTGGGCTGGCTTAGAAAATGAATTTTAATTAGGTGTTTGTAGTTTTAAATTTTATAGGTATACATGGTTTTAATATGGCTGTACACCGCCCTGAGTCCTTTGGGAGGAGGGCGGTATAAAAATTTAATTAATAAATAAATAATAAATAAATAGATATACCTGCAATACATTGTGTTCCTCTTCTTCTCCTGTTGTAATTTCTATTTCCTCCAATAAATATCTTTGTGCTGTTTTGCTAGACAGGTAAGCAGCAGCTGATTCTGCTAGCGTTGAACCCTTAGCAAAATGAGGTGCTATTTCACAAGAAAATAAGGAAGAGAAAATGAAATTGCTATGGGAGGAAGGTCTTACAACAGTATTGAATATTATAGATATTAAATACATTATCTCCAAATTGACTTCAATTCAAAATGAGCTATTATTAACATGGAATTAGACACCTCTGTGGCAATGAAGCTGGTGAGATTGGATGGATTAACTGGTCTCTCTCTCTCTCTCTCTCTCTCAGGGGTGAAATTCACTTACCTTCCCTACTGGTTCGCAAATGTGTGCGCATCCACACATGCGCAAAGCCTTCTGTGCATGTGCAAAGCCTTCTGCACATGCATAAAGCCTTCTGCACATGGGCAGAGGCTGAAAATCATCGCAAAAAAGAGACATATGACGTCTGCACTGGTGGGCGGAGCTTCGCACAATTGGCCCTACCGTATTGCACGATCCGGAAAGAACCAATTGAATTTCACCCCTGATATACAGTGTTTGTGTGTGTGTGTGTGTGTGTGTGTGTGTGTGTGTTTGTTTGTTTTATTTTCGTAGGCCTTTATGTGTATTTCTCTTTAGCCAGGTTCTTCCTACGTAAACCAAGATTTTTATGCAGCCCTAATTCAGTGAAATCGCAATCCAAATTTTTCTTCAGGCAGCCAGCAAGCACCCTGTCCTTGGTCTCCCAATGGGCAGCAGGGTGCTTGCTGGTTGCCTAAAGGAAAAAAAAAAAAGCCTAGAAACTACTGGATTGTGATTTCATTGAACTAGAATGGCTAGAAAGAATTGCATATTCTTTCTAGCCATTGTACCTTTACAGGAAGGATATCTGAGAAGTGGGTGTGGCTCACCGAAGACGCCTTAAGAGGCAGAAATAGCTATCTGAGTCTCCCAGAGAGCAACACAGAGTTGCAGTTTGTCAGCAGAAAAAAGGCCCAGAAACTTGTGAATGAGATTTCACAGAACCTAGGGCTGTAGAACAACTAAGTTTACGTAGGTAAAACCTGGCTATATCAGGTTTTCGCGGGTGTTTGTATGTAGGTCTTTGGTTATTCGGGTCTTCTCCCACGTAAAATTGGAAGAAACAACACCTACTTGCCCATGGGGGAATGGTATGGAAATCTGGGGCACAGATGAGCTCCTTTTCACTGATATCCTTGGACTGCAATTCTGGGGATTTCTCAGGTTTCTAGAAAAATTGGAGAAAAATCTGATTTGAATTAATAGAATTAGGTCTGGAAAGATAACAAAAATACTGTGAGCGGACTTTTAAACATGTGAAAGGCATTGTAAATGTACACAGTGGCAGAGGCTAAGCTCGGCTCGGCTAAAATAGCATTAGGTAATCTGTGGTTCAGTATGTGAGAGAACTCAGACATTGTGTTAAATAATGTGCAGGAGGACATCATTATTAGTCTATAATATAATTTATTTGTTTTGGAACAGCAGGTTATGTGAATACATGACTGCGGTTTGTTTAACCTGTTCTTAAAATTCAGTCTGTTGCATGAACTAAGGCAGTAAGTGGCAGTCCCATGATTTCTCATACAATAGTGAGAAATGGGTACATTCCTATCCTGTCTTTAATAAAGCAAATTAATGTGATTTTATTTTTACAAATATCTTGCTATTTTATATAAGTCAAGTGGAAATTTTCTTTCAAAAATTAAATTTGATCCAGATTTTATCCACAGTAAATAGATTGTGGTGCCCTTTGACTCTAAATTTATTATTTATTAGAATAAAATATACTGTATTTTTCGGAGTAGAAGACACACTTTTCCCCCCTAAAAGGGGGTGAAAATTTGGGTGCGTCTTATGCACTGAATGTAGCCCCACCCACCCACTGGCCCACACTGAATGGTGTGTCATTCCCATTTCCTGCAGATCTGTTTGTTGGAAACACTAATTGAATTGGACTGACTTTTCAGCGCCTAATGGGATCTACTGACCACAAGGGGGCAATAGAGTGTAGATAAAAAGTTAAGGAAGTGTCCTATGCCCCTTTCCATCCCTTTGTTTTTCTCAGATATTTCATTACCAAAACTGGATAAGATCATCACTGCATTGTACAATGATAATGTTACCTAGTTTGGGTAATGAAATGTCTGCGAGAAAACAACCAAGTTTAGAGAGCACCAAGGACCCCTAATTTCAACCCTGAGCTACAAATATTCTCTTCTATTGGTATCACTAAGGATTGCCCAGGTGAGATTCCCACTCTTGGGGATCTTGCAATCAGCCACAGAACATTTCAACTCCAAACAATGTTGAAGATATGATTTGTTTAATAGCAACAGATGTAAAGAAAATAGCAGGTGAAATATATAAGGTGGGATTGGGCTATTACCTGCTGATTGGTGCAGCCGAAATGATTATTCAGAAATTTTTGAAATAAATATAAATTTTATTATTGGGTCAAATGCTGTTTAGATAGTATACTAAAATAAAATGATTTTTTGTAGCCTAGGAAAGAGCCAAACTCATAAGCAGTCAGTTTCAAACTGATAATTTATTGTCATTAAGAGTATTGCAAATATTATGAAATATATGTCTGAAATGACTGGACTGAGAAAAATCTCTCTTTAACTGTTATTTCCTGATTATCTAGATTTGAATTTAACAATGGGAAATGCAAATGACTATACCCTTCAAACTTAAATTCATTAATAAATTCATTGGTATTAAAGCATTCATTAATACTTACCAAAACTCTTTCTACTATATTTTCTCCAAATACAAAATTAGAATGCTCACTTTCTGAGACAGTTCTGTCTTTGGTTAATCGATTGCTTGAATAAAAAAAAAGGAATATGTATTTGTTTACTTACTTAATTACAAAAATATGTACATTGCTCTAAACCAAACAAGGCTCTAAATGGCTTATAAAATATTATGAACAGTGATGATAGATGAGAGGCTCAGATAGACAAATAGACAGTCAGACATCAGCCACTGTTCCTCCCGGGGTTATTTTTGACCCCATTTCAACCTGCACATTCTATTTTGTAACCCTGAGCTACCATACTGATTTATAGTAAGACCAGTTTATTCTAACCTTTACCTTGTTACTATTATGACCTAACTTTGAAAAGAGCTTTCCTTCCTTCCTTCCTTCCTTCCTTCCTTCCTTCCTTCCTTCCTTCCTTCCTCCCTCCCTCCCTCCCTCCCTCCCTCATGAAAAAAGCTCGTAAAATTCTCTCTATAATAATTCTATTAACTATCCAAGACTTGACCTTTGTTCTTTATGGTGGCATCCTTCTCAAATTTCCTTGTCTCTACTTCAAAATCTGAAAGTACGCCCCACTTTTCCAGGTTGTAAAGCGGCAACCCCAAATTATAATTCAAAATAATTGAAAAGGTTGACCAAATGACTGAATATTTCTTTCTTTCAATCATCATCATTTAAATAGATTTCAATTAACTTACTGCGTTGTGCTAGAGCTTGAAATCTGTAATGGGTGAGGAAGCTTTTGGGAGATATAGGCATCTTCAGACATCTAAAAATAATTCATTAAATCAAATTTCTTTCACGTGCACTCTAAAACACACAGACTGTGATAACCTCCCCGTCTGTTTTATTTTACCCACTACAACATTAGCTTCCAGAAGTAAGAAACCTGTATTGTTAAGTTCCCAAATTTGTCCTTTTCACAGGAACTATTTCTCCCAAAAAACAGAAAAAACAATTTTGTTGGATTTGGCTAACACATTTGCCTAACGAAGGCTTTGAAACATCCCAAAGGGGCTTTTCAACAGGCAGCTGGACTTCCTTGTTTTTTTTCCCCTTGAAAATGTTTTGCTTCTCATCCAAGAAGCTTCTTTAGTTCTTGGATGAGAACAAAACTTTTTCAAGGGGAAAAAAACCAAGTCCAGCTGCTTGTTTCAAAGCATCTTTGGAATATTTCAAAGCTTTCTCACATGAACTGAACTTCATGGCTGCAACAATAAGAACACGTACTCTTGATGGTGCATTATATTTTACCTGATTGTCTGTTTCATGATTCTCCTCGAGAAGATTTTCACCAGTTTTCTTTTTTTCTATTCTATATGTAGTCACCTGTGGCGGCTGCAGTCTGGCAGGCCTTAAAACCTCTCTTCGTCTGTTGCTCGCTGGAAGATCTTGAAAAATAAAATATAAAAAAGAAATTTAATTCATGCTATTCTTTCCTGATGACAATCTTCTTATATTTGGGTTTCTTAAAAGTTGCTCTTCCAAGTGAAAAAATAGAATTTTGTGATTGCTATAGCGCCTGGATATCTCTATTATTATTCTTCCTCAGGGACCATGGCAGCTAGATTTCCCTCAGGTTTAGCAAATATTTCACGGTTCTCATTTTCCGTGCACCATTTTAAATCTTTCATCTTTGAAGATATAGATATGTAGGATAGAAGTGATATACCTGCTTAAATCAAGTCTTATGACTCACGTCCACATGGATGTTTAAGCACTGAACTTTCATGCATCGTGTATCAGAATCGTCTGCCTGCCATACAGTCTATAAGGCTCGCACGCAAGGACACAGTTCTTGATAAGCTAGTTTTATGACAGATATCCGAAAAGCTATAATTGGAATAGAAAGCCAACAACGGAAAGCTCTAAAATTGAAATCATACCCAGAACAATCACAAGGTTGAAACCTTACTGTACATCCCTTTCTTCTGATGGCTTATGACAAATGAAGAGCTGGTTGTTCCTCTATAGGAAGAGTGACTGACAGCAGCATTCACCATAGCAACAAAATGTTCCTTCTGATAAATCATTGCATCTCAAACCTTTTATACATGTGTTGTGCAGTAGGCCTATGACTGTAATTGAAGCCACAATTTTGGTCATAAGTCGTGGTGCGCAGAGGTGGGTTTTACATAATTTTACCAACAGTTTGCCATGTACCGAAAATGTGAGCGCTTGCGTGCACGCCTTCCACACACACGTCCAACCTTCCACGCATGCGCTTTTCTCTCACGCGCAGCTTGCATGCGTGCATGTGGCTTATAAAATGTGGCTAAATAGGACAGCAAAGTGCCGGGGCAGATGGGCGGCCCCAGGCTCACCTGCAGGTTGCCACTACCGGTTTGCCCGAACCAGTCTGAACCAGCTGAATATCACCACTGGTGATGGGTAGTAAAGCAGGCCAACATTTGGCCATATCTGATTCTATGATCTTTTTTGTGGAAGTTGTAATGCCACAATTGTAAGGGAATCCGTTGTTGGCTATGGGACAGTGTCAGGGTTCCAATTAACACCCCCAACAGAATCAAAACTCCGAGGCAGGCATATTCCTCAAAGTGTAGATTTATTAGGCATGTCCTATTGGCACATCTGGGGAAACCCCTATCGGGTTTCCCCCTTAATTAAAAGTATATTTTTCCTTCCCCTGTCCATGCATTCCATCCCATGGTCCAAACAGGTCACAGTCCCAAGTTCATCTGGTCTCGCATCCCGCCTCCTGGCACCTGGTGGGAACATCCTTGGTTCTCAGAGGAAAGGATTTTGTTTTGGTTACAATCCCCTCGCTATCTCTACCTCCCCCCTCCTGTTCCCACAGCTCGATTGGCCTCCGCTGTGGCAGCCCTGGAGATGTCAGGAGAAAATGGCTCCAGGGCTGATAGGCAGATTATGAGGCAGAGGTAAACCCCAGCGTGTGGCAAAAACGTCATGTGACTATGGGGCTCTACCGGTTCTTTAGAACCGGTAGTAAAAGCGGTGGGAGGCTCCGCCCGCCCACCTGGACGTCATAATTGACTATCTGTGTATGTGCAGAAGCTTCTGCGCATGCACAGAAGCGTGCATGCGTGCGATCGAAGCGCACACATGGTCCCATTGCAAATCAGTAGTAAAGGTAAGTAGAACCCACCCCTAGGCTCTACCAATGGCTATAATGTAGGCCAATTGCCAAAGCATTTAAACTGCATGACTGCTTCGGAGGGGATTTTGGAATTTCAAATCTGGGTTGTAAATCCCCTTTTTTGGGCTACACCATAACTATGAACAGTTATTAAATGACTGTTGTCGTAAGTTGAGGACTAACCTATAAGGTCAAACTCATACAAAAGAGATACAGTGTTCAGTACAGCACAATAGTACCACACTACTTGATGAAAAGAGCTGTGTCAGTCACTGATCGATATCTATGCTTTGCCAATTTTCCTCAATCTTTTACCTTTTCTATTTCCTTCTCTACCAGCTTTTACACACCAAATAGGGATAAGATTGTTATATTTAAATAATTCTCCCTACCTTGTTCTGTTGCTTTCACATCAATACAATCTTCTGATAGGCCCGAAGTCATGAATACATTGTTCTTCTTTACTGTAAAGCAAACGTTTTCCAAAATATTCAACAAAATTTGTGTTCTCCCCCGCCATATGTTATATTATACCTAGCATCTTCTCAAGTTTTTCCAAGACTTTTAATGGTTTTTTTTTTTTAATTTTTTATTCATTTTTAAACATAAAACATAAAAACATATCTTTTTAGAGCAAAAGTTTGGTCCGGTATAAAATAAGTATAGATTTCAAATTTCATCCATTAACATCTTAAAAAGGAAAGAAAAAAAGGTAAAAAGAAGAAAAAGAAAAAACAGATCTAAACCCAATTTTTATCATTCAATCTAACATTTTGTTCTAACATTTAACATTCTATTATATATCACCCTAAATCTTAAATTCCAAATCTAAACAGCTTTTTATAATATTCATTTATCATTTTAGCAATCAGTATTTCATATATGTTCCTTACTTCAAAGACCCAAATTAAGTCAGTATTTCTTCAAAATTTCATCTAAAAATCAACATAGAATATTTTACTCCTCTCTTACAAACATTTCAAAATCATTTCACTTTTAATGATTTTTGTTGTTGTTGCTGCAAGAATAGTATTCAGTCCATTTAAACTCATCAAACCTCTCTTACAGAGATAATTGACTGAAGGGACCAGCCTGAAGATACAGACTAGCCCTTTGCAAAAGATATTTTTTGAGCCAGCAGGCTGATGGGGATAATCGAGGAAAAGGAAGCTGGAGCCAGCCAGAGAGGATTTGTGATATAATAATTTAATTTATTTTAGCAGGAGTCTAGTACTGATATGCCTTTTTCTGTCAGAACAATAAAGTGGCAGAAGAATGAAATTAATTTGAATGGGCCTAATTTGAAAAATGCAATGAGAGAGGGGGGGGATGGAAAGAAAATAAAGAAAAAAGGAAGAAAGAACATATATGTTCCCATATCAATTTTATGTATTCACTTTCTAGATCAACTTTTAACTTACCTGGCTGAGAAGGTGGAAATGTTGGAATGATGATAAAGGATGATGTTCTTGCTTGTTTCTTGGAACATACAGTTTCTGGAAATGTAAGTATTAAGTGTTTTTTCCCCCCAGTAGCATTTTACATTTCATAATCTTAACACAGATATTTATAGTTGAATGCTGATGTAGTTATAGTGGTACTTATTTTTGCTAACCAACAACAATCCAACAACAATCCAACAACACTGTCAAACTAGTTACTAGGTCTGCATTACTATTAATCTTGTCATCGTTCCTATCATTTCCTCCCACTTATGACTGTATGACTGTAACCTTGTTGCTGGTATCCTTAAGATTTATATTGACTGTTTCCCTATGACTATCATTAAGTGTTGTACCTTATGATTCTTAACAAATGTATCTTTTCTTTTATGTACTCCGATAGAGTATGCACCAAAACAAATTCCTTGTGTGTCCAATTACACTTGACCAATAAAGAATTCTATTCTATTCTATTCTATTCTATTCTATTCTATTCTATTCTATTCTATTCTATTCTATTCTATTCTATTCTATTCTATTCTAAAGAGGGGTTTTGGTATTTTGTTATACATATAATTTCCCCTCACTGTCATTCTGCTGTCATTTATTTGAAATGGTTAAAAATTAGAAGCATGATATTCAGCGCTTAAGTCCAGGAAGTAACATTTCAAACTACATTTTGGAAAGCTGTACTTGCCAGTGTAAATGGATATAAAACAAACGGTTAAGAGAGAAGCCTTACCTCTATAGGACTCTGACTCAGAGGGCTGAAAAGAAAAATATGAAGCTCTTGCACGTTTTCTGGGTCCACAGGGAACTAAAGGCAGAAAAACAGAACACATGATAAGCAGCACAGGGGCTTAGTCGGAAACACATGTCAAACCCACCACAACTATTTTATATAACAAATGTGGCAAATCCTTTGCACTGCTTATTTCTTTCCCTTTTCGTAATAAACTGACTATGGGCCACACAGTTTATGGATTGTGATTTTAGTATAGTTAGACTATGTATAATTGACAGACTGGATTTTATCTGTTATTTATTATTTTATTCTAGAATTTTTAATTGTATATTTATTGAGGGTTTTTCTTTGTTCTAGTCTATGACTGTAATAAAAATTAATGAATGATACGAACACATGATAATCGTAAAAAACTCCAGCCAATCCCTGTAATATACAGGTAGTCCTCAACTTACAACCATTCGTTTAGAGACTGTTTGAAATTACGACACTGAAAAAAAAATGACTTACAACTGATCCTTCCAACTTATGACCATGGCAGCGTGCCCATGGTCATGTGATCAAAATTCAGACACTTGGCAACTGGCATGTATGTACGATGGTTGCAGCACCTCATGGATCATGTGATTGCCATTTGTGACCTTCCCAAATGGCTTCCGACAAATAAAATCAATGGGAAAGCTGGATTCACTTAACAACTGCATGATTTGCTTAACCGCAACACTGATTTACTTGACCTCTATGGCAAAAAAGGTCATAAAATCAAGCATGACTCACCGCCTTGCTTAGCAATTTTGGTCCCAATGTGGTTGTGAAGTATCCATGGGGTGTGAGGACTGGTTGTAAGTTGTTTTTTTCAGTACTGTTGTAACTTTGAAGGGTCACTAAATGAATGGTTGTAAGATGGAGTCTACCTGTATTTGGAGTCTGAGGCCCAGTTCTAATGTTCTAACCAACCCAGGGGTGAAATCCAGCAGGTTCTGGAGAACCGGTAGTGGAAATTTTGGGTAGTTCGGAGAACCGGAAAATACTACCTCTGGCTGGTCCCAGAGTAGGGTGGGAATGCAGATTTTGCAATATCCTTCCCCCAGGAGGTGGGAGGGAATTGGGATTTTGCAATATCCTTCTCCTGGAGTGGGGTGGGAATGGAGATGTTACAGTATCCTTCCCCTGCCACGCCCACCAAGCCACGCCCACCAAGCCACGCCCACCAAGCCACACCCACAGAACCAGTAGTAAAAAATATTGAATTTCACCACTGAACCAACCCTTTCCACAAGTTTGACTAGAACGATTTCTGAACAGAAAGCCTGATTACCGTTTTCAGTCTTGTGCAATGGATCTTCCGCAGGCCTCTAAACAAAAAGAAAGATTGGTTAAACCTTAAATGAAAAGCTGTAGATGTCAAGTTTTTTTTTCTTTTTTTTTAAATAGATAGGATGGACATTCAGACTGTCAAGTTCTTTTTGCCAAGGCTGTCACTGATCTCTTGACCCAGTACAACTAAACCAGTTTCCTAGGCAAGAAACAATTTGTTTATGTAAGTCTAAGTATTGCAAAAAAAAGAGTGAAGCCAAAGAAAGGAATTAGTTTTTGGCGGTCAGCATAAAGTTGCACGTGCCTTTTTTAGTGGCTCAAATCCATAGCTTTTTCTTCCTGCTTTTCCATGAAGTAATAGTCTTTGAACAACACTTGGTAGTCTTGAAGCCAAGCCATCATTGAGACTTTGCACAGTGTGATTGTTGAATGTTTATATTCTACGTGACTGTCCATATCAATCAAAGTCTTTGAAAGTACACTGGAGATTATGCCAGATTCCCTTGTTCCTTAGATATATGAGCCACGGTGGTTCAGTGGTTAGAGTGCAGTACTGCAGGCTACGTCTGTTGACAGCCGGCTGCCTGCAATTTGGCAGTTCAAATCTCACCAAGCTCAAAGTTGACTCATCCTTCCGAGGGGAGTAAAATGAAGACCCAAATTGTTGGGGGAAATATGCTGACTCTGTAAACCACTTAGAGAGGGCTGTAAAGCACTGTAAAGCAGTATATAAGTCTAAGTGCTATTGCTATTGCTATATAGCAGTGGTGAAATGTAAAATTTGTTACTTCCGGTTCTGTGGGCGTGGCTTGGTGGTGGGGGTAATGTGACTGGGTAGGCATGGCCAACTTTTTTTTTTCCTTTTAAAAGCATTTTTTTCTACAACCTCTTCGGCCGAAGAGGTTGTAGAAAAAATGCTTTTAAAAGTCTCTGACGATCCCAGCTGAGCCACACGATCATCAGAGGCTTTTTTTTTTACTTTTTTACTTTTTTTAACGAAAAAAGCATTTTTTCGGCCAAAGTGGTTGTAGAAAAAATGCTTTTAAAAGTAAAAAAAAAAAAAAAGCTCAGCTGGGCGTGGGGGGGGGCAAGGATTTTTGCTACTGGTTCTCTGATCCACCTGCCGCCATTGCTACCGGATCGGGCGATCCGGTCTGAACCGGAAGCATTTCACCCCTGCTATATAGGCTTCAGCTCCCCTAATTCCTAGTTAGTAAGGCTAGGCTGAAAGTTGAATTCCTACACATCTGGACGGTACCTCCTGCGGAAGATAATTCCACCTTTTTTGGATGGAACCGTATCTTCTCCTCTTGAGCCAAAAAAGAACAACAGTTCACCATACACACAACAAATTTCATTAATCTTATTGTTACTTTACATAATGGAAATAATGAATATGTGTTTTCCATTCATACTAGGCATTCAGTGAAAACACTTTTTCTGGCTGCACTATGGGATGCCTGAGTTAGTGTGATGTGAACTGGAAGGAGCTCAATTCAGATATTATTCTGAATTCAATTAAAGGAGAAAGAGCAATCAAACCTGATGGCACCTTCATGCTTATATGCAGAATAACATTGGGTGGGGGGATGTATGTACGTACAAACATGTACCTCAGTGGTGGGTTTCAAATTTTTTTACTACCGAATGGCTAGATAATAAAGCATGGAAATGAAATATGAAATATGAAATAAATGTAATAATAAAATAGATGAAGCGGTTTTTTACGGGAGACAAGCCATTGTTAAATAATTGTTAAATGAGAATAATAGTATAAAGGGATATAATAAATTGTTAAATAAGAGAAACTGAATAACCTGTAAATTTTGAATATGGGATTAAGCACAACAGAATTATAACCGATCGATACATCGCTTACAAATTACAATTTTTGTAATTGTAATGGATGATGGTTGTTTTATGTTTTGTTTTGTTTAAAAATTCAAAAAAAATTCAAAAAAAATTTTTTTTTACTACCGGTTCTGTGGGTGTGGCTAGGTGGGCGAGGCATGGCTTGGTGGGCATGGCTTGGTGGGCGTGGCAGGGGAAAGATACTGTAAAATCTCCATTCCCTCCCCAATCCAGGGGAAGGATACTGTAAAATCTCCATTCCCTCCCCAATCCAGGGCAAAGTTACTGCAAAATCCCCATTTCCTCTTGATCAGCTGGGACTCGGGAGGCAGAGAATAGATGGGGGCAGGGCCAGTCAGAATTTTTACTACCAGGTCTCCAAACTACTCAAAATTTCCGCTACCAGTTCTCCAGAACAGTTCAGAACCTGTTGAAACCCACCTCTGATGTACCTAAATAGGACATCACATTAATCCATGTTTTCCCAATCACACTATCATAAATATTTTGTATGTGTGCAGTTGATTCACAAAGATAAAAAGGGGTCTATGTCAATTAGTATTTCTCTTTGTGAAGATACTGTTTCTATGTAGACTGTCAAGCTCCCGACTGATGAACCCAACCAAGCAAGCAAACATGAAACTTTCCAGTCTCTTTGTACTAAACTTTATTGGATACCTCATATCAGCATGAATCAAAGCAAAACCAACTCTAATTAATCCCCATGGTTTTCACATAAAGAATCAAATTCCCCTCCCCTCATTAGTTTGTGTCACCCAGATGGCTGAACGACCTTGGTTCCCACAGAACCGGATTCTTGTTGTCTGCTGTCTGGAACTGGCATTCCCCTCCCCTCCCCTTCCCCTCCCCCCCCCAGTCTGTGTGGCAACTGAGAAGCGACAACAGTTGAAATCAGCACAATTCCAAGTTGAGGTTGACACAGACATTCAAATAAACTGGCAATCCCACTTCACCCACCATGTGGATCCACGTACGCCGAGTAAATTATCTTAAACAAATGCCAGAAGGACGGGACGACTTTCAGGTCTTACCTTGCACGGTCGTTCCTTCTTGAAGACAAACATGGGCTGCGCAATCACTGAACTATCTGGAAGTAGAACAGAAAATCCCAACATGAAATCATGTAGACCAGTTTGTTGTCTGCAGATTTCTATTTTTTCTCTCTCTCTTCTCTTGAAAATGCAATTATTTGGTCTTCAAAATCACATTGTCTTCAAATCTGCAAGAGTCACCTTTTCTATTTAGGGACACAGATATAGCAATAGCACTTAGACTTATATACCGCTTCATGGTGCTTTACAGCCCTCTCCAAGCGGTTTACAGAGTCAGCATATTGCCCCTAACAATCTGGCTCTTCATTTTACCAACCTCGGAAGGATGGAAGGCTGAGGCAACATTAAATCGGTGAGGATCAATCCCCTGGCAGTCAGCAGAATTAGCCTGCAATACTGCAATCTAACCACTGCCCCACCACTACACTTATTGAAAATGTAGAATTTGTGTACAAAAATGCCTATGTGATTCAGCTACAGACTTCTAACTTGAGAAAATATGGAAACAGAATCCCACTATGCTTTAGAACCCGAGAACATAGTTATTGCTGCTCCTGGATTCAGACTGCCGGTGTGTTCCACAGACAGACTGTAATTAGATACAATTAATTTTTATTATTACGTGTAGTTTCTATATGTCAGGAAGTATTGCTATCATAGATTAGGCAAAATCTATCCAATTTGTCTAATATTAACTATATATTGTTTGTTTGTTTAATTGATCTCCTTCCTTTCCTTTAGTGCAGGGGTGTCAAACTGGCAGCCCATGTGCCGGATGCGTCACATGCAGGCCATGCCCACCCCAGGTCCACAAAGGGGATAAAATGTCGCGATATATCACATGACGGCAACATGACACCACGAGTTTGACACCCATGCTCTAGTGGTTCATCTTCTTCTCCACTCCATTTTCCCGCCAGACAACCCCATGGATTGAGAGAGGGGCAGGCCCAAAGCCCCTTCTGAGATTTCATGGATGAGGGCAGACTTCTTCGGGTTCTCCCTGGTCTTAGTCCAACATCTTCACCACTATACCGCTAAAGACATCTCCCTCTTTCAGTGGAGACTAAAATATCCAGTGAACGGCTACATGACGCCACAGGTTTGGTCATCTTGAAATTAAAGGATTATTCTTTGACATTTACTAGAAGTAACGTTAGTGTGAAAATCCAATAAACATCTATGTGTAATCATACACCATTTTAAAAAGGCCATGCTGTTTGCTTGTACACAGGACTCAATTTATAAGAACATAATAAAATATTTATCCGAAATTATTAATAATTATAGCCCTGAACTGCAGAAACATGGGTAGAATTCTATTCCTTCAGGGAGCTATTGAAAACTGAACTGTATATTTAAAGAAAACAGATTAACATAGCTCACAAAGCTATAATTTAAGCCCAGTTTGAATCATCCCTCAAGACTCGAATAACATGTCTGACTTTACCTCAAGGAAAACATATGAACATATTAGTTGATTTATCACACTTACATTTAAGATATTTAGAGATAACTTGGGCTTCATTGATACATTTATTAATGCTATAATCTTCTGAAACTGTTCGCAAGTGTAAAACTGGCACTTTACAGGATATCCTTTGTATGTGAGCATATATATATATAAACACATGTCTTCCGAAACTTTAAAAAGATCATAATTATGGTACATATCCTATCCTATACAAATATTTCCAGTTCTCATCCAAAGGTGGGTAAAAATGTAAAGAACTGGTGGAACAATCCTAGGAAAAGAATTATATAAGGGAGGAAATTGTTGGGCACCCTGTCTTTGTATCAATCAAAAGTATGACACTTTTCTGCATGATTACAGATGAAAGATAGCATTTTCTGGAAGAAAAAAAAACATCATTCCCCCAAATGTTGTATCTGGGAGCATCTTTAATATCAGAAGCTGCATGTTTTATCAATTCTCAACTCAGTACTGTATCTCTGGAAGAGCACCTCTGGAAAATAAAAATCCAACCCTATTTCAAGGCCTCTAGTGAAGGAGAAAGAATAGGCTCCCGGCCCTCTCAATTCCTGGCAAATAGATGGGGAAGAAATTGAGGTAGTGACATTTTATTTTCCTGGGCTCCAAGATCACCGCACATGGGGACTACAGCCAAGAAATTAAAAGACACTTGATCCTGGAGAGGAAAGCTATGGCAAATCTAGACAGCAGAGACATCACCCTGCCAACAAAGGTGCATATAGTCAAGGCTATGGTTTTCCCAGTTGCAATGTATGGCTGTGAAAGTTGGACCATAAGGAAGGCTGAGTGCCAAAGAATTGAGGCCTTTGAACTATGGTGCTGGAGAAGACTCCTGCGAGTCCCTTGGACTGCAAGGCGAACAAACCGGTCAGTCCTAGAGGAGATCAACCCTGACTTCTCTTTAGAAGTCCAGATCCTGAAGATGAAACTCAAATCATTTGGCTACCTAATGAGAAGGAAGGACTCACTGGAGAAGAGCCTAATGCTGGGAACAATTGAAGGCAAAAGAAGAATGGGATGACAGAAAATGAGATGGTTGGATGGAGTCACTGAAGCAGTCGGCGTGAGCTTAAATGGACTCCAGGGGATGGTAGAGGACAGAAAGACCTGGAGGAACATTGTCTAAGGGGTCTCGATGGGTTGGACACGACTTCACAACTAACAACAACAAGTGAAGGAGAACCAGTCCTGCCATACTGTTCTCCTGGCTGACGGTTCGTATAATCAGAAAAGTTTTCCTCAACTGCAATCTGAACTTTCTTCCTTATAATTTTTATCCCCTGGTTGAAATCCTGCCCTCTAGGTCAATAGAGATTAAGCGCATTCCCGCTTCTCAGGAACAGCCCTTCAGATATTTACATAACAGAATAGCAAGAGTTGGGAGGGACTTTGGAGGTCTTCTAGTCCAACCTCCTACCCTGTGCCAATGGCATTCCAGACGAATGGCTGTCCAGTCTCTTCTTAAAAGCTTAAAAGTTAGATCCTTTAACTGTTTTACATAGGATTTCTAGGACCCTTCCCCATCTTAGTAAACCTCATCCTAATTTGCTCCATTGTCTCTTTTGAATTGATTTATAAATGTAGTTACAAGATTTAAAAATTAGTAGTATGATTGAATATAATTACTCTATTAGTATAATTCTAATACCATTCTAATTCTAATAATTCTAATTATGTTTCAGCACAGTGAGGAAGATATCTACAGCTGAGAAAGCTCTGTGCTGGCTTTTGAACGAGTCTAAACAGCGATGGGATAGAGTGGGTTAGAGATTATGATGTTGGGCTGGAATTAGAATAATGCAGGTTCAAATCCATATTCAGATAGAACATCTACCTGGATGGTTTGGTGCTTATTATGCCTCAGCCTAACCTCCCTTGCAGAATCATTGTAGTGGGAATAAAAGTGGGGAAGAAGAATGACCTTGAGCCTCTGGAAAAAAAAAAGCAGAATAGGAGGAGGCAGGAGGCAGGAGAAAAGATTTTGAAAAACAATACCCCTGACTCAGTGTGATCAGATATTGATAAATCACTGTGTACCAAAGCTTCAAGGCCACTGAAAGTTGGCAAGAGTCAAGCATTTTTCTATACCAAAATTAGAAGCAATTTTTTAAATAGCTAAAGCTCTGAGTAGGGAGGAACTGAGGATATGACCGTGATTGGTTGATTTCTGAATGGCAATGTACACGAAGGGACATCACTGTATTATATTAAAGAACAACAGACTGGTTCCTTTGGCCAAAGTGGTTAGGAATACTGGGAGTTGATGTTCAATAAATCTGGACCGACCCATTGATTAAATGGGTCTATACTGGCAGTAGCTCACTAGTCTAATTGCCTAGTCAAGTGATGCTCAAATTTTGCACTGCCTGTACAACTCCCTAAAATAATAAATAAATAAAAATAAAACAAATGATTGTTGTTGTCATTAAAGTTGGCCATGAAATAAATGTGCCATTTTTAATAAATAAATAAAAACATGTTAATCTCTATATCAGAGAAATCCTCAAATTCTGCTCTATAGGTTTGTACAGATGAAACCAGAATGTTGGATGGGGTTCCCACATTTCCTATGCAAATCTGATTGGGTTTTTAAAAATTGTGACCTCCCAAATTATTTGCAACTCTTCCAAATTGCTTGCAACATCCCATAATTTGAGAACCTCTGGGCTGAACAAAGGCTCCCATTAGAAGTATATCTATATTTCCATAATACTTTTGACATAGATATGGGTGGCCAGAATTCCATCCATCTTTTATTATGTGGGAAGATTCCAGATACCATGGAGGAAAAAATCATAAGAAAATCACCTTCATCGGAGAAATGTGCATAACATGTTCCCCCCTTTTACTAAGTAATGCATGGGAACTTGTCTTTCCTGCAAATATCCATTTTTTCAATAATTTCCTCTCCCATCAGCCTCCTTTCTCATTTTGAAGCCTGGGTGAAGGGGGAAAAAATTACAAGACCAGGAAGAATTTGGAGAGAGTATCAGCACTGGTGATGAAATTATTTATTTCAGTTCCCATGGATTCTTGTCATTCCAAGTGTGCATGCTGCTCCTCTGCATCAGTTTGACAAGAAAAAGTTTTTTAAATAGTTTTTTACATACTTTCTTGCACATTTTTCCTTATCCATACAACTTGGTTGCACATACTGTATGTCTTTTGGACAGCGGTGTTCCGTTAATGTACCGTAATTTTTCCACATTCTTCCAAGTTAGATAAAGAACAAATTAAGCACAAAACAAGAAATGCTTTAATGTGTGAACAGCAAGTTACTCCTCAGTTAACTCTTTCAGCCTCTTAGCAGCATTATTAGAAAAATATGGACTTGAGACTTATATTCTATTCTATTCTATTCTATTCTATTCTATTCTATTCTATTCTATTCTATTCTATTCTATTCTATTCTATTCTATTCTATTCTATTCTATTCTATTCTATTCTATTCTATTCTACTTTACTCTACTTTACTCTACTCTACTCTACTCTACTCTACTCTACTCTACTCTACTCTTCAGAACCAGAGCATATAGTTCTACTTTAATTCCAAAAATATTTTTTTTTATGAAAACCTTTTCAGTGAAGGCCATT
The DNA here is from genome assembly GCF_059756535.1 of Pantherophis guttatus. Classification (NCBI taxonomy): domain Eukaryota; kingdom Metazoa; phylum Chordata; class Lepidosauria; order Squamata; family Colubridae; genus Pantherophis; species Pantherophis guttatus. The sequence goes on from NC_142064.1 coordinate 21,509,726, forward strand.
TCTGGCACTCATGCACCCATTCATAGGGAACAAATGGTTCTGTACACCTTAAATTCAAGGAAGAACTATTCTGACCTGTAGAACAGCTTACAATGGTTTTCTGTAAGCTTGCCTTGTATTGTTGGCATGCAAAACTAAAGAGTTGGTGAGAACTTTGTTCATAAATGCGGTTTCAGAATTCATCAAGTTCATTTCTAATTATTGCATTCCTCCAATCCTTCTCTGATTCGTATTTAAATAGCCCAGATCTTCTCTTGCATTATTTCTACCTACCTGATTGGCTACTACTGGCATGAGATGGATGGATGAGATGCCTGTGCCTCTCTTTCTGCCGATCTCTCATTTCCTGCTAGCATTTCAGGAAGAAGTTGGGAAAGAAGGAGCGAGAAGTTTGAAGGGTTATTGATCCGTGGTGGTGCAGTGGTTAGAATGGGGTACTGCAGGCTACTTCTGCTGACTGTTGTTTGGCAGTTCAATTCTGACCGGCTCAAGGATGACTCAGCCTTCTATCCTTCTGAGATCGGTAAAATGAGGACCCAGATTGTCGGGGGCAATATGCTGACTCTGTAAACTGCTTGGAGAAGACTGTAAAGTTCTGTGAAGCGGTATATAAGTCTAAATGCTACTGCTATTCCTGAGGCAGAAGAAGAAACTCCAAAGTTGAGCTTTGGAGCCATTGGCAATTGGCATAATAAAACCCCATAGAGAAGCAGTTCAGCTTCTTCAGAGTTAATTGAATTCAGACTTGAAGAAACTTATTCTTTACTGTAGAAAACATGATCCATTCATCCATTCTTTGGAGTCTAGAAAAGCATTTTATTTCAGAAAAAAAAATGCAAGGAGAGAAATGTAGAGAACATTAAGGGCTCTTCCAGACAGGCTACACTTCCAGCAAAGGATTGAGCTATTTCATCCATTCGATGGTTCATTTATTTGTTCATTCATTCATTCATTCATTCATTCATTCATTCATTCATTCATTCATTCGCTCAGATTTGGCATGGCCTGGACTCTGATTGGATAGTTTCGGACGGGATGACGGAGGCGGGTCTCGAGACTGTTATCTGGGAGGAGTTTGACCCTGTGACTCCTGAGGACATGGACAGGATTTTGGGGAGGCTTAATGTTACCACATGTTTACTGGACCCGTGTCCCTCCTGGTTGGTACTGGCCTCCCGGGAGGTTACACGAGGCTGGTTTCAGGAGATTACCAACGCTTCGCTGGGTGAGGGTGTCTTCCCAGCCGCCCTGAAAGAGGCGGTGGTGAGGCCCCTCCTCAAGAAGGCTTCCCTGGACCCGGCTGTTTTAGCTAATTATCGTCCTGTCTCCAACCTTCACTTCGCGGCGAAGGTTGTCGAGAGTGTGGTGGCGAGGCAACTTCCTCGATTCCTGGATGAAGCTGTCTATCTAGATCCGTGCCAGTCGGGCTTCAGGGTGGGTTACAGCACGGAAATGGCATTGATCGCATTGGTTGATGATCTCTGGAGGGCTCGGGACAGGGGTTGCTCCTCTGTCCTGGTCCTCCTAGACCTCTCAGTGGCTTTTGATACCATCGATCATGGTATCATGCTGCGTCGGCTAGAGGGGTTGGGAGTGGGGGACACTGTTTTACGGTGGTTCTCCTCCTTTCTCTCTGACCGTATGCAGTCTGTGTTGATGGGAGGGCAGAGGTCGACCTCGAGGTCCCTCACTTGTGGGGTGCCGCAGGGATCGGTTCTCTCGCCCCTCCTGTTTAACATTTATGTGAAGCCGCTGGGCGAGATCATCCGTGGCTTTGGGGTGAAGTGTCAACTGTATGCTGATGACACGCAGTTGTACATTTCAACCCCAGGCCACCCCAAAGATGCCCTTGACGTGATGTCCCGTTGCCTGGAGGCCGTGCGGATCTGGATGGGGAGGAACAGGCTCAGACTCAACCCCTCTAAGACTGAGTGGCTGTGGTTTCCGGTGTCCCGATATAGCCAGTTTACACCATTGCTGACTATTGGGGATGAGATCTTACCCCCCTCAGAGAGGGCTCGCAACTTGGGCGTCCTCCTGGATTCACGGCTGTCTTTGGATGATCATATGACGGCCGTGGCCAGGGGGGCTTTTTATCAGGTTCTCCTGATTTCCCAGTTGCGCCCCTTTCTGGATCGGGATGCCTTGCGCACAGTCACTCACGCCCTCGTCACTTCCCGTCTGGATTATTGTAACACTCTCTACATGGGGCTCCCCTTGAGGAGCACCCGGAGGCTCCAACTGGCGCAGAATGAGGCCGCACAAGTAATAATGGGGGCGACCCGTCGCTCCCATGTAATACCTCTCTTGCGCGAGCTGCACTGGCTCCCAGTGGTCTTCCGGGTGCGCTTCAAGGTGTTGGTTACCACCTTTAAAGCGCTCCATGGCTTAGGACCTGGCTATCTACAAGACCGCATTCTGCCACCCATTGCCTCCCACCGACCAGTACGCTCACACAGAGAGGGCCTCCTCAGGGTGCCGTCAGTCAAACAATGTAGACTGGTGACCCCCAGGGGGAGAGCCTTCTCTGTGGGGGCCCCTGCCCTCTGGAATGAATTGCCCCTGGACATACGAAGGATCCCCGACCTCCGTGCCTTCCGTCGTGCAGTGAAGACGCTGTTATTCCAGCAAGCCGCTCTGATGGGATAAATGGTTTTAATTTGGTTTTAATGGGGTTTTAAAATTGGTTTTAAATGAGAGTTTTAAATTCGGCCTATGATTTAATTATTTTAATCTGCTTTTAAATTCTATTTTGTACACTGTTTTATTATGGCTGTTCACCGCCCTGAGTCCTTCGGGAGAAGGGCGGTATATAAATTAAATAAAATAAATAAAATAAATTATTTTTATAAATAATTTAAGATGGCAAATAAACCTAATATTTCTTCCTCTTCCCATTTCCCCCACAACAACAACAACACTGTGTTGTGGGTTAGCTGAGAGAAAGTGCCAGACCCAAGGTCACCTAGTTGGCTTTCATGGTTAAGGTGGGACTAGAATTCACAGTCTCCTGGCTTCTAGCCAGGTGCCTTAACCACTAGACCAAACTGGCTATGCCCTCTGCTCAGAAGCTGTGACTGGATCCTTATGAGTGTAAGCTTTCTTGGATTCCCCTGTTCCAATCATAACTTCTCTTCTTATGAAGAAATCCTGTTTCAAGCAACAAGGGCCATTGCAGAATATAGAAGCACTTCACAATAATAGTAGAAAACAGAGGTGGACAATAGTGAATACTAAACAATTGTTTGTGCTCAGCTACTGGTCAAGGTAGGCAATTGCTGATTGGCTGTTTATCCTTTGTAAGCTCTACCATGTTTGCAAACATGCTTGGGCAATAACATTTTGAAATGCATGGCCATGAAAGTAGACTGAATCAATCCCAACTGTGTTTTAAAACATATTCAGAAGAATTCAGTGATAGAAAAACTAATAAGAAGACTGTAAGAAAGAAAGCAGACTGATTGGGGATGGGTAGATGCATGCGGAAGTAAGCAATGTCCTTCTAGAGTTACAAGCTTGTTAATGATGTAGACTTATCAGACTTGATTAAAATAAAGGTATCAGTTGGTGGCCTCTACAAATGAGCACATTCTCACATGATGTCAGTCTTGCAAAGTACTCCAGACAAGAAACACATCCAGAAGTCTTAGCTTTACATTTATTATAAGGTTACATTACTTTAAGAGAATTTTCCAAGTCTGAAAGTACAATTCTCCTTCGTCTTTATGCTCCAGGAAACTAGGGAGGCTCCATTCTGAGTCATTTAACATAGCTTCATTGTTTCTGTGGGCTCAGCGGCCTCTTATCTCACTGTTGTCTAATCTGCGGCTCTCTCTCCTCTCGTCTCCCAAGGTCACTCCCACATATCATATCCCATGGACTGTTCTTATACATCCATCCCAAGGTCATTGAGTGGCTATTCTGTCACAATAGGGGCGCAAAAATAGGGAAGTTCCAAAGAAAGACCATATTGTTTGAAGCTTTTGAGGCAGCAGTATCTGCAAGTTTCACCTAAAAGCACCCACTGGCAACCTAATGGATGGAGAGAAAAGTAAGAGAAAAGTAAAATTTTACATTTAGGCAAGAAAAACCAAATGCACAAGTATAGAATAAGGTGGTACTTGGCTCAACAGTAGTAACTGCAAGAAGGATCTTGGAATCCTAGTGGACCAGCACTTGAATATGAGCCAGCAGTGTGCTGTAGCTGCCAAAATAGCCAATGCAGTCCTAAATTGCATTAAGAGAGGGATAGAATCAAGATCACATGAAGTGTTAATACCACCTTATAATGCCTGGGTAAGGCCACACTTGGAATATTGCATCCAGTTTTGGTCACCACGATGTAAAAAAGATGTGGAGACTCTAGAAAGAGTGCAGAGAAGAGCAACAAAGATGATTAGGGGACTGAAAGCTAAAATATATGAAGAACGGTTGCAGGACCTGGGTATGTCTAGTTTAATGAAAAGGAGGACTAGGGGTGACATGATAGCAGTGTTCCAATATCTCCGAGGCTGCCACAAAGAAGAGTGAGGGGGGGGTTTCAACCTATTCTCCAAAGCACCTTAAAGCAGGACAAGAAGTAATGGATGGAAACTAATCAAGGAGAGAAGCAACCTAGAACTAAGGAGAAGTTTCCTGACAGTTAGAACAATTAATCAGTGGAACCACTTGCCTCTAGAAGTTGTGGGTGCTCCAACACTGGAAGTTTTTAAGAAGAGATTGGACAATCATTTATCTGAAATGATATAGAGTTTCCTGCTTGAGTACGAGGTTGGACTAGAAGACCTCCAAGGTCCCTTCCAAATCTGTTATTCTATTGTTCTGATGGCATCCTGCAGTTTTTTTTGGGGGGGGGGGGAAGGATGCACGGAGAAGCATAGGCAGCGTGGGGCACCGAGATAGAGGAAGGGTGAAATAACCTGACACAGCAGCCTCACCTCTCCTCCCTCCCTGTCCTGTTCAGAAACTACAGCAGGTTACATGCTCTGACCAGCTGATGTGGCAGGAACTAGTTATAACTAGGTTGCGCTGGTCTGAGGCAGCTCAGTCCGTGTTGTGACTCAGAGACTGCTGGACAAGTCACTACTGAAGCCTGCCAAGAACAGGAATAATGCAGCCCTTTCTGCCAAGAGTAGACTGGGCAATAAATTTGTCTCCCAGCTTCATAAATAATGACTACAGACTGAGCCTCTCATTTTCCTCCTCACTTTTTTAGGTATGTACAGAACACTCTGGGACTATAGCAGAAACCAATTTGTCCCTTTCTGTTATGCATAATTGAAGCCGGGCACAATTTACATATTTTTCCCCTTTTTCCCACATTTATTTTCCTGATGGTAGTTCTCTCTGCCCCAAAGAGGCCCACCAAGCAACTTTCTTTTAGCTATTTTAACAAAGTTAAACACTGGCATTTTTTTTTGCTTTATAAGGATACGGCTAAGTATGTTTTCTTGCATGGGACAATTGCCCCCATTGAGTCTGGGTAAAGACAAACAAGCTGCCATTTGTAGCTAGAATGAGAAAGGATCAACATTTGCTTCACTGAAGGTAAATAATCCCTGGTCCGTTAACACAAATGGAAGAAAATTTATACATTAGAAAAGCTTGGAAGGTAGTTATGCACGTCTGGGAAGAAGTCAGAAACAAGTTCTCAGGTTGGAGTCATCACTGTAAACTAAGAAGGGGAAAGCCGATAATCTTATAATTTTTGAAGTCAAGAGATTTTAAGGCTGTAGCCTTAGCATATTTTGGAAATAAATACTTTAAAGCAGGGGTCTCCAACCTTGGCAACTTTACAACTTGTGGACTTCAACTTCCAGAACTCTGTGAGTTGAAGTTCACAAGTCTTAAAATTGCCAAGGTTGGAGACCCCTGCTTTAAATAACCTAAGTTTGGAATTAAAATAAAATAAAATTTAATTTAAATCATTTTGAAACACGTCTTGAAATATTCATGAAACATACAACTTTGGGTGCAATTTTTTTCTAAAAAAATAAATTACATGGACTTACTAATAAGTAGGTGTGAATCTGATATAGGCTGGAAACAGACAATTTTCTAGAGAGAAAATTGTAATCTGTACATAGTAGATAAGGCCAACTTGCAACAGGAAACATTCAGTTGGTTTGGTTCATATTTTACTGCGAATTTACTAGATTTGCACTTTCTGAATGTTGTATATAGTAGAATGGTAATATTTGCAATTTCTAAATTTTGCAAAGAGGTTGGTTTTTTTTTAAAGAAAATAGGAGTGTACGAACAAAAATGTATTACATTAGTGAAAAAATGTGACAGTGTGTGTGTGTGTATGTATCTCAAATAGATTAAATTTTCTTTGCAGTCTTAATATATAAACTAATATGGAAAGAAAATGAAATAAACCATAACAGAAATTGAAAAAAACCTGATTCAACCATTCCTATTCTAAATCTGAAATGTTTTGATGGGTCAACCACAATTTCTTGTTCATTTATACTGTTGGGACTACAGCCACCTGAATTCCATATCCAACATAATGACTTATCAATCTACAGAAGTCTTTTGTAAGTTCTCTAATCACTTTTACAGTATCTATAATGGTTTTTTTATGCCACCAGTGCCCTACTTGTCAATAGTTTATGAAATAGGAGATGTTTAGCTTGATCCCCTGACACCAATATCATTGCCAAGAAGCACTGAAGCCACAGAGCTAAAAACAGGACTTGCCTAACCCTGTTGAAACTGGAACAATGTGTTTCAAAGCAACATCACCGCTAAAGATGGTGTTGTTTCTCATTGAAGTTTGACTATGCCATTGATTACATCATCTATGTTGATTTAAAGAATATTGTGCTAAATCAGAACTTGGGGAACTCAAGGAGGATATGTAATAAAGGAGATTGTTAATATGTTCTAAAAAGAGAAGATGCTTTATGGCCACATTTTGGCAACCTGATGCTCTCTCAGAATTTCCATTGTAATAATTTGTTTGAAATGGTATAGGATCTCCTGCTTGAGCAGGGGGTTGGACTAGAAGACCTCCAAGGTCCCTTCCAACTCCGTAATTCCATATTCCGTTACAATGCTATTGGTGCCAAACTTTAGCAAATGCAGAAGACTGGGAAGTGCAAAAATCCTAAAGTCATTCCAATGTCATCCAGCAAAATTTCAAGAATGTATTAAAATATGGCATAGATTAAGATGAACTTTGTGCAGGAAAATAGGGGAAGGCATCATAATGTTCAACAATTTGGACTGATTTCAGATCGTTGCGGTTATGCCAGTTATGAAAGGGAGGTCATATTTTTTCAGACATTTGGATTTGTTTTCCCTTTTGAATTTATTTTAGTGGTTGCATTGCAATTTTTCTATGCTGCTTCACTCAACATACCAAGGATTGTGCTACTAATATTAGGCAACCATGCCTCTAAAATCCAGTTAGGCAATTTGAGGGATGTCCACTCTCTGTAACAACTAAATTTCATGGCCCTCGTGAGGTTTGATGGTTTTGGGTTGCCCATCAGTGATGTGAATAATGATCAAAATCACTTGGATCTAAACACTGGCTTAATTAAAAAGCTCAGTGGATCCATTTGGGCTAACCTCTTCCTTAGATGCAATTATAAAAATATATGCATTGCCCCACTCTTGGGAAGAAGGGCAATACATGTTTTAAATATATGAATTAATGTGTCTACAAATATTCAAAATACCTACAACCTTTAACTGACTGCAATGACTGGTAGTAAGAAGATAATAGAACCATGAAAAGAATTCTACTTGGGGCAGGTTTAAAGCACTGAATACAGTGGTGGGTTCCCCTGGTTCGGACCGGTTCGCAAGAACCAGTAGTAAAATTGGTGGGAGGCTCCGCCCACTGACCTGGACGTCATCAGGAAGCTTCTGCGCATGCACGAGCGAAGCGAGCGCACCCGTGCGGCCCTGTTGCAAACCAGTAGTACAGGTAAGTAGAACCCACCCCTGACTGAATACCATGAGAAAAACCTTGAACAAATCCTAAGTATTCCTCCCTTATTTCTTCATACCGCAAATAATCAAATTGGAGAGGATTTTGATACATCCAACCCTAAGCAATCTTATGATATTTTGTCACTAAGGTATATGGTCAAGTTTTTAAAGCCTTCTGAAAGACCAACAGGGTTTGTACTTTCTAATCTCTGAAGGGAGAAATTCCACAAAACAGGGGCTACAGCAGAGAAGGCCCATCTTCTGCTCCTTGGGAACTGAACCTCTTTGGCTGGTGGGATCCACAGTATGCCTAATCTGATGGACTGAATTGTACAGAAATATATTCTTGAAAAATCCCTTAGGTAACCTCATTTTTGCCATTATAATAGTTGAAAATTTGAAGATTCCCAAAAATTATTTAGGGGTGTCACAGAGTCCCATGATCTGCAAGTGTTGCATTGCTGACCCATGATATAAAATATATTTTCTACTGCATAGATCTTAAGTTAGAAAGTATTTTATGATTATATTATTTTGTTGTTTGTATGTACACTGAGCGCTTATGCATCAGAGACAAATTCCTTATATGTCCAATCACACCTGGCAAATAAAGAATATTCTATATTCTATTCTTTCGAATGATTCTCCACTGCAAAATTCTGAATTTTATTTCTCTTTATCTCAAAATGTCCCAGATATAATCAAAGTGATAAAACATTCATACACTCTGTAATAGTACTTGACTGTTACTCCCAACGTTTCCAATATATTTGTCAGGTTGGGAGAAAAATTATTTTTAACAATCAGTTAGAAGGGTAGAAACCAATTGTAGGATATTCAATTCAGTATCAGAATAATGTTCCAAAGACTCTAATGCCTCCCTCTATGAAAAAATTAGAATGATACGGCAAGTGACTTAAAATGGCACTGTAATTTTATTAGCAAATTTTCTTTCTATGTTCCATTTTTTAAAAATATGAAATCCTCTCTTTGGTTTAAAAAAATGTCACCTGAAGATGAATCAAATAATTAAATATATATATATATCCTGTATATAACAAATTGTGACTGATGAATCAGGTTGTTAGTGGTGAAGGCCCATGTTCTAAATCTCTGAAATTTTGAAGTCCTTCGAAAAGCTCAGTGTAAAAGCTACATGTAATCTCTGTCATTCTATCCATCCGGAAGCACATTTTCCAAACTGAGTTTGAAGCATTGTGCGGACCTCCCCCGAATTAAAACTGTACATTGCAATATATGGTAGATGTTGACATTAATTATTAGCTTCAGTCCAGTGGTGAAATCCAAATTTTTTTACTACCAGTTCTGTGGGCGTCGCTTGGTGCGCATGGCAGGGGAAGGATACTGCAAAATCTCCATTCCCACCCCACTCCTGGGGGAAGGATACTGCAAAATCTCCATTCCCATCCCACTCCTGGGGGAAGGATATTGCAAAATCTCCATTCCCACCCCACTCTGGGGCCAGCCAGAGATGGTATTTGCCAGTTCTCCAAACTCCTCAAAATTTCCGCTACCGGTTCTCCAGAACCTGTCAGAACCTGCTGGATTTCACCCCTGCTTCAGTCTTCTATGATTGCTTCTGAGTTTCTATGTTTGCTGAGAAAGCAGCTCTTCCTACTTAAACATACGGACATTGGCAAATTACTTAAAAGGCTTATTGAAAAATGATGTTAAACCTAATATCCTCCAACCCAACGTAAAATCATAAATAGATAACCTTAATGAATCTTTCCTGCAACCAAGGACAATCATTTGAACGGGTTAATGCAACTTCTCAGGTATTCATGGCTAGGTTGCCCTCAGAGGTTCCAAGTCAGAGCCTAAATTGTTCTCAGCACAGGCTCAGTGGTCACCATTCACCAAACCTTTGGAGAAGCCATCAAAAACTAAGCTACCCTTCTCAAGTAAAATCACACAATTCCTAACTTCTCGCTGCAATAAATAGCAGTCCATTCATTTCAGCTCTGCTTCGCTCATAGAATCTACCAACATTGGCTTCTTTTAGCGCCAGGTTAAGTCAGAGTTTTTTTCAAATGTAGTTTGTTGAGTAAGCCATACTGGCTTCTTTCATAGATAACTTCTAGTCTATAAGGAGTGGATTTGTACATCATTCTTCGTAAATATAATTTTAAAATAAATTGAACACATACTGTTGGGAAATATAATCCATGTGACCTAGCAGTAACTAGTTGCTCAACTTTGGGAGAAGGGTTGGGCTACTGTAATATATATTATTTATCACAATTCAGAAGTTTTAAAACTTTTATTTTTGTCAGGTGCTGCTTAAAGGCATTTCGAAACAGAGCAGCATCTAAAACACAGTAATAAATATACAAAACTGAATGTTCAACATTTTTTCTACTAAAATATGCTTTAGCACAAGTAGACATCTCCCATTTTTAAATTCAAGGTCATCATTTTTAAATTCAAGGTCATCATGTTTCCCCTTGTGCCACCCGCATCCTCCAATTACATTACAGATTGAGTGAATCCAACCTCACTCAGTCTACATTACTGAAATTGTTAAACGATGCTGTGACTTGAATTAAATCCCAGGGATTTCAGTGAGTCCGCTCTGAGTAACGTCGTTACTCTGGAATTCACTTTATAAATATATACTCACAATATAAAACCTTAGTATTTCCACCCAAAAAGAAAACTATCTTAAAACATAGGCAATATCATTGTCCTTCTTTAAATTTTCAATACATGCCACTAGATGGCAAACTTCTGAGGTTAGATTTCGCAATATGTTATGAAGCATTATACACTGATGGTTGTTGTTTCCCCATGCCCTTTGGGTAATTCAAAATATATAAATATATTTTGAGGGTTTTAAGACTGGTGAACATAATTCTTGATGAACAATCTTTAGGAAATTGATTTATCAAAAAGGGAGCTTTATAGATGCTCAAGATTGCAATTCCAGTAGGAATGGAAGACTCCGAACGGACTATGCTATTATCAGTTCAGATGGAGGTAAATGATATTGAATTTCAGAATATCTAGAAGGTATCGGGGAGGGGCACATGGGATATGTTGTCACTGCGTTCCTATTATTATATCTAGTATGGATACAAAAGTACCTGGGGGGATGTCAGCCTTTCCAAGTTAACCAGACAAGAAATATAACTAGATGAACCAATTCTACTTTATTGTAAGGCTACATTAACAGAATTTTTCAAGTCTGAAAGTACAAGCTTCCCACCATTGCCTTTAGGGCAGATCCATTAGGGCATCTGCTTCTCTTATCTGAGTACCCAGCATCTCATCCCCTTATTCTCCAATGTATCCACACAGTCCTTTACAGGAGAACACATGATGTAATTATGTTCGTGACATCATCATGATTTGTAATGGGCACCTATGTCTAGAGAGTTTATTATGAATATTCCAGTGTAATTGCCTTTACTTACTATTTGATTTACGTATGAAATTCTTGATCAAGGATGGGACAAAATTCTACTCCAGGTGCATTTTTCATTGTGGAATTTATGACAAAATAGCCCTGGTAAGAGAGGTTTCTTTATCCTAGCATCTTCCAGGTAGTTACAGTCCATCGTCAATTATCCATAGGTCTTCTCCAAGACACTATCATCCAAACACTAGCAAGCAATGCCCCCTATCTTAGCAACTTGCATTTGCAATATTCTGTGCGTACATACGTTTACGACAAAATGTTCAACTGTCCTGCAGATTTTTGTTTTTGATTTCTCACAATGTCCATAATCTGATCAGAAAGTATTTTTCCAAGGAAAACTGATCAATGAAAACAAGGTTGAAGACACATTTAGTTGGTTTTTTTTTTCTTTTAAAATAAAGAAGCATTCCATGATTTAAAAGAAATCCCAAGAACTCTGCTGATTTTAGTCTTGGGAATTACTTTTCTCCCAAAAGTGTAACAGAGATTGTTAAAATGAACAGAGGAAGAAGCCTTGTGGCCTTGGAAACCTAAGACATAGATTTCTTTTTTAGGGATATTTAATCAACCTGGCATGGACTAGAAATTGGCTTCAAGTAGTAAAATAACCCTGAATTTACCTGGGATTTTTTTTTTAAAGTTTGCTTTTAATAACAATTAAAACAACAAATTAATTACATTAATTTCAGGAAACAATGGATTTACCTTCATCTTTGTGTCTGTTGCAGCCAAAGCTGTGGAACACATAGATGTCAGTTTGGGGGTTTCTAGTTTGGTCCATGGTCCATGTGCTGCTTCTTCTTTTGAAATGAGGTGTGTCCTTCATTTGATGTTCAGAGCTAATAGCCAAAGAAAAGGTACTTTTTGTGCAGAAAACTTTTGTGCAGAAAACTCTTACAACCGAAAGCCCATCATTTACTTTTCTAGCAGGGGTTTGCTCGGTTCTCATAATCGAGATCCATAGAGCTCTCAAAACATTCCACAGAATTCTGCAATATTAAATACTTCTTTCTTTTCCTCCTTGCAGACTCTTCATTAGCAAGAACAGCAGTTACAAAGACGTCCTGGGCAAATGTAATTTTACTCCTCTTCGTATTTACTCCTGCCACAATTTTTTTTTCCAGAAGCCCAAAGCAGTTTCTTCTGAATTGAAACTGCAGAAAAACCCACGTTCTAAGACCAGAAAGAAAAACCTGTAGCAGCTTCTGTGAAAAGGAAGCTGCTTTCCTGACAGTTCACACTGAAGAGGCACTTAAGAGAGGCAGGACTCTGGGAGGGGATATGTAAAGTCATCCAGATTAACATAAAGAAGGAATGCAGCCAATGAATAATGTTTCGTTTTTCTTTCGTGGGATTTATTAACAGGAATCTGAGATAGTTGAGTTTCATATTCCCTACAGATGAGTTGGAAGCAAGATTTTTGTCCAGAAAACAACTGTGCTTTTCTACTCTGAAACTTTTAACAAATCTATGACAGCATGTGTTTCTCTAGTGTCTTCCTTGGATTTACTACAGCAAAATAATTTCTTCAATTGGAAAGGGATGAACTGATTAGTAATGTGCATTTATGCAACCATAACTGTTGAGAGTGGAAGAACTAAGTTCTCATTAACAAAAAAAGAGTAACTCTTTAATCCTTGTGTGTGGTGCTATCGAGATTTTTTTCTGTAGGGAACAAACAAAATGTTAAAAAGTTATGATGTTTATGTACTGTAGTTACTTACCAAGCACATCTAAATCATATTAAAGTAACCACAATATTTTTACAATCCCCAAGGCATGTCACAACTTTTGAGCACCTGCACCCCTAACATTTGGAAATTGAAAGTTGAAAAATGTGACATGTCCTAAGTGTGGAGGAAGAAGAACAGGACTAAGCTCAACCTTATTAAAATAAAGTGGCGTGTGTGTGTGTGTTAAGGATTCCCAGGTTTGATTTATTTTCTGCACTTAATCCTGCATGGAGTAGAAACCATTGCCCCCCAGCCCCATGGAGCTGGTATGCAGCCTGGGTTGCCCCTAGACTTTCGTCTCCTGCTCATAGAGCAGGTGTTAGGCATGGCTAGGAGATCCTTTACACAACTCCATCTTTGGCCAACTGTGCACATTCCTGGATTGGGAGGCCCTGCTTGTAGTCGCTCATGTCTCTTGCCTGGATTATGACATGCTGTACAATAGAGCTACCCCGAAGACCACTCTGAAGCTGCAGCTGCCTCCTAAACCAGATAACACAGATATCGATGAACACACTTTGCGAGCACTACTATTTTAGAAGCTACACCAGCTCCCAATAAGCTTCCAGATGCAATTCAAGGTGCTGGCTATTATTTATTTGTATTTATTTATTTGTTTGTTTAGACTTATATGCCACTCTTTCTCCGAGAGGACCCAGGGCGGCTCACAACAATAAACAGAAAAATAAAACAAAAACTCTGGGTTAAAAGTTACACATAAAATCCCTAAAATCAATTAAAATCCATTTTAAACCCCCATTCAGTCCAGGCCGGCCAGGCGAAATAGCCACGTTTTTAGTTCGTGGCGGAAAGAGCGAAGGTCGGGGGCCATCCGGATCTCCAGGGGGAGCTGATTCCAGAGGGTAGGTGCGCCCACAGAGAAGGCCCGCTCCCTAGGGGTTGCCAGCCAACACTGTTTGGCCAATGGCACCCAGAGTAGGCCCTCTCTGTGGGAATGCACCGGGCAATGGGGAGCTGTTGCTGGCCGCAGAAGGTCCGTCAAATACCCTGGTCCTACGCCATTACTTTGTATTACCTATGAAGTCCTTCATAGCACAGGGCCAGGTGATTGGTAGATCACCTATGTCCAATTATTTTGGCCTGCCCTACAAGTTCGGATAGAATAGGCATGCTCCATCTCCCGTCTGTTAAATAACATAATGTGGTGGATCTGAGGAGGTGCTTTTTCTGCCATATCAACTGACATCTTGATCAGTGGTGGAATTCAAATTTTTTTACTACCGGTTCTGTAGGCATGGCTTGGAGGGCATGGCATGGCTTGGTGGGCGTGGCAGGGGAAGGATACTGTAAAATCTCCATTCCCTCTCCACTCCAGGGGAAAGTTACTGCAAAATCTCCATTGGTCAGCTGGGACTCGGGAGGCAGAGAATAGATGGGGGCGGAGCCAGTCAGAGGTGGTATTTGCCGCTTCTCCGAACTACTCAAAATTTCCGCTACCAGTTCTCCAGTTTACCTCAGGCAGGATGTTAGGTGAACTGGTTTTCAAGGGGCTTATTTAGATGTACATGTATATACACACTCACATACACACGTACAGCTAAATAAGCCCCCTGAAAACTGGCTGCATGAGGTTCTAGCCCTGTCTTAGGCACAAAGCCAGTTGGGTGACCTTGGGCTAGTCACTCTCTCTCAGCCTTAGGAAGCAGGTAGTGGCAAACCACTTCTGAAAATCTTGCCAAGAACACTGCAGGGACTGATGAAGGCATACATACACATTTGTATAAATATATGAATGAAGGGTTTTTATATTCTTGTTACCTTTTGTTTTTACCTGGACTATAGACACTCAATGAGTGCGCTGGACAGTCATATAAATTTAGTAAATAAATAAACCCCAGCTACCATCAATTCACAATAATTTCAATTACACTGCAGGTACAGAAATAAATCATTTCAGCTCTCCACCATCACCAACATCATGAGAAGTGCAGTAAATTGTTTCAAACTGTCTCAAAATCTTTGTATAGTTCTAAACTTAAGTTAGACAGTTTTCAGCTAAGAGTGTTACTGGAAAGTTTGTATTAACATAGCAATGCTTCACCTAAGTTGTCAGGCCTGGAAGCCATCTTTGCATTGGATCGTCAGGCCTGCCACATTTAGTGCTGTGGGAAACTGGGAGGGGAGATTGTATGGAGCAGGGGAGATATATATAGTCATAATAACATTCCTTTCTCTGAGAGTCAAGGACATCTTGCCCTGCATCTGGAGGGCTGGAACTGGGAGGCACCTCCAGTTGGGACGGTGCATTGATTGGGCCATGTGATGGACATGTGGGTGCTGGGCAGGGACTTGGACTTTCCTTTGGGTGGGGAAAACCTGGAAGCTTTGAGATTCGGGTTTTCCCAGATGTGCCAATATGACATCTCTGATAAAATGCAACTTCAAGTAACTTCAAGTCTCGGAGTCTTCTTTCGTTGGGGGTATTACTTGGAACCCTGACATAAATTTTATTTTAGTTAATAAATCAGGTTGTTGGTTTTTTTACTCCAAGGCAACCTTGTATTAGCCAGTTGAAATGGCCTCCATTTATATCTGAAGTCAGAAGAAAGCTAGCATAAAATTTGCACCCTTGGATTACTGATGATTATTTGATGACGTCTATGGTGGTGTCCTTATTCCTTTGTATTTCGCTGTGCCCTCAAGACCATGCTGTTCCGCCAGGTCGGGCTATCAAAGTAAATGATTTTAAATTGGGTGTTTTAAATTTCTGGGTTTTAATTTAGGCCGAAATTATTTAATAGTTTTAATTATTTTTAATTGATATCTGTATATTTTTGTGTTTTAATAGGCTTTTAATTTTAATAGGCTGTACACTGCCCTGAGTCCTTCGGGAGAAGGGTGGTATAGAAATAACATTATTATTATTATTATTATTATTATTATTATTATTATTATTATTATTATTATTATTATTATTATTATTATTATTATTATTATTATTATTATTTGTGTGAGGTAAGTTAAGAAAGAGGCCTTCCAGATTCTTCTAGGTCTATTTCTGTCTCATCCCCTCAAACATTTTTTTTTTTAATTTGATTTATATGCCGCCCTTCTCCGGAGACTCAGGGCGGCTAACAATGCGCTAAGCAATAGCCTTCATACTTTTGTATGTTTTATACAAAGTCAGCTTATTGCCCCCACAAACTGGGTCCTCATTTCACCTACCTTAGAAAGGATGGAAGGCTGAGTCAACCTTGAGCCTTGGAGAGATTCGAACCAGCAGAAATTGCAGGCAGCTGTGTTAATTACAGGGTGCACTAAACCCCTGTACTATCAAGGCTCATTGTAGCTGATGTAAGAATATTGGTGGGGTAACCCATCAATTACTCTCCTTGAGGTAAGAGGTAAGCCAGGAAAGGAAGTAAGTTTTGGTTAAACCTTTGGGTTGAAATTCCTATTAAAACACTGAGTCATATTTAAAAGTAGCCCAATTAGCAGCTAATGGGGTTATGAAAGCAGATCTTGCAAGTAGGCCTGTGTCTGTCAACTGTGGTTAAGTTCAAGTGGGAGGTTCCTTTTGGAGCTTCAAAAGCGTCCTATACTTGGAACAGCTTTGTTCATACTTAGATGAGTTCATTGAGGCAATCTTCCGTGTCTTGTGTCAGATGCATGAAATATTATCCTCTGCTAGCATTATGGTATATCTCATGCCATACCCTTGGGCCCAAAGGGGGGAAAAATACTAACAGTCCTCAGGAAAAAATTGCAATCTTAAAAATAATGATTAATACAATCATGATCAAACTTAGGCGACACTGAAGTCATAGCAATCTTAGGGCAAGACGCTAGAACATAAAAATTAAAATTAATAAATATGAGTTTGAGATTAGAGATCCATAAGAAAGACTTCTTACTATCAACTGGGCTGCCTAAGCAAGAAGATTTTAGAGATGCCAATTCAATATCTGATTTTCAACACCAGATTCATTACCCTTTAATCCGAGCCAGTAAGTTTCACTTATATATGATGAAGGATACTCTTGTTACCACATTCGCTCAGTTTACCTCAGTACATTTGCAAAATAAAAAGAATGTTTTTTTCATGTTTCTGAAAGGAAAAGAAGTCCATTTGAAAGGAATGAGTTAATTAGTCAATCCATAAGGTAGGAGCTATCTTTCTAGAAACCTGGCCAGATGTGAGAAAAAAGAAAGAAGAAATAGAAAACCCAAATGTGCTTTTTTCAAGAGGCAACTTCGAAGACATTTCGCTTCTCATCCAAGAAGCTTCTTCAGCTCTGACTGGATGGTGGGGAATGGAAGGATTTATACTCCTTGCAGACAGCTGGTCATTTGCATTCTTTTAGTGGGTCGTTAATAGAAAAGGCATCCATAATTACATCTACTAAAGCACCTTAGGATGTATTTTAATAAGATTTTCAAATTATAGAGATCCATCTACTGTGAAACTGAAGACTATCCAATCAACCAAGCAGAAACTCAAAGGGTTTTGTAGGGAATCAGCATGTAAACTGGCTAGAGTGATCAAGGAAATCTGGACCATGCTGGAGCAAAACAATTTTTTTTAAAAAAAATACAGCGGTGTCATTACTAAACCAGCTACCTTCTCACTTGAATCCAACTTGTTGCATTATTAAAAGTAATCTAGAAGTAATCTTTGTTTCATTTTATCAATACTTATCTTATTTTGTGCAGTATGACAAAGGAACCCCATATAGGAGAAAGTCAGGGCAAATTGACTGTAACCAAATTTCACACTGTTTTTTCTCAGCTTGTTTCAAAAGTATGTTGTATAATTATAACAGAATAATTCTCTTCTTACATTTTTTTTCCTCCTACCATTTTTCTGCAAGTGCAGGGCTGACTTTTTTCTTCAGATCAACTCAGTGTTGATCTGTTGACAAAAATTGACCGACCAGCTTTATGCCCAAACTTGATATCATGAGCTGAGGGAGACTTTCATGCCTAAAGCGGCATTCGAACTCACAATCCCCTTTGTTCCAGCTTTGGTGCCTTAATCATTAGACCAAACTGGCTCTAGTTCTGTTTTCTTCTTACATCTTATAAATAACTGAGATTTCCAGTGGTAGTTAAAATTGACCCTGGTGCAGGGTTTGGTAATAGGAAAGCCAAAATAAGGGGGTTTAAATGAACATTTTATTCCAGAATCTCTTAGTTTTCAAAAGGTAAAGATTTCCCCTGCCCAGATTCTAGGGGGCAGTGCTCATTTCTGTTTCTTAGCTGAGGGAGTCAGTGTTGTCTGAAGATGCTTCTATGGTCATGTGGCCAGCATGACGAT